>NC_091683.1:21073125-21383750 GCF_030179915.1 Drosophila takahashii
GCGGCGGTTCTGGTTGCGGCGCTGCTTCTGGTTGCGGCGGGACAGGCGGCGGCGCTTCTGCTGCTGGCGACGGCGGTTCTGGCGGCGCTTCTGCTGCTGGCGGCGGCGGCTCTGGACGGTGCGGCGGCGGGCGGCGGACAGCTGTTTGCGCAGCTGCTCGTTCAGGTCCTTCTGGCGGCGCAGCTCGAACTCGCGCATCAGCTGGCTGTTGGACAGGTTGCCGCTGGAGGAGGAGGAGGAGGAGGAGGAGCCGCGGCGGCGCAGGCCGGAGGTGGAGGAGGAGCCTTGGGCCTTGGCGGCCACCAGCTGGAAGCCATCGTCCTCGTTGTCGTCGTCCTCCTGGTCGTCGTCGTCCTCCTGGTCCTTGAGGTACTTCTCCTCGCCATGGGCCAACTCCTCGTCATCGTCCTCGTCCTCCTCGTTCACCGGGTGGTTGAGGTTGATCATTCGAGAGGTGCCAGTACCAGTTCCAGTGGCAGCTCCACTCGTGGTGGGGGTGGTGGTGGTGGTGGAGGTGCCGGTCGAGGTGGTGGGTCCCGTGGGCGTGGTCGTCACCGTGGTGGTGGTGGGTCCCGCGGTGGTGGTGGTGGTGGGGGCAGTGGGCTTGGCCGGAGGGCAGGCGGGCTGCTTCAGGGCCATCAGCTGCTGCAAGCTGCGCGCCTCGATCTGCACGGGCTGCTTGAAGAGGCGGTACTTGGTCTGCTGGGCGGACTCCTCCTCGGTCTCATCGTTGGAGCGGGCCACTGGAGAATAGAAGGGTATATATTTAATATAATCATTTTTTTCGGGCTGAAATAGATCTCTGGAGATCAGAACTCACCGGCCGCCTGGGCAATCATTGCTGTGCCCAGCACCAGCAGAGCTCCGTAGAAGAACTTCATCTTGGGATTGGTTTCCTAATAGGGTTCCTGACTTCCTCAACTGAACCGAAACTGGATGGCTTTGGGATGGTACTGTGGACTGTGCCTGGGGGAAGGTCGCCGGTGGACTGTGATATTGCCAGCGGCCAGCCGGGGTTATATACCCAACGCTCCAGTTACGGTTCTAGCAACAACCAAACAGCCCAGATACCATTCCGCGAACATAATTCTCATTATCATTTCTTTTTCGCAAATTTGCACATTCGCTAAAGATTTTGCATAAATTTCGTTGGCCGCTCGACAGTTCGATCGTTGAACTAGTTTGACCCGTGCGACATTTTTTCGCCAAAGTTCGCTGTAGTATTTCGCATCAATTGGCGGGTGATTGATAAAAACCGATTCGGATTAGAAAACATATTGGGCCTAACCATTGGTTACTTGGCTGTTATGGAGTGCTATCAATATTGAATTATAATCGAGTGTAACTGCTTATTTTGTAGAACAACAATTAACAAAGAAACATATATCAAAACAGTGCCTAAGCTTATTTTGAGTCTTTATAGCTCGTAATAATTTTTCTACAAGTAGTAGAAGTAAAAAAAAAATTAATAAAGGATAATACCAAAAATGTTGTTTTCTTAAACTGTGAACGTAAAACAGTTTCCATTAAAGTTTTGATTCTTTCCTTGTAAAAAATATTTACACAATTTAAATAAAAATTTCTAACGACCTAAATTTTGTATGCATTAATTCTTTTCTTATATATTCTTTAAATAAAAAAATATCTCTTCTTGAAAATTATATGCATTTACAAATGGGAATAACCTTTTATTTTAGAATGGTTACGAAATATATACAAAATGTACGAAATTAAAATGAAGATTTCTTAAAACTTAAATTTTGTATGCATAAATGATTTTCTTATTTATTTTTTAAATTTTTCCAGAAATCATACATTAATTAAAGGAAAACAAAAATATCTCTTTTTAAAAATTAAAAATATTTACAAATGGGAAAACTTCTTTTATTTATATATATATCTTTTTTATTAAATAGGTATATAAAATATTATTTTGTGAGCGTTAATGCTTTCCTTATTTATTTTTTAATTTATTCCAGAGATTTTTAAATTAATTGGATAAAAACAAATATCTCTTTTAAAAAATTAAAAAGATTTACAAGTGGAAATAATCTTTTATTTTACAATGGTTTAATAACCATAGCCTTGTATAGCTCTTACTTAAATTTAATTATTTAAAATATAGGGATACCTGTTGTTTAAAAGAGCATATTAAAGAAGGTCGATATTTTTAGTTTGATAATAATAATAATATATAATCTTTTCCCAGCCTATTTAATAAACCACTAGAAATACTGTAAAACTGTATTTTATTCAAGGTCATGATCATTTCGATTAGCTTTGGGTATTTGGTGATCCTTAAACATGGTTTTTAAGATATATTATATATTTTCGACCTACAAAGGGATGATCTCCCCACCCATTTAAAAATCTGGAAAAATTATTGCATCATTGTCATTTATTATTTGTAGTTTCTGGAAAATCCCGCCCTAAGCTAAACGCCGAATGATGCGATTCCTATTCGGGCTTCTCCTTTGGGATCTGTGATTCTGGCGGTTCTGTAGCTGCCTGCGATTCTGGGCCTGCTGTTTTCTACGACGCTGCTGCTGGCGACGCTTCTTCTGCTGCATTCGCTTCCTCTTCTCGTCTTCGTAGAGATCCTCCAGCTGGAAACTGTGATCCTCCTCATCGTCGTCCTCCTGATCAACTGAGTGTCGTTTGGAGGTCCGGTCCACGTCTCCGGCACTTCTTCTCCTGGTGGTGGTGGTTGTTGGGATGACGGTGGTGATTGTGGGCGAGAAGGTGGGATTGGTGCCAATGTTTTGATTCATTTCGTTTAGGGCGGCGGAGATCTGGGCGGTGAAGAAACGTTCGTCGTCTATATTTCTATATATATATATCTCTATATTTCGTTCTGATCGGAATCCACTGAAAATCACTGAGAATCCTGCCAAGAAAGACATTCGGAATCGGTGAAAGATAAATAAATTAATAAATTTATTAAGTAAAAGAAATATACATATATTATATCAGTGAGGGCTTTGAGATACACACAAAATATATTTATATATTACTCAGCTAACCAATTTACCACTGACCATGCGAGGTATACATGAGTTTGTGGGAGTTAAAGTGGGCTAGTAGTCTTTAAAGGGGGCGTGGCACCGCGATAAAAAATACTTGCCCAGGAATCCCTAGAATCTGCATTCTTTTTTCTAGCTTTTACAGTTTCCGAGATCTCGAGATATTCGGCTAGTGATCCTGATCAAGAGTATATATATACTTTATAGGTTCGAAAACTCTTCCTTCTATTTTTGAATTTCTTGTTAGCTAGCTTATACGATAAATAATTTTTTTTTAAATATTTGATGATAGGTATAGGTAGTATCATTTGAATTTATTCTTTTTCTTAGTATCCTAGGCTAGGCGGCGGATGATGCGCTTCCCATATTTGCTTCTTCTTTGGGATCTGTGATTGTGGCGGTTTTTAAGCCTGCGATTCTGGGTCTGCTGTTTTTTACGACGCTGCTCCTGGCGACGCTTCTGCTGCTTGTGGCGGCGGTACTTCCGCTGTAGCCGCTGGCGCTGGCGGCGGGCGTTTGCCTGGCGGCGGCGGCTGTTCTGGTGGTGCTGCACCTCCTCCACCTCGGCGTCGTCGTGCTGATCCTCCAGCTGGAATTGGTGGTGCTGCTCCACCTGCTGTTCCGGCTCCTCCTCGTCGTCGTCCTCCTGCTCATCGATGGGCTGCTGAAGACTGTCAGGCGTGGGGCTGGGCGAGGGGCTGGACGGGTCGGTGGGGGTGCTGGGTGCGGAGGGTGCGGAGGGTGCGGTGGATGCGAAGGGCGAGGGGGTGGGCGAGGGGCTGGGCGAGGGGCTGGGCGAGGAGTCGGTGTAGGTGGGTGCGGAGGCATCTGTGCTTGTTGTGGGGGATGTAGGGGAAGGGTAAGTTGTGACAAAGGATTCAATGCCGGCGGTGGTAGGTGCTGCTGCTGCTTTGTTGTTGCGACCCATTGATTCTAGGATTACGGAGACCTTGGAGGAGAAAATGGGTCCTTCGGCGGCGAAATCATCTCGCTGGCGTCCAAGGATGCGAAAGTGTTGGTAAGCTACGGGTTAAAAAATTGTATGTTATACTTTTTAGAGTGATTTCTTCTTTTACAAAACTCAATGGGCTACCCACCGCTGGCAAAGGCAGTCAGGCTCACAAAAATGAGTAATTCCCTCATCAGATGCATCTCGAGGTATTTATCCTATGGCTCCTTAGTTCCCAAAATTAGCTTGGATGCCTGAGCTGCTATGACTGACTTCTAGGGTTTAGGGCAGGGCATATTTATATGGATTCTAGTGGCTTCCCATACATTGACACGAAAGAAAGGGCGCATAATTAAACGATAAAGATATTGGGCTAATAGCCCAATAATATATAATGTAAAATGTACAGACGAACTTAAACTTAGCTATAGCTACGGGGCCTTAAGCTATGTTCAATATTTTAATTGTTTGGCTGATATGGAAGTGATCGCTTCGATCAGTCTATGTTTTTCAAATAGTGTATGATCCATAAATGGAGTTCAGATAGCTTTAGGGTTGTAACTGGTCCCCTTGATCTCTTTTCCCAACCCATTTAAAAGTCAGCTAAAACTACTTTTTAATTATTCTCTTTTATTGGTGTCCTAAGCTAAACGACGGATGATGTGTTTCCTAATCGGTCTTCTCCTTTGGGATCTGTGATTCTGGCGATTTTGCCGACGCCTCTTCTGCTGCATCCGCTTCCGGTGGTGCTGCTCCTCCTCATCGTAGGGATCCTCCAGCTGGAAACGATGATCGATATCATCGTAGTCCTCCGGATCAACTGAGCGGCGTTTAAAGGGGGCAGTGACTTTTTCGTTACCTGTGGGGCTAGTGTTGGTGGGTGTGGTGGTGGTGGTGGAGGTTCCGGTCGAGGTGGTTGGTCCGGAGGGCGAGTTGGTCACGGTGGTGGTGCTGGGCACCGTGGTGGTGGTGGGTGCCGCCGTGGTGCTTTGGGCACGGGCATTTGCATTTTCAGCCAGGGCGTTTAAAATTGAGGCGATCTGGGCGGAATCCTCCCGCTGGCGACCAAGGATGCGAAAGTTTGGGGAAGCTACGAAGCAAAGAATGTTCAAAAATACCATACATATAAAACTTAAGGAGCTACCCACCGCTGGCAAAGGTCGCCAGGCACACAACCATTATTAATTCCCTCATCAAATGCATTTCGAGGTATTCTTCCTTTAGCCTTCCCTAGCTTCAAATATCTCTTGGATGGCTGAGCTGCTGTGACTGAAATTCGGGGAGTAAAGAACGGTCATATTTATATTGGTTTACCCAAAAAAAGGCAGGAACATTTTCGAAGAACGATAAGTAAATGGGGAATATGCACTAAATTAGCTTTCTTTTTTATAGCCCTTCAAATAACAGACTTTGCATAATACCGTATATATTAATTATATTCATAATGATGTTCGGAGAATCAAAGAATCGGTGAATCCTGCCGAGAAGCACATTAAGAATCAGCGAAAGAATTCCAATTCTCACATTCAAATATATTTGAATGTGTTGGGCCAACACAGAAAATATATTAATGAGAAATCGGATAAAATTGTTAAACTAGTAAGTATTTCGAAAAAATTAATGTGCTATTGAATTTGCAATTAACATGAGATATAATCAAAATGATCCATGTCTTATATATTTAATGATCCATGAAGGGGGTGGTAAGCCTGATTATGATCTAAAAAGAAATAATCGAGATCTGTAATTGCGCGACTTTTATTTGGTGATCCGTTAAAGGAGTTCCGGCGTTTAGTTTAGTTCCTCGATAGTTTAAAAATATTTCTAATTTTTTTAGTGATACGAAGGATGAGTTTTGGGGTGGTGACCCCGATTTCCTATTACTATAAAAAATGTTTGAGCTAATCAATCCTTAATTTTTCCATTATTGTTCAAATAGTCTTAGGTATTTTAGTGATGCGTTAATGATCCATAGAAGGAGATCTGTAGGGTGGTGACCCCGATTTCTTCTTGCTTTAAGAAATGTTTCAGTTAACCAATCTTAAGTTCCTCTATTATTGTTCAAATAGGCTTAAGTGTTTTAGTGATGCTTTGATTATCCATGGAAGGAGATCTGTGTGGTGGTGACCCCGATTTCCCTAATCCCCATCCCCCCAAAAACTCAAGGGCACCTTTTGTATCATTGCAGTTTATTCGGAATCATTACAGATCGGTTTCCAGGCAGTCCGGGGTCTGTGCGCCTAGGCGGAAACGCGGATGACGCGGTTGCGGTTGGGGGTGGCTTGGCGGAAGCGGTTGACCAGACGCATGTTGCTGCGGCGGTTGCGGCGCTGGCGGCGCTTCTGCTGCTGCTGCCTGCGGCGGCGCTGCTGCTGGCGACGCTTCTGCTGCTGGCGGCGCTTCTGCTGCTGCTGCTGGCGACGGCGGCGCTGCTGCTGCTGGCGGCGGCGGTGCTTCTGCTGCAGCCGCTGGCGCTGGCGGCGGGCGTTCACCTGGCGGCGGCGGTTGCTCTGGGAGCGGGCGGCCTGGTGGTGCTGCACCTCCTCCACCTCGTCGTCGTCGTGCTGGTCCTCCAGCTGGAAGTGCTGCTCCTGCTCCTCCTCGTCGTCGTCGTTCTCCTCGTCGATGGGTTGCAGCTGGCGGGCGGTGGTGCCGGTGGGCGAGGTGGTGGTGGGCGTGGTGGTGCTGGTGGAGGTGCCGGTCGAGGTGGTGGGTCCGGTGGGCGAGGTGGTCACCGTGGTGGTGCTGGGCACAGTGGTGGTGGTGGGTGCGGCCGTGGTGGAGCTGGTGCTGCTGCCCTTCAGGCTGTTCAGCAGGTCGGTCAGCTGGGTGGCGCTGAGGCGTCCTTGGGCGGCGGGCTCATCCCGCTGGCGGCCGAAGACCTGGAAGTTCTGCTGGGGCTTGGCTGTGGGTTTATAAATATTAGATATTATAGAGATATATATTTTTGGGGACTCGAGATCACCCACCGCTGGCAAAGGCCGCCAGGCACACCACCAATAAAAGTCCCTTCATCAGATGCATCTCGAGGTATTGTTATCCTTTAGCTGGGCTGGGATCTCTGAGTAACTCTTGGATGGCTGGGCTGCTGTGACTGACTTCTTGGGTCGCAAACTGCCATATTTATATGTAACCAAGGGCCTTTTCGGGTTACAAGAGGTTACAGCGAGTGGACAGCGAGGAAAAGAGAGAGGAGAACACTTGTAACGAACGAGAAAAAGGGACGGAGTTAGTTTTATCATTTAGTTTCTGGGTTTTTAGTGGGCCTACGAAGAAAGGGCCCCGAATATGCCCACCTTTTTTCGGCGTTGTAAGCGCTTTGCATAATGCCATAAATAATCGCGAGCTGACCCGTAACCCCAACCCCATCCAAACCATCCGATCGATCGCCGCTAATCATTTGCATACGGCTCGCGAATCGCCAGCATTTGCATATTCATATTCGATTCTGATCTCAGGTTCTCTGATCTCAGGTTCTCTGATTCTCCGATTCTCAGTACCAAAGGGCGAAAGTGGAGGCGAGGTGTCAATGAACCACCGAAGCGCTGACCCCACGCAGAATTCTGCGAAGAAAGGCTTTCGGATTGGTAGAAAGAGTGCCAATTCGCACGGTTGCCAACGAAAGAGTTTTGGGGACTTACTACATTTGGCAATGAAATAATGACTATAAATAAGAAATAATATATTACGTTTGTTATAAAAATAATACTTTTGTAGTATCCACTTAAGGTTCAGTTATCTTTAGGTAACTTGCATTTTGATTTTTAGCGTTATATAATTATTTGCACTTATGATGCCTTACAAGGCATCTCAAAATATTCCATTAAACAACATTCTTGTTAAATAAATAACCACCATATAAAAAATATGTTATTTGGTTCTCATACACTCGTATCTGAGGAATTTCTGATTTGAAGCGATAAAATGTTGTTAGGATATTAAATAAAGTATTTGCTTAAAATATTAATCTTCTAATTCCTCAAGAGGAATTGTTCCTCAAGATTTCTAGGGCATTCTTCATCAAAATGGGAAATCCTAACTTAGGAACAAAAAATCACCCATGATATATTATTTATTATTAAAATATGGTTTATCCTTTGATATTTCTCTTTGAGATTTTGATCATCCATCATATTTACTATGATTCTTCCTCTATAGTTTTTAATGTATTTTACTATCAAAGACCTTTATAGATCTTTACATAACTTATGAGACTTTTTGGAATATTTTTTTTAACAGTAATAAAATGGAATGTTTATGATCCCTTGTGATATTCCCCAGTTATCCCAGAAATCCCTTTCCTCCCAAGGTAATAATGAAAAAAAAAAACTTTTGTTTTGCATACAAGTTCAGTTTATTCGGGGGTTCTCGGATCGGTTGGGGGGCTGTGGACCGGAACTGTTTTGCCCCGGATCTACGTCTATTGCTAGACCTAGACCCGGATCAAGACCAGGATCGGGATTTCTTCAGCTCCTCAGTTGCGACGACCGCCGCGACGACCGCGACGGCGCAGGAGGCGCATCAGCCGGCGGCGCTGCTGCTGGCGGTGGCGGCGCTGGCGCTGCTGCTGCTGCCGGCGGCGGCGGCTCATGTTGTTGCGGCGCTGACGCTGCCGCTGGGCCTTCGAGCGGTTGCGGTTGCGGCGCTGCTTCTGCGAGACGCGGCGGCGGTTCTGCTGGCGCTGGCGCCTCAGTCGCTGCTGGCTGCGCTTGTCGGCGGCCCGCTGGCGGCGCAGCAGAGCCCGGATCCGCTGGTTGTGCTCCCGCTGGAGGCGCTGGATGCGGCGGCGGTTGCGCTGCTCCTGCTGGAACTGGCGCCACTGGAGCTCCGAGGGGCGGACCACCGAGGCGTCGGAGGCGGAGGACTGCTGGACGGCGCTGCTGCTGCCGCCGGCGGAGGGGGCGGCCACGTAGAAGCTCTCCTCGTCGTCCTCGTCGTTGTCGTCGTCCTCCAGGCTGCCGGCCTCGTCGTCGTCCTCCTCCTCGAACGACCTGGGCATCTCCTCGTCGTCCTCGTCAGCGATCTCCTCGTGCTGGTTTCCAAACTCGCGGCCGGAGGGCGAGGTGGTGGTGGTGGGGGTGGTGGTGCTCGTCGAGGTGCCGGTGGAGGTGGTGGGTCCCGTGGGCGACGTGGTCTCCGTGGTGGTGGTGGAGGAGGGAATTGTGGTGGTGGTGGGCGCCACCGTGGTCGTCGTGGTCGAGCCCTTCAGCGAGGTCAGCTTGTTGGCAATCGAGGAGGTGAAGCGGGCCTCCTGGGCGGCCTCCGAGGAGCGCTGCCCGGCACCCACGCGGTACACATTGCGGCGTTCGGCTGTGAATTGTAAATTAGAATTAGTAAATACATAAGAATATAATATTAAACCATTTTCTTAGATTTTTTAAAAGATTTTTTAGGATTACATTTAATATAAAGAAAATGTTTAGATTTAGAAATGGATTAGAAAAGTTAATAAAATAATTAGTTAGATAGTAAGTAATAGTTTACAAAAATAATTTAGCTAAAAGGTAATTTTTAAGATCCAAAAATTAAATATAACACAAAAACTTTTTTTTAGATTTTTAAAAAGATTTAATAAAAAATGTTAATATTTAGAAAATTATCAGAAAAGTTAGTTAAGTTAATTAAATAGTGAGTAATAAATAACAAAAATAATGTAGCTAAAAGGTAATTTTTAAGATCCAAAAATTGAACAAAAAAATATACTGAAAAGGTTAATAAATATTCTTCTACAACTTTAAAATATTTTGGAATCATTAAAAACCTTTAAAAAAATGAACAAAAGGCTTTTCAGAAATTCTGATAATTATGATGCAAAGGGTCACAAGTTTGTGTTGTGAAAGCGGAGAACAGAGGGTTCTCTATAGATAATTTTTAGAGGGCTTTCTCCCCTTCTATCTCTACTTTGTAACCAGAACTTTGGACTCACCCAAGGTGGCGGTTGGGGCTAAGAGGGCGCAAAGGGCCACAGCCAGACTCAGTTGAAGCAGGCAATGCATTCTGCGGATGGTTCTCCTTATCGGGATGAGGATTTCCTTGACTGGGGGATCGGTGGCTTCCTAACTCACTTGTTGGCTCTGAGTTTGCACTCACAACTGACTGACAACTGAGGGTCCGACCCGGGATTATATAGCCACTTGGGATTGGCAGACCGTCCAGCTGATCGATTGCTGTCACATCCTCCCCTCAGCCCCATCCCCCCGTTTTTCGCCTTTTCTTGGCCAGCTCTATTAGCCAAAGTTCGCCCGGGGTCAAAGTGAACCGGGTCGCGGGTCAGAGGCGTACGAATTTTATGCTAATTTCCCATCTCTTTCGCCAAAAACATTCTTCTAGCCATCGCCGAGCAGCCGATGATTGATTGACGTCAAGCCAAGTCGAGATTGACCCCCGGAATCTGGCCCAAACAGAAGTTCTTTGGCTGTCAGTTCTCGGTTTTCAGTTTTTCTCGGCTCACAGAAGTCTCTGCCCGGCATCTCCTCCTCCCCACAGAGTGGACCAATTAACCAGAGTTACAAGAAGTATTTGTGTAAAAATGCTGCTACTAGTCAATGATTCTCATTTACGCTGAAAACTTGAAATCAACCTGCCAGTGTATACAAATCCACAAGGAAACACTTTACTTGTCCCACAAAAATGTTACTCATATTTTAGGAATCTAAAATAAACGTTCTATATTCTTTCTTCCGGAATTATGTTTTCCTCAAGGTACTTGGGATAATAACATTTATTCTTTAATATAAAAGATAAAAAAGTACATCTACACAATACATTATAACATATCTTCGTTCGTATTAATCGTAAAAAAGGTCAAGGGGTAGTACAAAATATATTCACATTCAAAAATGTATTGATTCTAATATTTCTAAATAAATTCTTTTTTATCGATTGGCGAAAAATACATCTTAATTACTTTATTTGTCAACAAAACTTTCTTGCTCCAAATAAAAGGTTTCCGAAATGAGTGCACTTTCTTTTTATAAAGATCTTTAGAAGACAGTGAGATAGATTCAATATAATGTAACTGCTAATTTCCTGGAAATAATTATTAAAATGATATTGCACCTTTTATTATTTTAATTATACATTAGTGTCTTAAGATTTAGTGAATAAATTTAATTAAATTGAATTTTTGAGGTAAGAAAAAATGCTGTGAGTGCTAATGCAATTAAAGCCATTCTGAAAACAAAATCATTAATTCCCATATTCATATCATTTATTCATATCATACACTAAAAAAATAAATTAAAGGAATACATAATTATTATTACACATTTTATTTGTCGCATCTTAATAAATTACCTCAAATTTTATTTCGAGTTTAAAAGTTGAACTAAGCTATAAAAACAAATACTTTAGTCAAATATTTTACAATCAATAAACCCGATAGTTGAAGTACAAAAGAACTCTACAACCAATTAAAAAAATGAAAAAAAAAATTAAACATTCTTAAAATATTAGGAAAAGTGGGCCTCAAAAATGATGTCAAATCAAGATAGTATTATGTCCATAACAATGAAAGTAATAGTCCAAATATGGAATTTCATACATCATTGAACTCGGGATTCCCAATTAATTGGCATTTAAACTTGGACATTTTAACACTTTGCCATTTTTTGCCAAAAATCGCGATGTAACCCCTTACAAAAAATGAACAAATTGGTCGGACAATTAATTTTTTTAAGTCAGCAAATGAGTAAAATAAATAAATGATTTATTTATCGCAATTTTTGGCCAAATTACAGCAAGAAAGCACAAGAAAAAACCTGTTCTTGGCAAAAACCCAGATCCTGCTTTTCCATTAAAACAAATCAGAAGTTTAGCGGAAACCAAGAAAACAATAGTCCAAATATGGGATGTCATACATCGTTGAACCAGTATAAAAATTCCCTATAAATTGGCATTCAAATCTGGACATTTAAATTTGTGATATTTTTCGCAAAACTTAATGATCTGACGACCCCTTACAAAAAAATTGCTCGACAAAATAAGTTTTCAGACATCATCAGCCATAAACGTGGTACATATTTGTACATGTAATTTTAATTAATTTGTTAAACTTACTTCGCAAATCTAGTTTCTAAAAATGAGTAAGCCAAATTAAAAATTAATTTATTTCAAAAATATTTAACATTTCCTTTTTGTGTGTGTTGAATTATAAATGAAGAATAATAAAATCGCTTTATTTTCTCCTCAGAAAACCATCAACATAGGAAATAATAAAAAAGGCACCCCCGTTGATAAACCCATAAAACCCAAAAACAGATATATGTATAATTTTCATATCACATTTTATTTGTCGCATCGTGGTCAAGTGTCTCAAGGTTCGTGTCCTTCGATCGGGAGTGGATCTTAACTATAATACTATATAGAGGGAGGTGGCGTCCGCCTCCCCCCTTTTCCTGCGCTGCTCGTTTAGCCCTGGAGGACGACCTGGCCGCGGCGCCGCTGGTTGCCACGCCTCCGGTTGCCGCCGCCGCCTCCCTGGGGGCGGATGACGCGGACGTTGCGTCGGCGGTTGCCTCCGGTGCGACGGCGCCTCTGGGCGGGACGACGGCGACGTCGGTTGTTGTTGCTGATGCCCCGCCGACGGATGTTGCGGCGACCGTTGTTCTTGCGCCGGCGGACGATGACGCGATTGGCGCGCTCCTCCTCGACTTCATCGTTGGCGGAGGGGGAGGCGGAGCGCTCCATCAGGGCGACGACGGCGCCATCGGGAATGGCATCCAAAGCGGCACGCGGCACCAGGAGCGCCGCCTTGCCGGTCTTCTCGTCCAGGACGCTCTGGCCCTCGATCTCGATGATGCCGTCGGGAACCATGATGGCCCCAGCCTGATCCCGCTGCACCATCATCTGCTTCTTGGGCAGATCAGCCTGATCATGTCCCTCATCCTGGTCGTCGTCCTGCTCCTCGTCGGCAATGGGCTGGTTCCTCCTGTAGACCAGGCCGCTGCGGGCAAAGTTCAGACCCAGCTGGTGCTCCAGCTCCTCCTCCTCGTCCTCGTCGTCGTCATTGTGGTGATCATCGTCCTGGAGGTCCTGATCGTCCTCGTCCTCCTCCTCGACAATCTCGAAGCCCTGGACAACGGCGCCGGCATTGGCGCGACCCTTGGGAATGGTCAGGAAAAGGTAGGGGTGCTGCGACCTCTGACCCTGCACCTGCTGCACCTGCTGACCCCCGCGCCCCTGCTGGAGGCGTGGCTCGGCCAGGGCGAGGGCCACCAGGAGGGACAGGCCCATCACCAAGATAGCACCCAACTTGGACATTCTCGACTCGCAAGTAATCAGTGTGGGAGAGAAATATTTATTGAAGATTTACTGCCGACCGGATCCTAATTGTAAGCAAGGCCCAAACAGAACTGTACGATCTGCGGCGGCGGCATTAGGTTTTTATGCGAAAAAGTTCTGGCCAGAAAGTCTAGAATCTACAGTCCACAATCCAAATGAAAGCGGCGGAGAGAGAGCCCACTCAGAACATTGGGCATAATTGCGGTCGATGTCGGCATAATTTCAAGTGGCGAAATTTGTGGAAAAAAGTCGTAGAAAAATATGATGATGAAAAGGTAGAAAAGTAGAAAAATAGAATCGAGAGTCAGTGACCCGCCGGCCGATGGGCGATGGGCGATGGCGGGACAAAAGAAAGAGCGCTGAATAAATCAGAAGTCCGAGTTTGAGTCCGAATCGAAAAGTCGAAGATCACCAAAGGCCCAAAAAAGCGCGGCGGTCATGCTAATGACAAAACAATCAGAGACACGCAAAGAACCAAAGAACCGAAGAACCAAGAACCCAGGCTCCCAAGAACGAGAAGAAACCGGAGAAGTCAAGAAGTCAAGGGCCGCTGACGATCCCATCGCAAAACAATCCCATCCGAACTCATGATGGACCTGCTCTCGGAGTCAGCGACGCATGCGAAGTGGTCGCATCCCATCAACCGGCCACCGGTCATATAGCCAATGCCCAATGGGGTGGTGAGATAATATGGAATAGTATGGGATGGTTCGGTATAAGGCCATGTGCCTGATTGATAGACCCCCTCGTTGGGCTTTGTTCGCGTGATTAATAGCGAAGCAAAGTGCCGAATTCTGCAGGTGAAAGACTGAAAGTCGGCTAATATTTCACATGCGATCAATTCGCAGACTTTGGCTGAGGTTACAGCACATTTTTCATTTTCCAAGCCCATTCAATTTATAATAACTAAACCGTTTAGAAGAATTATTTATTTTAGCAAGATTGGCATTTTCGTTGATTTTATTTAATCAATATTATAATTGTAAATTATCAAACCTCGGTATCCTATGACCCAATTCAAAAATCCATGCTCTTTTAAACTTGTTGCTGACTTAGAAGAAATAATTATTTTGAAACATTTTTTCATTTTTAAGGATTACTAAGGTTGGCAAACACATAAAATGAGTAGTATTAAAAATTAAAAAGGCTTAACTGCTAATCTATTACTTATACATCTGCGAGGGTATAAAAATACCCTTTTTACAGCGGGTTTTCAATCGTAATTTGGAAAAAACACATCTGAAAGACCGACTGTTTTTTAAGCAGTCAACAACCTAAGCTAAGCATGCCCACCACTTTCAAGACAACTATATCAACTTTCGGTTTATTTCTAAATTGTATATTTATTTATTATTCTTATTTATTTCCTAGTACGCAAATATAGAAATGCATTGATCGAACATACAATCATAGTAATCTTGTTGATAAAAGACCCTTAAATTTGATAAACATATAAAATATAGGAAAAACAAGAGAGAACGCTATAGTCGGGTTGGTGTCCCGACTATCTAATACCCGTCACTCAGCTAAAGGGAGTGCGAACGCTGTACTCGGGTTTGTATCCCGACTAATAATCGTAACTCAGCTAAAGGGAGTGCGAGGGAGATAGATATATAAATTTTGATTGCGTATAACTTTTTAATGAATGGTCCGATTTGAAAAAAGTCTTCTACATTTCGATAGGTATAAATATACACAACAAAATTGCATTTAAACTTCTCGGAAATCTTTAAAGATGTGGGCGCAGGACCCATTTTAAAATCGTTAGTGGGCGATTGTGGGCGTTAGAGGGGGCGTGGCGCTCGGCTAAAATAAACTTGCGCTGCGTAGGAAGCCAAAGAATATGTGTGGGAAATCTCAACCTTCTAGCTTTTGTAGTTTCTGAGATCTCAGCGTTCATACAGACAGACAGACGGACAGACGGACAGACGGACAGACGGACATGGCTAGATCGACTCGGCTGGTGATCCTGATCAAGAATATATATAGTTTATAGGGTCGGAAACGCTTCCTTCTACCTGTTACATACTTTTGCACGAATCTAATATACCCTTTTACTCTACGAGTAACGGGTATAATTACATATAATTTTCTTATCCTTTTAAATAAAAATAAATTATCTAAATAACGAAAACATTGTTTTAATATATTTTATTATTTAAATGCAATGTTCAACGGAAAAATGAACAATAATACAATAATACGGTCCCCTGATTTCACTGCTCATTAATCCAAAATGAGGCTATCCCTGATGTTCAGTCCGATGGCTGTGATCCACTGGCCGGGCAGCAGATGGACAATGTCCCTGGAGAGGCAGAGGAGCTCATAGCCAGTTGTCGAAACGATGGCTCCCAGGGTGGCGATCTTGAGCCACTTGACCTTCCTGCCGTCCCACTCGCGGCGGGAGAAACCCAAGTTGAGGGCGAACCACTGGCTGCAGGCGAGGCAGACAAAGGCCACCAGACTCACCAGTCGGTGGGTGAGATGCAGAACCAGGTGGCTAACGAAGACCAGGGCGAATCCAGTGACCAGTGATCCAACGAGGAGCAGGAAGCCCAGGAGGCCGCACAGTCCGTGCTTCGAGTTGAAGTGCGATTCGTGAACCCTGCGCTTGGCCAGCCACTTGGAGAAGATGCCCACCAGGCCCAGCCAGAGCCCCACCATGCCCAGGACCATGTGCAGTCGGTTGAGGCGCCTCCTGGAGGTCAGGTCGGCCCACCACCACGAGTGGCACACCAACAGGGCCTCGCCCACGCACCAGAAAAGTCCCAGGACGGAGTAGAGGGCGTGCCGGCCGCTGCGGGAGTCGTCCATTCGCCAGGACTTCCTCACTACCACCACGGCTATGACCATCAGCAGAATGTGGGCCACCAGCTCCAGGATTATCCTGTACAGGTTGACCTGGTAAATGGCCACCAGCAGTGGCCAAGCGAACTCATAGATCACCACTTTATCGGTGCTGGCGTTCTGAGCTTGGCTCATTTTTCCGGATTCTCGAGATTCTAGTTTTCAGACTTAAAAGTGACTTGAAAAGCTGAAGGTAAAATTTATACTTAAATTTGTTTGAAAATTATTAGAACAATTTATATGAAAATCCAAGTTTTTAAATATTAACTTAACTTTCAATTCCCATTCTACAGAAACTATTATAATAAATAAATAAAGAAATTAAATTAATAAAGGTTCCAAACTCTGATTTCCCATACAACTTCAAGGCTTAAGAAAACTGACTTCAGAATATATAAAATAAATTGAAAATTATTTAAATATTTACTTAATTAATTAATAATTTGATTTCGAATATAAATGTAGTCATATCTGAATTATTTAAATTAATTTATTAATTTTTTGTTGATGGCAAAGTGGAATTCTCGCTTTGTGCCATTCCTTATGCTCATGTTCTTCTAGGCAAAATTCATCGGCAAAAATTCAAAGATGTCAGAGGTATTTTTAGTTCATTCACTCCAAGAATTTAGTCATTTTGCCTATAACAAATTCCCAGATTACCCAATGTCATAAATATTCATAATGCAATAAAACTTCTAAAACGGTAGCTAATTTCGTAAGGATTTCCGAGCTTTTGAAGAAAGAATTCCGAAGCCTGAAGATCATTGAGTACAGTCTTTGGATAACTGTTCTTCAACTGATCCAGATGTTTTCATTCATATCTAATTATGGAAATTGAAATATTCTAACAGGTCGCATAAATTAATTTTTGGTTCTCTCATGACGTTCAACTTTTAACTCTGATGAACTGTTAGACAAAAACTGGGTCAGCGCGAAAAATTACCATATATATTTGGAGATTGGGAGAAATTTCATAAATCCGCTAGTTTAAAGTCGCCTTTTCCACCGCCCCGCAAAAAAAGAAATCCACACGCACTTGGGTCAATTTCAAATTCAAACATATATACTTTATTAGAGACATTCAAGAAGTCACAGTGAAATTTAAAGCCAAAATCCGCCTGGCAACAGTCCGCGGAAACTGCGAAAAATTTCTAAAACGCCAACTTAATTTCCATAAGAATGTGCCGAGGGAGAAGTTCAACGGGGTCAGAAGCGAAAATCATATTCAAACGACGGCAACGGCACAAAGAAAGCTGCTGTCCAGTTTTTGATTTTTGGCTCTTGGCTCTTGGATTTTGGCTAATAAATTGGCCCAGGTCTTAAGCTCATGGGCTGGGCCCCGATCGAGTTGAAAGTTCATTGGCCGTTCCTCGGTTCTTCTGCTCTTTAATTATATGGCCAAATCCGATTCGGCAGGTGCTGACCTTTGCCTGCGGGGGAATTTACGACCGTATATCTGCACACACATGCCTGAATCGCAGAATGGGAATTCGAAACTCTTTCTTCGGCCATCCAGTTATTTCCAGCCGCCTTTTCTGGCCACTTGCCTGAGCGTTAACCCCGGCCCATTGTCGTCGGGGCACAATTAAATATCAAAATAATGCCGGAATAATGTTGTCAACCGGCTGAGGCCGAATGTAAAGCTGAAGTGCTCGCATGTTGGCCCAATAGTGTCCGCTCCTCTCGGGGATGATTATGCAAATTTCCACCTTGTGGCCCAAGGGCCAAATCATCTCGTTCGCATCTCATCGATCTGGAATGGATCGTTATCGTGGGTTCCCGCTCCGCTTGACTTGCTAAACGTTGCCCGGGGTCTTTAGGCTGGAAGAAGAATTGCTGTGCGTACTTTATTTGCCCTGACCAAGAGTCGAGTGTGCCGGCGAGAGAATTGTAAAGGGGGTCTGAGTGTCACCTTTCTACTAATACTATATTTAACTAATATTTAAATATATTCAATTATTTAAATACATTAATATATCTGTTAGTTTATTTTCCAATTCCCTAGGCGTTAATAACTGTTTAGTTTGCTGACCAATAAATATTTTCTATAATAATAGTAAAGAAATAAAAAAATTATTAAGTTTAGTCAAAAATGTTATAGCAATATTCAGTCTATGTGTAAACATAACAAAATGTCATTAATGATCTTGGGTATAAAAAAACCTTTAGACATTATATTGGGTTATTAACTTGAAAGCATACAAACAATTCACGAAAAAAATGGGTATGATTTGTAGTCCATCTATGTAATTGAAAATAAATGAAGTACCCTAATAAAAATAGGTCTTTTATAAATATGTTTAAGACATTCACAGAAAAGCTTGTTCTGGTTATATTTTATCCTTCAACTAAGCTCAAAGATCCTATATCAAACTTTAAAAGAAAGATATATTGTTATCCTAAAAATAAGCTTTAAGCTCCAAGATCCTTAGCTAGTAACTTTTAAGTTTCCAGATCTACATACAAAAAGAGTCCTTCCATTAAGCTCAAAGCTCTCGGATCTCATTTACTTCCCTAACACTTTTTAACCCCTTTGAACTTTCATAGCTTCTTAACAATCCACAAAAAGCTACCTGTTGCGAAACCCCAGCGCAGAGTTGCCTTCGATCGATAAGCAATTCCAATCGATCAACTGTACCTACGCCGAATACCGTTAATCGGTCAACCCATTTGCATATCGATAAGGTGCTTTCTTAATCTGCCAATTCTTTTCGCCTGACCCCAAGCACCGAATTTCTTTAGTCGCCGGGCGAATATTAATTATGGAAAGGCCAGCGAAAATAAACCGCGACAAGATGGTAGATATGCATATTTAAATCGGTCAAAGCGCACGGGCCTCATTAATAAGCCATCGTTTTCTGGGGGTTCGAGATCAGGTTTTCGGTCTTTCGAGGGGGTCAATGATCTGGACCGTGAAAACTTGAACTTTCAACTGGCCGAAAGCGGCAATAAAAAAAAAGGTTTAGTTATGTTAATAGTTTTCTCTCTCTCTCTCTCGATGGCTTTTCGACTTTTTTGGTTAGGCATTAACACACGCAAAAAAAAGGTAAAAAAATTTATTTCTTTGTGGTTTTCACGGGGATTGAAAATCGTTTTGGTTTTGGTTTTGTTTGTCATTATTTTTTTGTTTTATCTTCAATATTTTTCATTTTTCGTTTGGGTTCGATTTTTTCGGGAGGCTTTTTTGTGTTACAAAATTAAGCGGAGTGCTCCTGGTGATGGGGTTCCTCCTTCTGGTGGATTTCCTCCTTCTTTTGCTCCTCCTTCTGGTGCTCCTCCTTTTGGTGCTCCTTCTCAACCTCCTTCTTATGGGCTTCCTCCTTTTTTTCCTCCTCCTTCTGGTGTTCCTCCTTCTTGTGGATTTCCTCCTTCTGGTGCTCCTCCTTCTTAACCTCCTCCTTCGGGACCTCTGGCGCCTTTCCGAAAGTGCTCAGTGCCCTGGGTGCCTCCTTCTGGTGCTCCTCGGGACTCTCCAGCGACCTACCGCTCTTCCTCAGGGCGAACCGCCTGTTCTGGGTGAGCAGATCGAAGTAGGGATGGAAGTCGCCGTAGGACACATAGCGGGCATCCCCGAAGGCGGGCTGGACATGGCGGGAAAGGCCCGGCTCGTCATCCTCGCCGACCAGGATGAACTCCTGCTGCTGCTGCTGCTGCTCGGGGATGGTCTGTGTGGCCTCCGGGGTCATCATCTCCTGCTCCTGCTTCACCACATCGCTGGCTCCTGCCTCCATGGGCTGCTTCTCCTCCATGGCAGGTGCCTTCTCCACAATCGTTCCGGGACGAATGCGAGTGGGCAGCAGACCGCCGGCCTTCACGGGCTTGGCGGCAATCAGAACGGGCTGGGCGGAAATGGGCTTGATGGAGGCTCCTCCGGCGGCGGAGGCTCCTCCCTGGGAGGGAGTTCCTGTCCTGGAGGGTGGAATCTGGGGGGGCTGGAAGATGTCCATCAGGGAGGCGTCGGCCAGCAGGGGAACCGCCGAGGCGGTCAGCTGGGGACGCTGCTTCTTTTTTTGACCACCGGCAGAGGTTCCCCTCACCGGACTAATGGCGCTCTGGGGGATGTTGAGGATCAGCGGCTGGGCCTGGATGCCCTCGGCCAGGGAGACCACCGACTGCTGGTCGGGTGGCGAAAGGCCCAGTTGGCTCCAGGGAATGGTGATGTACTGGGTGGGTCGACCGCCGCCCTGCCGCCTCACGGGCACGGTGAGGGGGGGCTGGGGGAAGGAGCCGCTGACCGGAACCCGCTGCTTCTTGGCCTGACCCCCCTGCACATAGGCGTAGGGATAGGGGGAGCTGAGCAGCTCGGGGGCCAGGTAAACGGTCTGACCATTGCGATTCACCAGGAGAGTCGTCTGCTGAGGACGACGGGTCTTGGAAGATCCTCCCGAGGAGGAAGTAGCAGGGTTTCTCCTCAGCGTGGTGGCCAACTCACCGGGTGTCTGACCCCTGGTAAACTGACGGATCTGGCTGATGATGCTCTGCTGACCACGCTGGATGAAGTTGGGCTGGTTCTGGCTGCGCCTGGTGGAGGATGAGCCGCCGGCGGCAGGCTGGAAGTCCTGCTCTTGATCCTCCTCCTCGTCGTCGTTCTCCTCCTCGTCCTCGTCGTTCTCCTCCTCCTCCTCCTCCTCTTCAACTGGCTGGATGGGCTTCTTCTGCACCTTGGGCTTCTTCTGGGCGGCCAGAGGCTGCTGACGCCTCTTCTGGCTGACCAGCTGCTGCTCCTCCTCCTGCTGCTGCTGGAACTTCCTGCGCTGGTTCTGGGTTACCTGAACCTTGTTCTTCTTATTCTTCTGCCTCTGGGGACGCACTTGCTCCAGGGAATCCTCATCCTCGAACTGCTCCAGGCTCTGCTCATCCTCGTCGTCGTCGAACTCCTCGTCGAATCGGTTGCCCTGGAAGTAGTCGTCCTCGTAGTAGTCGTCCTCGAAGGAGTCCAGTCGGTTGTTGAACCGATTGGGTCGCTGCTGGCGACGTCTGTTCAGGTTGTTCTGGTTACCTCCTCCATTGAGGTTACCCACTCCTCCGCCATTACGATTGCCATTCCTCTGGGGACGCTGCTGCACCCGCACCACAATATCTGGTCGCTGGGTGGTGGTGGTGGTGGTGCTACTGGTGCTGGTGGTGGACTCCCTAACGGGGGTCTCCACCAGACCGGGAAGCTGCTGGCCGGCGGCCTGCAGGCGATCGTTGAACCAACCGGAAACGGAACCGGCCAGCGTGGAGAAGGAGGAGCCCAGCTGCTGGGCGGGATTCATGCCGAACAGCCAGGTGCCCGGGGAGGCGGGCGATCCTCCAGCTGCCGCCGGAGTGGCTCCCTGCTGGGCCTGCTTGCCCTGGATCTCCTCGAGGGAGGCCTGGCGAGGCTTGAAGGCGATCAGGGGATGGATGATGAAGTCGGCCACCGTGTGGGGCTGGGGATTCGCCGCCTTCTCCAGGATCTCCAGGGGAACTGCAACGGGGGAGGGAGCGGGAGCCTGGACAACGGGCGGCTTCTCCGTGGGCGTTTTGGGGGCCATGGGCGATACATCTTCTGCTCGCCACAGCAGCAGGCAAATAATCACCACAAATCACAGAACAAAAAATCACCAAACAAACAAAACACAAGGCACATGAAAAAAAAGAGAAACACAGAGATCAGAGGTTAGATTTTTGGGGGGTTGTTTTCTAGGGGGTTGTTTTCTGGGGGAGGGGTCCTACCAATCAGCGCCATGTCGGCGATGGGCGACTCCGTCGACTGCTCCACCTCCGGAGCCTCGGTCACGCCGGAAACGGAAGCCATCTGGCCAAGGGCCATCAGCAGGCACAGGCCCACCACCACGAACTTGGTCATGGCTTCGGTTCAGGTTCAGATCTCGGGGTTTCTGAGTCTCTACTATCACTATCACGCACTGGGTTTCAAATATGATGCGAGACCTCGCTTTCTGGGGGTCCACAGACAGAGGTTTCTTTTGCCGAACTGTTGGGGGAGCGACGCGACCCGAGCTTTTTATGTGCCGTCTACAAACGGTTTTGGCCAAAAGCCCGTATTAGCCGAAAGGCCCAGAAGAGTGAGCCGAGCGATCTGGAGAGAGAGCCAGAATCCCAACGGCAAAGCTCTCTCTTCTGCCGGCAACAGCAATGCTGTAAATCAATTTGCGGTTTCTTGACCGCTGGCCAAAAAAGATCGCGGGTCGCAGGTCGCGCTGCCAAACGCTGCCCCGGAATATTTTCAGTTTTTCGAAACTAGTTCGGGCCCAGAACCATAAATATGCTGGTCTAAAGGGCCACGCCTAGGCTGGAATTTCTTTTTGATTATCCCATCAACTAAATTGGTACTCTTCCACATTTAGCTGGCATAACAAAAAGTGTAAAAGTTGTATTTCACTTCATAAACTCATAGAATCGGAAAGAGCTTTTTCTGATTACTTAAAAAAATCCTAAAGAATTATTCGGTAAATTAAAACCAAAATTATAAAATTTTTGTCTTTAATTATATCGGCATAATTGAAACATGTATTATTATTTAACATTGCCTGTTGGACTATTATTTAAATTATTTCTATTGTTTTAAGTTTAACTTAAGTTTGATTACTAATTCTGATAAAAACCCATTCTCTCAATAATCTTTGCATAGACTTCATTATTTTATAATAGTTTTTTTTCTGTTTAATTATTTTAGATATTTAGCGGGCTATAAAAAGAATGCTGGTTTGGTAACTTTAATTGTCATCTTTATAATATAACTTAAAACAAGAAAGGCAGCTAGCTTGGCCAAGACGAAATTTTTTAAAAATTGATAAAGACTAAATATTTAACCTATTAGTTTCCCAATAATTTTACCATCGCTCCTATGGAATATTGTTGTAAAATTTTTCTAAAATAAATTCCAACTTTAGAAATATTATATTAAATTAAGTGATTTTGTTAAGAGTAGAAGACTTATATCATACCTAAAATAAAAAAGGATTTGGAAAAGTTACATCCGGATAGCTGCAAAATGGGGAGACTAGTTCGGAACGGCGGATATGGCTAGATTATCTAGTGATGCTGATCAAAAATATATTTATTTTGTTTGGTCTGAACGTCTCCCTCGCTGCGTTGTAAACTTCTAACTGAAATCATTATACCCTCTGCAAGGGTATACTGAAATTCCTTTACTAATATGTTCATGGTTTAGGAATATTTATGGTCATTTTCATAATTTCTTTTTGGTATTTAACCCCTGATCAGACGATTAGAAGCAATAAATTAAATTAGAAACAAAAAAGAAAGAAATAACTAATATGTTTGTGTAATTCAATGTGTATATTTATATATAATTTGTGTGATTACTATTTAGTTTTATTTTAATAAGCTTACCAAAGTTCTTTAAAGTCGAATTATAAATAAATTTACCTAAACTAAACCAATTAAATTGGAAAATAACATTTTAGATAGGTTTTGTTAACTAAAAATTTTATGTTATGTCTGGATACCAGAAATTTTGTGTAAGTACTTTAAAAAATGTTTCCGTATTAAAATTGACGTTTCAATTTTTCGTACGGACATAAACTAGTTCCGATTGTAATTTAAAGATATTGATTGATCGAAGTCAAGTAAATCCCCCGAACTCACTAGCAATTTCCGCCCAGCGATTTCTATTCACCGAATGTGGATCATTGTGCCAATTCCGGGAATCTTTCTTAGCCACGGTCCAAAAATAGAACTTTCCCTACTTTAGTAACTTTCCAAATATGTTGACCCCGCAAATGATTAGGTGAGATGAGATGACCCCCGACTTGAGGGCAACTTTCTTCTTCGTCATATACGCAAAATACCAAAAAACCAGAAAAAAAACGAAAAAAACACTTTGCTAATGAGTATTTATGATTTTTTTATGCATTTCCATTAGCATCAAATAACTTGGCTCGGATCTCTTTTGCTCGTCCAGACCTCAAAGCTAATGAATACATTGCGCTCTTGGCCGCATAATTTGGTTATTAAAACATTTGTTTATGTCGCCCATAATGGGCAGCAAATATGTTTTCCTTTTTTCCCAGGCCGCCCTCGTCATTACAAAGAACTGCCAACGGTAGCTGTGGAAAATTTAAATAATTGCCGCGGCAATAACATAAATTAGATAAACCATCGGAGAGGCTGGCAAAAAGTGGAGCGCGAAAAAAACGCAGCACATAAATTAATCATACCACCCGTGGTCAGTGGCCCGAATTCGGAATTAGATCGGGCTGAGAAAATCGATTGCTTCCCGATTCTGTCCGCCATCAAAGGAACCTAATTAATATTCAGGCCAGGGGATCGATATCGGGAGTGATTCGATTTCGATTCAACCGCTTTGGGAGAGTCTTCCTAACTAGAATTACATGCACTGCGCGTCACATAAATGTATGGTTTTCTTAACAATTTAATTACAGTCCACAATTAGTTCTTCGTTGATTTAAACTCACTTTCTTACGATCCGCATTCAAATCAGAAACTTTGTGTTTTTGGGAGTTTTTCGTAAAAAATAAGCTATTAAAGAAAAACATTTTTTGTCCAAATTAAGATTAAAGTTTGTTTAGTTGTCAAATAATTTTTATTGATGCTCTTATGTTTCCAAAAGTTATATGAAAATCGGTAAAATATCCATATTTGTTATCAGTCGGACCATTTAGGTTTTGTAAATATATTAAACACTTTTTCGATGGAAATACATTTGTACGATTTTACATTCTATGCCAACATTATAATTAAATTGATTTTTAAAATTTGTTTGTGCTAGCTTACTACTTACATGGAAACATAAACATTATCTGATTGGCAAATGAACAAAAAATCAAAACTACAATCGAAATCAGCCATTCCCCCGTCTTTAAAATAAATATCATTACTGGGCTTTCCTTCGTGCCACTTTAGCACGGTAGCAGGCTTCCCGGAGGCCGTAGATATGATCTTGCCATCTTTCTTCAAATGCTTAATGCCAGTCCAGAACCAGTGATAATTTATTTGGTTAAGTTTCTGTATTATGTCTGCAAGTTCCTCTTGGGTTTTGAAAGCCGCCCAATAGCCGCCCATTTCACGACACGTTTTTACAGCCTTATCCCAGGTTTTTTCAATATCATTTTCGATATAAAAATATCTGGAACCAATTAGCTCAAACTTCGGAGGGATGATCTTCTGGGTTTGTATTGTGGAATGCGTTTTGGGAGGGGTCTTTTGAGTGGTCGATTGTTGCTTCAGCTTCAGACGTTTGTTTGTTTTTGATTTGTTTGGAAGCTCCTTTAGTTGGGCTTCCATTTTGCAAAGCTCTGCAGTTGTTCCTTCATTCTCGTCTCAAAAGATTGAAGTAGGGCTGCACTCTTGGTCTCCAGATTTTCCATTTTGGCGTGCAGCATCTGCAATGCACTCTTCATTTCAGAATTTGCCGCCACAATTTGTCGTTCTTCCCTCGAATTGGTCTTCTTCAGGGATTCCACTCCTTCTTCAATCCAGTTTAGTTTGTTCTGACTTATGTATTTATCATCGAATAGTGGCCGCAATGCCACACTGAGTTGGTGCATCGGAAAGCTGGCAGATAAAAGAACCACTATCCTGGAAGCCGCTCAAAGGTCCTAAAAAGCTTAGGATGATCAAGAAAAACAGAAGAGTCAGCATTCTGATTTAATATAACTTTGCGAGGAGAACTTTTAGAACGTACTGAAAATGAAAAATGAGAATAAACACTAAATATATTTTCATTGCACAGTTAAATTATTTACATATCTGTATCTGTATACCTATTGTCTTAAATTAAATTCAACATTTTAAATTATTTTTATATTATTTATTTATGGTATAGAGTAGTTTGTGGTAAAATATTTATCACATTTAATTTTAACGCAGTAAAATAAATTTAAAAAGTCGATACATTATTTTCAAGAATATCTATTGCGGTTTTAAGTCACTTAGGAGGAAGTTTCAGAAGCAATTTATCAACATTTGATTTGAACATTTTTCACAGCAAAGTTTTAGGCGCCATTTCGAAACTATTTTAAGACGCATGGCACTCCGCTGGTCTCATAATCTCTTGTATTTCAATTGGCTGCAAAACAAAGCGCCGCAAACAAAGGATTATTGATTTGAATTAGCAAACAATGAGGGGAAACTAAGATAGTGAGCAAACGGCCATAAATCCCATAAAATCATAATCCGTCTTGCCATTATTTCGCCCGACCCGCAACTCATAGTTCGATGGGTTAACCATTTAATCGCTGGCACTAAGTTGGACCGACTTTCAGTGGGGAGAATGGAAAGGCGGAGAAGAGAATAAATTTCGCACCATGGACTCGATCCATTTGATTGATTTAAATGCCCGTTGTTCGACCGATCCGAATGGGGAACACATGCTGGCTAAATATGTATATATATATATATGTAGTGTGGCCCAAATAAGCCCCGAACTCTGACATGTGGGGGGAAGAACAGTGGGACCTCGCCCACTTCGGACAGTGACAAATGGAAGCGGCCTGACTTATTGAAAATCTCACTTTTGACCTCAAAATTGGCTCAAGAATTGGCCAGACGGTTCTTTCTTTCGTTTGGCTTTTTTTTCTTGCTTGTATTTTTCCCGTATTTTCGAGTCGACCCAAAATGCAAATTTCTCGATTCTGGCAAGAGGCTGAGACTGCAACTGGAAATGGAAATGGAAACGGAGACGAAGCCACCAAAAGTCAACGTTCTGGGATCTCTGGGATGGAATAGTCGGAGGTTTTGCGACTCTCTGATTTTCTGTTTCTGGTTTTCGTGCATAAATCAGCCGACATTTGGACATTTGCATAGTTTAATAATTTGCCAATCGTCCAAATCCAAATCCCCTCCAATTTCGCCACATTTTACTTTGTTCTGCTGCCCGGCTACCTAATTTCTTTTGTTTTTCGGGTGATTTTTATGTGTCTCCGCTGTTTCGCCTTCCATTTTGCTGCTGCTCTACTGCCAGGTGAACGTTCCTCCCCTGTATAAAATGTCTTTGCCGGGCACTTGATGGACCATTTAATAGAGGCCCTCGTCCAAGTCCACATCCCAGTCACCCAAGCTTTTCAAGTTTCCTAGATCCCATCATTATGGCAATTAAGTTGGTAGCCCTTTTGACCATCGGCCTGGCCATCTTGGCCCTCAGCGAAGGTGAGTTTAGACTTTAATGATCTTGGTTCGTTCTGTTTCGACTGGTCATTATCGAATTATTCGCTGTGGGGCTTTAATTATCCAGCGATTATTAATTAATTAACTGCCTGGAGTGTCGTTCTATCAATAATAATTTTTTTTACATTTTTTTGGAAAGTTTTAAAGTGCTTTAAAAATTGTTTTTCAATTTAAGAAATTATTTGGGGACTTAAAATATAATTTAAAAATTCAAATAAATATTATTTAAATCCTATATTTTATCCCTCTATTTTTCCCCTTCAGCCCGTCATGTCAGTGGTCACCGCAGGCAGCACTTCGAGCAGCGGGCGCTCATAGCCAAGCCCCACAGTGGCCCCCAGGGACGCGTCTTCCCCGGCGCGGTGGCCATCAAGAAGCTGGTGCTGCTCAAGTTCAAGAAGATCGTGCCCATCTCCCTCATCCTGCTGAAGTCGAGCAACGAGAACGAGGCCGAGCTGGTGCCCGTCTACCCCACCGATCAGATTCCCGAGAACGTGCAGTTCATCCCCACGCCCAACGGCATCTCGGGCCACAAGGACGTCCAGGCCATCGCCATTCCCGCCGAGCTGCACGACCAGCTGCAGATCAACGGCCTCTCCAACCTGGAGAACATCGAGGCCCTGCTCCAGAGCAGCTCCATCTCCTCCGCCGACAACGAGGGCGAGGCGCCCGTGGGCAACAGCATTGCGGTGGCCCAGCCCGAGGATCTGGTCCTCGAGCAGCCGGAGAACGACGAGGATCAGCTGCTGGATGGAGCTTCCGCCGCCCCAGCCGCTCCAGTCGCCGCTTCTCCCGCCGCCCTGCGCCGCCTGTCCGCCGACGAGCTGCTCCGCTCCGGCGTCCGCAACTCCGCCCAGCAGCAGCAGACCAGCGTGGAGGAGATCCCCCTGCTCCTGTACTCCGCCAACGAGGGCTCCTCCTCGGGACTCTCGGCCGGCATCTCGGGACGCCGCTTCGTGGCCGCCGCCCCGGCGCAGCGTCGTCGCCAGCAGTTCTACAACTAAATCTAACTTAAAACTTAACTTAAACTTAACTTAACTTAATCTGTCCCCTTCCGCACTCCACACTCCTCCTCTCGATGGCTGTCACACGGGCTTCACTGTACCTACCTACCACTACCACTGGCTATTCATTTTTTTTTTAGACTGAACTGAATATAAATTAACGTTATGAGCGAAATGACAAAAGGGGCGACTTGTGCTTCCGGGTGGCAAAGGGTCTCCAGAGGGGCGCCAGCAAAAAAGGCTGCACTCGGAGAAATCGGGGGTTTAAAATGGCAGAGCACTGTCTGCGATAAGGGTAGCAAAATAATTTCCAATAAGAAATTTGACTTAAAAAATAGTCAATAGAATCCTAAAACAAATAACAACATTTCTAGAGCTATTTTTGTATGCCTCTGAAAAATTGTTATTTAACAGCTAAAAAAATTAGAAAGAAATAAGACTTATTAAAAATAGAGTTCCAATACTAAGCCGAATTTACTATATCTACGATATACATTTTTGGTAGATTGAAAAATGAATTGATCTTCAAAAGAAAAATTTCTTATCAGCTTTAGGGGTAAAAAAAAGCAAAATGTAAAATGTAGAAGAAATGCAACAATATCTCCGAATTCTTAAAATTCAAGTTATGTATTTTTAAAAAGTAAAAAGTAAAACGCAAAAAAAAAGTTGACTTTCATCCTAAATTTTTTCGAGTGTCGTCGAGTGGGTGGCAGTTCCTTCTTTGGGGTGCTGCTTATCAGGCGACTGCAGTTATCAGGCCTTTGTGCTCGGGCTTTGTGCCGCTGACGTGACATGTCCTGTCTGTGCCTCATCCTTGTCCCCATCCTCGGCCTCATTCCATCCCCAATCCTCGGTTTCAGTCTCAGTCTCAGTTTCAGTTTCGGTGTCCCGATCCCAGTCCCAGTCCAAATCGCAGTCCCAAAGAGTCCTCGTGTGGCAGCCTGCCAGCAAATTTGAGCCAACAAACAAAGCAGCCACAAAACACATGGCACAAATTTTGCTTAGGCGCAAAAGTCAACGGCACAAGAGGCCCAAAGAAAGGCAGCCGCACAACAAAAGCGACAGAAAGATGGGACACGTTAACCTGCCATTTTCGAGTTGCGACCACGAATGAGGAATGTCCTTCGGAGGATCTCCAATTGTTCACAGAAATTAATAGCTCTGGATTTTAAAATAAATATAGGTGTCTAAAAATATGCAAAAATATGTTTCTAACACAAAAGTGATTTAAGTTTATACATTGTTTATTTATTTATTTGTTTGTTTATTTATTTATTTATATATTTATTTGTGTATGTATTTATTTATTTATTTGTATTCTTCATTTCTTTCTTTCTTTATTTCTGTATTTCTTTATTTCTTATTTCTTTATTTCTTTATTTCTTTATTTCTTTATTTCTTTATTTCTTTATTTCTTTATTTCTTTATTTCTTTATTTCTTTATTTCTTTATTTCTTTATTTCTTTATTTCTTTATTTCTTTATTTCTTTATTTCTTTATTTCTTTATTTCTGTATTTCTTTATTTCTTTATTTCTTTATTTCTTTATTTCTTTATTTATTTATTTATTTATTTCTTTGTTTCTTTCTTTCTTTCTGTCTTTATTTATTTATTTGTTTGTTTTTATTTTATTATATAAAATTTCCAAAATATTAAGAACCCTTTTCTTTAAAAATACCCCTTATTATTTACCTATTTTCATACATATTTTTTGCGGAAAACTTAACGATCATTTATATCTCGGTAAGGGTATCAAAACTCTACTTCTTTGCCCATGCAGCTACCTATATACCCCGCTCCCCTCTCGTTTTCCCTGTCGTGTGTCTTATTTGCCGCATTTTTGACAGGATTCCCCCAAGCAACAAAGCCCCCCTCCCCCCACGGAGATTATGCAAGCGTTTTCCGAATTAGCCAGGCGAAGAACAAACAAAACAAAGGGACAAAACCTCGTGGGACAGACATACGGTAAAAATATTGCCACACTCAAAGGACTTCCGTTTTAAACTTTAAAAATTCCCTGTGTTGTCCTCTATTTTAGGAAATCATTATTTCCTCGTAATGAAAAATATTAATTACACCCGATGTAGGGCATTCCCGAATGTTGGAAGCCTTTAATCACTATTTTTAAAGAGCCTAAAAGTAGAGAAATTAATATGCAACTATAGTTGCCTATAATACGAATGAATTTCTTTCTTAAGTTTCCATTGGATTTCAAAACAGCCAAATATCCGACCAAGACAGAAGCTCATACCAAGCTTTGTAAATATATTTCACACTTTATCGATATAAGTAAATTTTTAGATTTTTATTTTACGTTTTATGCGACCAATATAATGTAATTGATTTTAAAAATTTGTGTTTGCTTACGCATTTTAATGGTTTTTTAGTTTTTATATAAAAAATGTTAACAAATTTAAGTTTTGCCTTATGAAAGAAACACAGAATCCAGATCATTACTTTTTTTTATTTATTTTTGGTTGTCGAAAAAAAAAGACTTATAACTATGGTTAGCTGGTGCTTTTAGCGGCCGTAATAGGGTGGTGGCACATAGATGACCTTCTTGCCATCCCCGCTGCTGGTGTTGTTGTTGTAGAGCCGCCCACAGGGCGGAGGTCCGTAGTAGGTGAATGTGCACACGGTGCAGCAGTTGATGGGCGTGGCCACCACCATCACGGGCGTATTCTTATTGGGATAAATGGGTGGATAGGGGTAGGCCATGGGTGGCGGTGGAGGAGGAGGGGGCAGTGGTCTGGGTGGAGAGGGGTAGGGTGGTCTCACAGGAGCACAGCAGCTTTGTGGTGGCGGAGGGGGTGGCGGAGGAGGAGGAGGAAGGGGGTACGAGGGATCCACCACATACGTTTCGCAGCAGGTTTGCTTCTGGAAGGCCTCCAGGGTGCAGGGCGAAACGCAGGAGTTGAAGAGGCCACTGATCCAGTCGTAGATCAAACCGAAGGTCCGCCCCTGACGCTGGGTTCTATCGTACGGCCCGAAGGCATCCACATCCACCGAGGTGTTCAGCGGCACCCTACCCATTCCATTCCCATCCCGATCCTGGCCAGAACTCCCGGGCTGCAGATCTTCAAGGCGTGACGAAGACGAGTGGTTGAAGTACACGTACTCAAAGTTATCGTTTATCGAGGAGGAGGTGGATGAGGTAGACGAGCTCCGGGATGAAGTGCCGTTTTGGGGGCGTGGCTGCCAGCGCTGCAAGCGAATCTGTTGCTGGGCTCGATGGCGAACTAGGGGTTTAAATATGTATTATTTAGCATAATAATATTAAAAGTAATGTGACTCTTGTGCTACACTCCATTAATCCGAACTATGTGCTTACTTTTCCATTGAGAACCTAATTAAAGAGTGAGTTGAATATCTTGCAAAAGTTACGCACAGAAAGCTCTCTATAAAGATATTTTTTAGATTTCGAATTTTACATCTCATATTAGGCATACAAAACAAAAATCATTTAAAAAAAATATGTATTTTAAAGAAAATTATTTTGTATATCAAAAAAAATTAAAAAGTATTTTTAAAATCTATAAATATATTTTAAAGTATATATAAATGTTTTTTAAAAAAATATAAATGTATTTAAAACATATAAATAAATATTAAAAAAAAATATAGGTATTTAAAAAGGTAATAATAAATGTACTTGTTAATAAGTGATACAGATGTTTCAAATTAAAATTTAATACTTTTTGTAAATATTTTCGAGTATACATTTTTAAATTTATTTTTAAATCAAAATAAATGTTTTATAAATGAATATCAAACTGATCCTTTTCATGTCCAAACTAACTAGAAACATTTTGGGTTATCTTTAAAGAAAGCCACTAACTTTTCGGTGCAAACAAGTAGGGAAATAAAATGACTTGGTGCTCAGAGTGCGTGTTTTAAATTAACAAAATGCATATTTATTCTCGTGCTTTTCGTGGGTGACAAAAAAAAGGGTTGTGGGTTGGTGGGAAAACTAATGTGTAAAACTAACGTCCGTAGAAGCCGAAGCCGCCGAAGCCGCCAAAGGCGTTGCTATTGGCATTGGCGCCGCCGCCGCCGCCGAAGCCACCGAAGCCGCCGGCATTTGCCCCGGCACCACCACCGTTGCCTCCGAATCCACCGGATGCATTGGCATCGGAACCTGCACCACCGCCGAAGCCACCGGCATTTGCGCCGGCTCCCGCACCACCGGCACCACCGCCCGCATTCGCATTCGCGTTCGCATTGGCCGACTGGCCGTTCTGGGCGGTGGCGGTGGCGCTGCTGGAGGCCGAGTTGCTCACGAATCCATTGGGACCCCGCTGGCTGCTCGTCTGGGCGTTCGTCTGGGCGGAGGCGTCTCCCTGGCCGTTGTTGCCCTGGAAGATGCTCTGGCTGTTGGCATCACTGGTCGCATCCTGGCGATTGCCCTCCTTGACCACCTGCGAATTGGTGTTCGCGGTGTTGGTGGCGGAGCCAAACTGGTTGTTGTTCGTGGAGGTGGAGCCGCTGTTCGAGGAGTAGGCATCCCGGTCGCCCTGCTGGGTGTGCTGGGTGTTGGCATTCGCACTGGAGGCCTGCTGCTCGCCGGGCCGGAAGTTGAGGGCCTGGCTCTGCGAGTTCTGATCACTTTCGTAGCCCCCGTTGGCCGTCTGCCCCTGGTGGGTGTTCGTGTTGGCCGAGCTCACCTGCCCGCTGCTGCCGTCCTGGGCCAAATTGGAGCTGATCGAGCTGCTGCCCGTGTTGCCGGGACTCGCGTGGTTGTTCGTCGACGCCTGCTGGTTGAAGCCCGGTCCGCCCTGGGCATTCGCATTGCCATGCGCCTGGTTCTTGTTGCCCTTCTTCTTGTGCTGCTGCTGCTGCTGCTGGGGCTGCTCGTAGAACTCGGGTCCTCCGAAGCCACCGCCTCCGAATTGTGGTCCTCCCCCGAATTGCGGGCCTAAGTGGGTTGAAAAATAATTATAGTATTGGTGAGCATAGAATTTTTAAGAAGCCGACGTGGTGTAGAAGTTCGACAGTAAAGTTCAGAAAATCCAGGGCCCACAGTGCGTATGAGCAACATTTTTAAAAACCATTTTTAATACGACTGTTGTCTTTTCTACATAAAATAAATCAAAGTTTTCGTTAAATAATTGTATTTTTAGCTTACTAATGGCGTTAATAAACATAACTCCTGATTTTAAAAATTTTAAATATTAAGCAAAAAATTAGAAAATAAATTTAAAAAATTTTTTCGAAACTAAGTATGTTTTTGAAAGCTTTTAATTTTGGGTAAATATATGTTTTACATATAAATATCCATATTTTTAATGGCTCTAACTAACTAACTTATTTCAGTTATAACCAAAGCTCAATCCGTAATTTTTTGTCTGTGTATTTAATATATTTTGTTCACCTAAACTATATATTCTTGTTTATATAATTAAGTGGACAGTAAATATGTTTGTGAAATTAATAGAAATATATAAATAAATATATATAAATATAGATATATTTATACCCATGTTATGTTATTATAATTCAGCTAGTTTTTAAGTCGCTTGTTCGGACTCCTATAGCTTTAAAAAAAAAAAAAGATGTTCGTTGTATAAGTACTGGAGATACATATTTTTAGATTTCGAATTTAATTTTTTGGAATTTAATTAATAAATAAAAAGAAAACTTCGAACTAAATTTTATAAAATTTTTTACTCAGTAAAAATAAGAAAATTATTTGAATCCAAATGTAGGTAAAAGTTTTTAAAATAATAAATTGTAAATTCTATAGATCGGAATGTTAATACTTAAGCCACTGAATATTTTATTAAGTTTTCTTAATAATAATAGTAATGTTTTATAATGACAACAAATAGACTCACCTCCTCCGAAGCCACCGAAGCCGCCAAAGCCACCGCCGAACTGCCTCCTTGGCCTGTCCAAGGGTCCCAGGCCGAAGGGTCCGGGGGCGGGACCGAAGCCGCCTCCCGGATAGCCGAAGGGCACGAACTGGGCCCGCCTCTTGGGCCGCGGCCTGTTCTGGCGCACCACCCGCTGGAAGGGAGCGGCGCCGAAGGTCTGGCCATTGGTGGCCGCACTGCCTCCGAATCCTCCCGTGGTGGCCGAGGTCTGGCCCCTGCGCGTCTTGCCAAAGGCATTCGAGTTGGAGCGCGTATCCGTAACGGTGACTCCGCCGTACTGCTGGGTATTCGACTGCGAATTGCTGCTCGATCCCGCCTTGGCGCCCTTGCCCTGGGCATTCACCTGGGCCTGCGACAGCGTGTTCGAGTTGGCCACATTGCGGTCCAGGTCGAGATTGAGGAGGCCCAGGCCCAAGCGGAGGTCACCGTCGGCGCCGCGCTGCAGGCCGAAGCCGTTCTGCAGGTTCTGCGGCGACAGGGAGGCGCCCAGTCCGACATTTCCGATCCTGAACTGATCGGCGATGCCCTGGGACACCTGCCCGTTGGCATTGGTCCGCGTGCGGGTCAGCGTGTTGCCCAGCTGCAGGCCGCCCAGGTCCACGTCCCTCGTCTGCGCCTGGCTCTTGGTCACCACGCGCTGCCCATTCTGCTTGGTCACCGCCCGCGAGTTCGAGAGGCCCTGCGTGTACTCCAGATTGTTCCCGAAGTCCACCTGCCGCTCGTAGGCATTCGTGTTGGCCTTCGAGACGGATCCCTGTCGCTGGCGGGGCTGCTGGTAGACCTGCTGGGGCTGTTGGTAATAAACCAGAGGTTGTGGTTGAGCTTGGTAAGCCTGCGGTTGGCGGTACACCTGCGGTTGCCGATATACCTGCGGCTGGTACTGCGGCTGGAACTGCGGCTGGAACCCAAAGCCTCCGAACTGCGCCTCAGCTGAAAAAATGGTTAAGAAAATATGTAAAATTAAAATATATATTTATACGAATTTAAAACATTTTTTTTTCGGCTAGCTTAGCAAAAGCAGCAGAGCACTAAAATAATAGCAATAAAATGTATATGATAAAATAAAAGTAGTGAATCCAAAAATTTCATATTAAATTTATATTTTCTTTGCTTGGAAATATGTAATTTAACACTTTTAGTTAACTTAAAGATTTTAATACTTTGATATTAATATGAAACGTTGTATTTGAATAAAGTTAAGGGTTACATTTTTTTGTTTAATTATTCAAATGTAATTTAATTTGTTTTGCCTTAATTGTTACGTTTTTGTGTTTAACTTAAATAAGGGCATTACCGGGATGTCGGACGTGGCAGTTTTAAAAATAAGATTGAGAATACGTCCGACATCCTGGAAATGCCCATATGTAATTCGAATTTTTGTTTTCAGTACTCCATTTATTTTTCAGTGTATAAATATATTAAATAAAGTTCGGAATATACATTTTAAAGTCCCTGATTTGTGTAAATTAAAATGATTTTTCGCAATTATTTTAATATTTTCCTGAAAACAGATACTGAAAAAATGCAAATTCTTATATTTTTTCTTCCCACTCTGCGTATACGTAATATTCAACGCTCATACGCCATGTTGTCTCTACCACGACTCAGCTTTGGACTAAAAACATAATATTAAAATAAATGTTATTTATACCAAATTTATGACCAAAGTATAATTTTCATAAGGCACTTTGCCTCGCACTGGCATGCAAATTTAAAATAAATCCATCAGAGGGTAATCGGTTTTCGGGCTCCCTGCGATTCAGTCGGTGCAAAAGACATTTCAACGTTTTTGCTTGCAACTTAAGCGAGCGTAAAAAAGTGGTAACAAACATCAGTGGAAAGTTCCGCAAGTTGCCCTGACAGCAGTCAAAAGTAAACACAAATCCCCCAGCGGCATGCATTTATAATCTTTTCGCAAAACTTGTTCCACACATTTTATTCCATTCTACTTGATTCCCTTACACTTTTTGGCTATTGTTCGTTTTACTTTTTTTGTTTTTATTGTTAGACTGTTAGATTGTTAGATTGCACAGAAACGAAAGAGATGGCTGGCTGCGGGAAAGAGATGAAAGCTGGAAAGATCTCTAACTGGTTTTCGAATGTTTATCTCAAAAGATGGTGTTGATGCTAAAAAAATTTAGCAAACGGGTATCGGCAGAAACAAATGGAGGAGAATATTGGCGTCTCTTTCTTTTTCGAGCTTCATTATTATAATATTTTTGTAATCCCTACTTGTTCATAAATTTAAATTCTGAAAAATATATTGTTGTCTTTAAGTGATGGACTAAAATACTGAAAACTTGTCAGCTATAAAACTTGAAATATTTAAATTTAAGCGTAATAACTAGAAAAAAATTAAACTGATATTGGCATCTCTTTTTAATTTGGGCTTTTTTATTTTAATTCATTTGTAATTTTTATCTTTGCATAAATATAAATTCTAAAAATGTATCTATTATTGCCTCTTATTAAAAGAAACCTTTAAAATATTAATTTTTTGGTCTTTAAATGATGGAATAATATATTAAAAAACTTGTAAGCCATTAAGCTTTTAATTGTAAAATTATAAACATATTAAACTGATCATCGAAAGCGCAGAGTCTACCCGGTAATTTGGCCCAAAAGGCGCTTAGAACATGAATAAACCTTTGGGCCTTAGATGCCATCTCTTTATCAGCTATCTCTTATTTTTCCCGTATTGCCGTCTCTTTCGCCGTTCGCTAAGGAAGGCTTTCCTATGTTTTTTCTGTTGACAATGCAACGCACGTAGGCGCAAAATCCAGCGATAATTTTGCAATTATTACTGTAATAACAAAGGCCGTGTGTGTGATTGTGTGCGAGTGTGTGTCTGTGTCATTGTGTGTGTGTGTGTGCGTGGGGGTATATATCCTGTCATTATCCTGTCTATGCCCGATTCCCGGCAAATGCCGTGGCGTATTCCAAAAATATTTACCTTGCGGTTGACAAACTGCCAGCCAGCACACAATTAATCCAACAAATGCGTGTCGCATCCTGGCTTCGTATCCGCACTCTGTGTTCCGTGCTCCTGTCCTCTGCTTTTCCGTACTTTTCCCGTCACTCGGAAAATCCGTATTCCGTTGCCGTACTACACTCGCTAGCTGGCTATCTCGCTCGCACCTCAACTGGGTGGCTAATTTTCCGTTGCCGTTGCGAAAACAGCGCACGCAATGAGCGCGTTTTTGGCCGCTGGCCGACTTTTATTGTTTCTCCGCCGTGTTTTTTTTTCGCCGTGTCGCTGTTCAGTTTGTTGTTCCGCCGGTTCTTCTCTACAACTCTTCCTCTCTGGCTACACTGAAAAAAGCTATTCACTCCATATAGATGTATGGTGATCTATATCGATAAAAAAAATATCTATTCTCCCAAAAAAAAGATATTTTATTTTATTTTAAGAACTTCGAAAAATTGTTGATGCTTTAAAATAATTTTAGTTTTATATTGTCATCTTTTATTTCTAATTGAATTTGAAATACTCTTAAACTTATTCGAATTTTCATTTAATTTAAAAAAAAACCGAATCACTCTTGAACTTTCATTAAATTTAATAAATATTTAATGAGTCGCATAATATTATTTATTTGAATTATTTTAAAATGCAGAACAATTTATTTAAATGCATAACTAAAAGGCATTTAAGTTGCATTTTTTCTTTAAAGCTTTTGACATTTATTTAGGGATAATCCCAATTTTTTTTATGACGAATTAAAAAACAAAATAGTATATTCGTTTAGTCACATGAAAAAAAAATATATATAACACTTTGTTATTTTTCTCCGTGTACCTCTCTTGATTTTTCTTGTTTTTAACGCGTTTTTCGGAGAGCGCGATGGAAGTTGTTGGGCGTCGGACGTTCCGTTTCGTTCTAAGCCCGTTGCCGGTTTGTTAATCGGGCTTTAAACTAATCAATAATTAACGCCCGACTTGACGTCCAGCCGTCAAAATGGCCATTGTTCGATGCGACAGACCCCCGAAAATAGATAAACAAAATTCACGTTTAACTCGTTTGGGAGGGGGGAACACAATAACCGAACACTGATCACTTTTCGATGTTGGTTTTTTCCTGTCTCGATCACAAGTTCGAATTGGTAATTTTTTTGGAGGCTTCCCCGCATCATTAGAGCGTTTTCTCTATCTCTATCGCCGGGGATTTTTGGCATGGAGAGAAAGGCTTGTTGATTATCCGGGCATATATTTGAATTACTTAAAAAGACTCTCCATTCGAACAGAGAAAGCCCACCTGTGAAACCCAGGCCATCTGTTGAAATAAATAAATAATTTAAAAAGCTTGGAAAAATGTTTAAAATTTAATATTATTATTTTTAAAATTATTTTTTTTTATATTTTTCTTTTTTTCAAAAATTTTGCGTAACTACCACTTTTTACCTTACGAGCTCAAAAAAAAAACACACCCTTATATTATTTTAAGGGTATAATAGTTTCCTTATATAAACATAATTTATAATTTAATTTTTTTTTGATAACAAATCTCGCTTTAAACACCCCATAAATAAACCGTAAAAATGTGTTTGCTAAAATCTTCTGAATGACTCTAATTTTTCTGGGTAATTCCCATCATCGACCTCGGCACAAGTGGCTATTCGGATGAATCCCCGTCTCATAGTTTCGGTTTTGATTTCCGCCGAGCATCTGCCACTTCATGGTCAAGTTTTGAACTTCAAATGAACGCGCTGTAGGTCAATTGGAGTCCATTCGCTGGGCGCCACGTTTTCCGCCCCTCTTGCCCCTTTTTTGGACATCTGCCACCCCCCTTTTGGGCAAAAAAATAACAGCAGCCTCCACATTTGGTCAGCAAACAGGCAAACAAATAGAAGCATCAACAAAAAACCCGTCTTAACTCTTCTTTTTTCTTTATTTGTTAATGTTTTCTTTTATTGACAAAAGTTTTTAGCGCTCTTTTCGGGCAGAAGGGGCTGGCAAAAACCCGTCCCCAGAACAAAGTGTGCGAGTGTGTGGAATAAAATTAAGCCAGCAGGTTCTAGCTAATGAACTTGTAGATACATCTGTATATTTCGGGTGGGCAGCCTCAGCTTCCCTTTATGAATTAATTGAGTTGCTAATGACAGGCAAAACAATGGGACTTACACCTGCGACAGGGGGTACTTTTTTAGATATAAAGAAATATTTATTTAAAATATATGTACTAAATATCGTTTAACAAATATAAAGTATTATTAAATATCTCAGACAGAAACAAGGGTCGTAATATTTTTTAATAATTTTTTGGTTTATTATTATATTCTAAAAAACAGATTTTATACAATTTTTTCATTTAATAATTGTATTTATTATTTAATTTGTTGTTTCAAAACGTAAGTACATTTATGAAAATTAGTTTAGCTTTCTTATCGATCGTTTTACGCATCCCTAACTTAAAATCGCAGTGGCCAATGGTGAGCCGTATATTTTCTGCCTGCTATTTTGTTTGCGAATCGAAATTTGTACACTGCAAGAAACCAGTGAACGGTAACAACAACAAGGCCAAAGTAAATTGGGTCAACACACACACACCAACTTTCGCCAAAGGGAAAGAGAAAAGCGAGTTTGTATGTGTGTGGGGAAGGGGGAGCGGGAAAAAGAGGGGGCTGAACTTCAGTTTGGTGTTCGATATAAAAAATTGGTTTTTATTGTTATTTCATTTCTAGCGTTTATCGGTCTGGCGGCATCTTTACGCTGACGATTCCCATTCCCCCGAAATACCCCCATATACCCCTCTCTGTCCCACCGAGCTCCCCCTCTCTTTCTGGCCAGCTTTTATGGTTCTGCCTTGAACGCGTGAAATGGAGTAGAAAAATTGTTTTTCTATCAAAGGCAAAATATCGCAGCAAAACTCTCAAAAGTACCCCTTCCATTTCCATTTCTGCCCCTCTTTTTTTCTATCAATTTAATGCCCGCAACTTTTCTGGACACGCGGCTTTAACTTTTTGTAACTTTTTTAGTATTTGTATTTTTATATTTTATTTTTGGCTTGGTTTCATTTCCCGATGTTCTTGATGCCACTTGTCCTTCCAACGTAACTGTCTGACTTTGATTTGTGCTGCTAATTGGAGTTCCATTTGCTTTCGAGGGGGGACCATATATTACACCCATATACATATGTATATATACATATTCAGGAGGAGGAGGTGGAGCAGGAAGCAGAGGTAAACGTCCCACACACACGGGTTTATTTGAATTCACTTTGGTGCTGCGCTCTGAGTGCTTTCCCTTTCAGGGCAAGTTCAATTTAATTACATTCCCACCTAATGCCTTAAACTAGAATTTCTAATTTCTAAGTAATGCTCATGTTGGACTGCATTCAAAGGCCTTAAGCTTTTCGCTAGTTTGCTAAATACTTTTTGGAAATAATAGTCTTCACTACTTATTCGATTTTACTTAAATCCTGAACATAAGAAATTTTAATTCAATGCCATTATTTTTTAATAATTGGTAAACATTCTTAAATTAACTATATTTGAATAAATTTCAATTGAAAACCACCAAGAAATTGTTAGTCTTTGTTTTCTGATTTAAAACATCAGTTTCTACGTTTTTAAATAATTCCAAAAATAACTTTTGAACATTTTATGGATTATCTATTATATTAAAATGATTAATCTGTTAGCTTTGGCCTTGATTAAATACCTATTGAATTTTGCACTCTTAAAAAATGTTTTTAGAAGATGATTTACATATTTGTTTTTTAATTAACAAGGTATGTTTAATTGTTTAAAATTTGTTTGTGTTAAATAAGTATAATTAAATTGCCCAATTAGACAAGATAAGCAAGGAGCAAAGTAATTTGTTTTCTAATAAAATATCATTTGGATCTGACGTTTATATTTTCATTGATTTTTTCCACGGGATTTTTCATCTCACACGCACGGGCTTAATTGCTCTTTTTGTTTGGCCTGCCCAAGATACTTTCCTTTCCATTGTTTTATTTTCCGCCGACTGATGAGCATTTTATGATAATTTGTTTTGACAAATTTTTTAAGTTGCAAATTTCGTTGGCAGAAGTTTGCGAGCTGGAGACACGGAGACACAGAGACAGCAACGGCAACAGAAAGAGATACCAATGCAGTTGCGGATGCAGATACATTGTGCATTCGGTGAGCCATATGTTTGTCTAGGGTTGCCACGCACACATATGCCGCACATCCTGGTTGCCGCTCCTTCGCTTTCCTCCTGAAGGTCCTGTGTTTGTTTCCAGTTTACTTCTGCCGCGTCTGCATTGCGTCTTTTGTTATTATTACATTTTCATAAATGCAAAAGATACAGATACACACACTCGTTGATAAATTCAGCAAAGTTTTGTCTGCCATGCGGCTCGTTAGCTTCTCGTCCTTCGTCCTGCGTCCTTCCCCCTTTATACGCATGAAAAATTGCCTCCAACTGCAGCGCTGAAATAAGATATTTCAATTTTGTATTGTAATTTCAGAACTTAAAATGTAATTTTTGAAGACATAAGGGAGTCCATTGTGTGGCACTCCCTCCCCCTCTCCATCGCCACCCTTATCCTGCGTTTTGTTTCCTGCTCCTCTTTGTCCCTTTTTCCTTTCAACTTGGCCTCCTAACTTCTTCCGAAGTAAACCCTTGTGTCTGCTGGATAGATGGTTCAATATATATACAAGCCAGACCCAGTCAACTGCAGAGAAAAGAATATTTGTATATTTTTATGAAAATTTAGGTTTGGGAAAAATATTATCTAAATAATATTAAGGCGTCAATCAATTTTAAGGAGATTTTTTATAAAGAAGAAAATATAACTTACATAATTACCAAAAATTAATTCATAAAAATATTTATAAACAATCTGCCCGTTACATTTTTTTCTTTCACTGTCCTTAACCCACTCTTGCTCCTGCTTAACCCCTTGCCACCCCCAATTGTTGCTTCTCTTTGGGAAATTATGCAAACAGGCCAAAAAACGACGGGGCCTTAGACAAGAATGAGATGTCTCTTCCTGCTCCTTCCGCCGGACTCGGTTTTTGCCCTGTAATAAAGTAGCAACTGCACCGCCGCCCAATCGTCTTGCCACCCACCTTGTTATAACTGCATAGGCGGCACTTTTTGTGCCCTGGATACCCTGGAAAAAGCGGTAATAAATTCACCTATATCTTCCCAAGTTCACCTGACTAAAAATTTGACTAATAAATAAGGAATTCGCAAGTGAAATCTATGGATTTTTGGCCAGGGTAGCCACCTAATCTCATTTATGTAAAGAAATTCTATCGAAAGTAAACTAATACCAAGTTTTTGTAAGGACTTTACTATTTACAAAATTATAAAAACACCGAATAACATAAGTATTTTAAAACAAAAATAATTTTTTAATAATCAATATATTTCTTAATATTTCCCCCTCTTTAGAGGGTCTCTTCTGAGTCGGTTCTGCCCCACTCGCCACTGTCGCATTTTAACTATTTTATGTGCGACGGGCGTCGTGGAAGGGGGGCGTGGCATTTCTGGGGCTGCCGCCTTAGGGTTGCCTGCACGGGCTCAAGTTTTTGGCAGCGCTTAAGAACTTAACACACAATGCCAAAATGTGCAAGCAACAAAAGGGGGCGGAGTGGTGGCTCTGCCACGCCCCCTGGCACAGCACACGCAAAAGTTTGCAGTAGTCACCGCTTTAACCCCCTCGCCCCGCTCCATTCCACCCCCCTTTTAACCCACCGAATCCCCACCACTGGTGACAAAGCTGGCAGCGTCGTGTGTTGTAGGAAATGAGCCAAATTATGGCAAATTGTTGGCAAAAGTATTTAAAATGAGTTTATTTTCGAAATAAAAACTTCTGGTTGCGAACTTGTGGGCGGAACTTTTGCGGGTGCGGGTGCGAGTGCGGGCTGCCGCCGCTAGGTGGCGCGCGCCGATGATGACTATGGCTATGGCTATGGCAAACGGGCAAACTCGCATGAGACAATTAAAATGCCATTAGACAAGCAACTGCATAAATGAGTGAATCAGTCGAGCGGCCCGGGGCTAAATTTTCGAGTCGAGTTCAGATGAATCCGGGCGAGCTGAGCCAAATGAATGGCCAACGGAGCGTGGAAGCTGTCGGAAAATGGATTTAAATCATCGCCGAATCAGTCGAAAATGAAGTGCGAATGGCGGCGGATATTTTCCGTATTTTCCGGCCTAAAACAGGTAATAGAAATACTTTTAAATATTTTTTCTCGATATTTAACTTAAATAAATATAAGTACATATTTCGTGCGATTTATTTATAGAGTCAGTCCCCTACGAAATTTCCTTGTCAACCATAATTTCAGATGCTTAAGTTCCCCCTGCAATTTAAATACATTTATATGCACTTCACTTCGACATCACTCAACTGCCCAATTACTTTTAAATATTCTCGCCCACACAATAGAGCCGGGGACAACTGGCTGACAAACCCTCCATTTATGGCTTGTCTTGGGGGCCACAGTCCCCTAAATCCTAAGTCCCAAATCCCGATCCAAATCCAAAAACAGAAACTGCAGACCACACAATTATGACTTGTCTTTGGGCGACCTTAGCTGTAAAACAAAAATGTTGAAAAGCATAACAACAGAATGTAAATCCTTTCAATTGAAATGTTACATTCGAGGGTGGACATGGGTGGGTGGAAAAGGGGATAAGGGGGGTGGTTGTGAGGGTGGCTCGTCAGCAGATTTTCCTTGTTTGCTGGCTGTTAAGTTATTGTTACTGGTGCCAACTGGCTTAGCGAGTTGACTTCGTCTTTTGGATGGGTGGCAGTACCACCCACCTTACAGCCCCCTCCCACTCACCCAGACACCCTTGTCCATAAAATCCCCCTTTGGATAGTCGGCAGTCCTGTGTGAGTACATGGGGAAAAAACAGAGTTATGAATACGTATTGCTGTCGTACTTAAACAAAAACTACAATTTGGAAATCTCTTATAAAAGTGTCTACAAGTATGCCACAAAATATTTTGAATCCGAAAGAACGATATAAGTTCCTTTTTTACTGCATACTTTTAGGCGAATATTTGCGATTTTTGGATAACAATCTTAAATATATTTTAATTTTAATTTCTTACAATGGCAATAATTTATTTAAATATTTTACTTTATCTTTAAATTGGCTTGGACTACGCTACAAATTTATCCCAGTGTACCCTCCATATTTTCTATTCGTGTGTCTCCTTGAAAGACCCTACATTTTCCCTCTTTTCCCCCCAACAAATGTGTGTGTGTGAGTGTCAACTGGCTTAAAGTTGTGCGTAGATTTGTTTGCTAATTCCATGGCAAGGCATTAGCATAAAATTGTGCACATAAAACGCCACTTCAGCTGCCAGCTCCCCTTACCCGTCGTCATCTCGTTTCTGGGACTCGCTTCATCATCATCCTCAGTGTTTGCCAAATCTCATTTGCAGCTCATCAACAGGTGCAGTCCCTAAAAAGTAGAAAAAGATACCAAATCGCGAACAGCGAAATTGGACAGCAAACAACAAAAGAAGAGCAGCGAAGAAGTCGAATCGAAAGTTCGACTTTGAATGCCCTAAAAACAGGAAATTAAAGAGCAAATTAAACAATAATTCGAAGTGCTGATGGAAATGTTTTCAGTTTCTAGGGCAGCCATACATTTATAAAATTATTTATTCAGGGAAAAATGTTAACAATTTAGATGTTTTTATATGCCCAATTTTTTTATGGACCCAAGAATGTAATAGAGTATTACGACAGCTCAAAGCAATGAGGCAAAGTGCCAAAGACAAACGGAATAAAAGTGAGAGAACGAGCAAAGAAAGCAATGTCCAAATGTTAAAAATACACTGAGCTTTTGTGGAAGAGAAATCGATTAAACAAATATGGCAATAAATATGGAATACCTTAAGTTTTTAAATGTATAAACCCAAATCAAAATGAACAAAATAATATAGCAGAACTTTCATTTTATTTCAGTTACTCAAGTATTAAATTATTTATGGGCTTATGGTCTTTATAAGAAGAGATCTAGGTTTACAAGTACCAATAATATGTGGATAGCCTTAGCTGTCGGGATACTGTTCTCCCTTATCCTTTTTGATCTTAAACATTGACTGGCATAATCCAGATATTTTAATAGTGACGTATTCTCAGGATTCCCGCCCCGAGATACTTTTTTTCGAGCGTAATGCTGAATCAACAGAGCTGTCAACTTGGACAATTCTCGGAGCCATTTCGGCGAGTGTTTGCCCGTTTCCCTGAGCCTAGCTACTGCGTCCTTGTCCCCGCATCCTGGCAAGTCCTTTCTCCCCTCTTCCCCGTTCCTATTATTCTCTTATTCTCAGTCTCCCGAACTGGTAACAAAAACCCAGCGTGAGATAGTTAATTTGTTTTCACTTCAGCAACAAGAATATCATCCACAATCCCCTGGCTGCCCACTTTCACCCCCTTTCGGCCCCTTTCTCCTTTCTCCACCACTTTCCTTGGCCCTTAGTCGCTCACCACTTTTGGCTCATTTATTTTCAGTTTGACGCCTGAGCGCTGCTTATTTGCACAACAATACACAGCAGAAAGAGTGTCGAAGGAGGCACTGGGAGAAAAAGCGTGGGAATATTATATGGAAAATATAACCTATAGTTTAAATACTTTAGATGTCTTTAATAAAATTATTAAATTAAATTGATAAAATAAAAAATGAAACTAAATTCAAAAACATATTTGGGGAATATATATTCTGAACATTTTTAAATGCTTACAAACTAGTTAAAAAATAAAAATGCTTTGACTTTACATACTTAAGTAATAACCAAAATAATAATATATTCTGTATGGTTTTATTTTAACTATTACCTTTTTTGTAAGTATTATTTTATTTTAAATCCAAATAAATATGTAAAACATCCCCAAAAGTAAAAATCAAGGAAAATCTTAAAAAAAAATTAAAATATTTAAATATAATAATCTGTTGAACCAATGTTATTATTATTTTTGGGTTGAAAATTTTCTGCCAGTGCAGCCATTGAGGAGTGGCTGGCAGCGAGGGGAGGCTGAGAAGTAGCCGCTGTCAAACTTATCAAATGGCGACGCGAAGTAAAAAGAAAAGATTGCACAAATGAAGACAACACAAGGGTGTAGTCCAAGTGGCGGGTGGGGGTGGGGCGTTTCCGACAGGCAGTTGACAATTGCGAAAAAATAAAGAAGTGCCAAGGATGAGGAGCAGGATGAGGAGCAGGATCCTGAGAAGTAACAGAGAGATTGTCTCAAAGCAAAATTAAAAACGCAAAAACAAAGGGGGTTTTTTTCTGTTGGTGATTGGGTGGGAAGAGGGGTGTACGGGGGTTGGAATGGGTGCCGCCCTGTGAAGGGGGTTCAACTCAAAATGTGGAGCAAGTGGCTGCAAAGTTTTATGGCAACACCGAAAGGAGGCCTTCGTCCTGTCCAGTCGCAAAATTGTCACCAGTTTCTGTCACGGCTGCAAAATGTTTCAATTTGCCATTTTATCCCAGCGACAATTGTTGTTTTGTCTCGCTTTTGTTTTGTTTTTCGGGTGGTGGGTTGATGGCTGGTGGGTGGAGCTTTTCCTTTCGGCTGGTTTACTGACATATTTTAATTAAATTGTTTGCCGAGTTGAACGCCTCACGAACGATCCCCGAAAATCATCAGCACTTTATGAGAGGGATTTATTTTATTTTGCGAGTGTAGAAAGTAAGAGGCCTGCTGATAAAAATAAGTTATAGAAGATTAAGGGACTTTGCTGGTTTAAAATAGGGGCTGTTTTTCAAGTTGAGCTTGGGATAGACCTAAAATGAAATAGGGTTGGCTTAAAGGATGTCATAATTTCAGGGAATTTTAATCAGTACACTTAAATAAATATATAATTATTTGTTTTCTTTTTAAGACATGTTCACAATTTGGAATTTAGTAAAAACTCCTTTTCAATTGTTCCCAACACATCAGCCTATTTTTCCGACTTAAATTTTAAATTATTTTTTTGCGTTCTTTTCTCTTCTCTCTACCCCTCCGCTTCATCTTTCCATTGTTCCATTTATGTACAGTCTGCGCCATTGTTATCATGCTATCTGTACTTACTCCGTTCTCCCTCTATATTTTTCAGTTTTCGCGGCCGTTTTGAATAGCAAGAATATCACCTTTCCCCTCGGAATTTACCTCTGGCATTTTCCATTGTTTGACAATACACTAAAAGAAAATTAACAGCAATTTAATATGGAAATTTTATAAAAATTATGAATTTATAGATTAATATGCAGTAGGAATTTAAAAGAAAATGTATACAAAAAAATATTACTTTTATCTGTCAAATTAATATTTATGATGTAATATCTCTAGAAACTTTATTATTATAAATTAAAGAAAACTATATACAAATTGAATTATAATACTTATTAATTGAAATATACAAATTTAAAATTTAATTTAATTTAGTTTAATTTATATCTCCAGTATGTATGGTTTAATTATTATAACTATTTTGAAACTCATTTTATTTTTCTCGACATGCACCCATGCTGCGATCAATGAGATAAAATATATTTTATTATGTACACAGCAAAACAAAGGGGCACATACCAATTGCCATGAACGCACAGACCCACAGACCCGACCAAATATTAGGAGAATTATGAGAGGTCCGCAGTGCCCCGTTTGCCTCCGACTTCCCCGATTTCCGTGGCAACTCTCGATATTAATTATGCACTCGCATTCAGTGCTAAATTCGCAGTGTTCAAACATTTTGCCACTTTCGGCAAACGAACAATTAAAAGGCCAACCTTTTTGGGCATCGAAAGAGGGAGAGCTGCTATTAAATTTGTTGGCTTTTGTGATTATTTGATGGCCAACAGTGTAATAAACAGTTGGAAATTCCCTCTATTGCATTTGCCAATTTTTTGATTGCCCATCCCAACGCCCCTAGATTCCGGCATTGGTCATAAAGCTTGATTAACGAATAGTGGACCAAAGTCGCAGGCCATTTAAAATGGGTTAAAATAGGAGCTATAACTATTTTATGATTCCCATAACTCTGAGACTCAAAAGAGACTTACTTTATCTTTTAATATTTATTACTTTCTTACAACATGCAGTGGTTATTCATTTTTGTGGCTTCCAGTACTACAAAAATCTTCATACTTTCTTTGTAAGTTCTTTTAGAACAATAAACATTTAATGTATATTTTTAAATAAAAAAATTTATGTTTATTTTTGCATTTTGAAAAAATCCCAAGTACTTGCAGAAAAATAATGAAGAGGGAAGGGAAATATATTGGCGACGAAGTGAGCCAGCTAAGATAAATAAACAACAAAAGACACACAAAGGCAAAAGAAACAGAGTCCAAATGATTTTCTAAGTAAGTGCAAATTGCGTTTTAATTAAAAATGTAAAAATAAAATACACAGCAAGCGAGAGTCAAAAACAACACTACAAAAAAATAATGAAAATAAAACAAGACCAAAATGAAATGAAGAAGGCGAAAAACAAAAAATTAAAATAATAAAACGGGAAGAAAAATAATTAAAATTGGGAAAAGTAAGTTGGAGATGTCGTCTTCCCGCTTTTCCGCCTTTCCACTCGGCTCGGTGACAGCTGCTTTTGACCCCCTTTCCACCCACACCCCATGATTTTTCCAACCATTTTTCGCGCTTTTCCGCGCTACGTGCCAAAGTATTAACTCACTCTAAGCTCGCAAAACGCGTAAACGTCACAATTCCATTTATTTTTCGTATTTATATTTTCTTCGACTGGCCCCGCCTCCAAGTCCCGCCCCGCCCACCTAATGGGCCGCCCATTTTCCGCTTTTCCGGCACTTTTCCTGTCTCTCTATCATTTCGCCGCCTTATCAGCATACCACATCCCCAGCGTAAGCTCTCGATTGGCCTGTGAAAAATTATTTGACAAACAGTTTTCCGCACGCGTTTTTCCTTGGCGCTTTCCCTTCATTTTCCACCGCTCGCGCTTTTCCCTTTTGGCGCAACATCTTTTTTTTCGTTTTTTTTTCCGCGGGGCTGAGGCATAAAAATGCAAACTTTTTAATTGGGTTTTTGTGTGATCGCATTTGGCTAAGGCTTGCTTTAGGGGGTTAGGGAATTTTCCGGGGGCTGGAAAATTCTGCTCCGAGGGCGGGGAGAGGGCTGGAGGGGGCAGGAGGCGGGTTCATTGAATTGGTAAGTCCGCGGGCCCGAAAATCCCCGTTGATGGCAGCCATTTGACGTCGCCAACTGGTGTGCTCGAAATTTTAAGCCGCTTAGCTTGACCAAAACTTCCTCACACCAAAAACACGGCCAAAACCCCTTGTTCGCCCCTCGCCAAAAACCAAAAAACCCCACGAAAAAATAAGGGAAAAACTAAAAACGTTGACCAAAATTAAAGGCAACACGCTTGGGGCAAAAATTAGGCAGGCTCAGCTTAAAATTTTGACAGCCTCATTTGCTGAACAAAAAAATATTGAACTTTTTGTAAAGAAAAATCAAAAATTATAAAAAAAAAATATTTGAAGGGAAAAGAGTATAAATAAATTCTGTAAATATAAATAAAAGTTTACAGAAATGTTTGTTTTAATAATTTATATAACAATAATTTTTAAAGATTTTTAAGATGGCTCAAAGTTAGAAAAAAGACTAAAAATAAGGAGTATTCTCTATATCACGAACAGTTCCACGGAAAAGTGATATAGGGACAATCCCCAGAGATAGGCCCGCTCAACCTCTTGGCGGGCTGTCATAAAAGTAATTGAACTATGTATTTATTGATTAAGCAATTAGTTGAAATTACACTAAGCACACAAAAGATACATCTCCACGCAGTTAGTGCCCATGTGTGGTGTTAGTTTTGGCTGTGACTGTGACTCTGGCTGTAACTCCACTAACCCACTGGCATTTGCACCACTCGCAATCGGCTGCCTTTTCAGTGGTTGTGGCCCTGTGTAAACATACGCAATATCCACACAGCGAGTGCGGAGATAGGATGTCATGGGAGGATAGGACGGGTCAGGATAGCCATGGGTCTCGACTATATGGCTATATGGCCATATAGCCATGTGCTATTTATGCCTGGCACACAGCACAAACACCAGACTAACTGACTAAAACCAGAGCCCCCTCTCGCTGGGTGGCAAATAACTTACTCGGAGTCCACATTTTTTCAGGCAGCGAATAACAAATGGTTTATGAGCTGGTTTAGCATATGCTCTTTGCAAGGGGTCCGTGCCAAAGATGCTAGGGTCATCCATCGAGCACGAGCCCTGAGATATTGCGAAGATCAGCTTTATCTCACAGATTTTGATTTACGAAAAATATATGGGTTGTTTTTCACAATATATAATAATACATATCAAATCCAACTGATTTTGTTGGTTTTCAATATTAATATTATAATAATTAAGTTTCATTATTATAATTTCTTATTTTATTCTTTATTATCTTTTTTATTGATATATCTTAATAAATATTTTAGAACAACTAAAATTAAATTTCATTAATTTTGTTAGGTTTATATTCCACATTATAACATCTTATTCTTATAACATCTTATAACATCTTATTCCACATTATAACATCTTATTTTATTTCTTAAGTTTAAGTTTTAATAAATAAATTGTTTGGAACATAAATTTAAACCCCGAGAATTTCCTATATTTTTTTTGTATGTAAATGTATGTTTATAAAAAACTAGAATAGATTTATTTTGTTCCATAAAATAATTAAAATAATTTAAAAATATTAGTATACTAAATTATAATTTAAAAAATCAACTGATATCAATTATAGAGCATTCCCAAACCGTTTTGGCCAAGATCGTTGGCTGATTTCCTTGTTTGCATTCGCTTTGTCGGCTTTAACTGGCGCCGCTTTAATTGCTGCCGGCGGGGGGAGGGGGCCTTGGCATGGGCGTGCCTGCCAGGGGCGGCGGGGGAGAGTCTAGGGGGGTGAGCTGAAAAGCAGCAGGATACCGTCGAAAGCCAAGCCAAGGAATCGACTCCCATGGCAGCGAATTCTCTTTGGCTTTTGGCTCGCATGTGTTGCCATCGATTTGGCCGTTTAACATCTATCGCCTCGGGTTTTCGGGCAGCAGAGGGTTAAGGCGTGAAGCGGGGGAAGAAGCAGCAGCAGCAGTAGCAGATCAATATATATGTCCAGCAATTTTGCACATTTTCCACTGCGTGTCACCTGTGCAGCTCAGATAAATGGCCAAGAACTTAGGATACGACACGAAGGATGTTTAACCCATTTAGGTGAATTGGGAATATTCCAAGTTAAATAACATTTCATATATTGATTCTTACTAATTTTGTAATTAACCAATAATCCAATTTTAAGCCTAGAATTAATTACTTGTAACCGTTTACCATTAAATATTACAAGTTAAGGCAATACTTAAATAACAGTGAGCAGTTGAAATTATTAGAATTAAATATCTTGTAATATAATTATTATAAAAGAATTAAATATAGGTACATTAGAATTATTAAAACGAAATATTTAAATTCTCATGAAAATTAGTTAAGAAAATATCTTATTATTTATTTTAATATTCTAATATATTTGTTTTTCGCTTTTCAAGGCCTTTAAAAAATATTAACAATTTAGCAAAGAAACTGTTGATCACTGTGGGTTAAGGGTTGACGGTTTTCGAGACAAAGAGGGGGGGAAATCATGAAGGGCCAGAAAGGCTCCCACTGTAAGTGCCGCAAAAGTTTCGCAGCCAACGGCGATTTGTCGATTTATGTGCTGTGAATTGAAATGCAGCCAAGAAAATGCTCTAATGCAAAGCCACACCGAAGGGCGGAGAGGCGGAGGTGAAAAAGTGGGCGGCACCGTTGGTGGGTGTGGTGTCACCTGCTAAGCCAGTGTCCTCCTAGGTTATTAAGAAATCCCCCTCTGCCTTTCCCCTCCCCACACCAAACAAATATCCCCCATCGATCTATCTCCCAGCACTTGTTTTATTATCTTCCGCACAACAAAAAATATAAAGGAAATTTTGGAAAACAAAAAAACGATAACAAGACGAGCGAGAAAATGGCAAAGCGCTGAAGCGTTAGCGACATTGTTGACCATGGGCAACATGGGTTAAGGCGGGGGTTTTAGGTGGTTCAAGGGGGGATCAAGGGGGGCGTGTTTGACCCCAGCTGGTCCGCTGGCTGTCCAACTTGTCGCTGCGATGATTAATGGCCAGCAAACTGATAAATCAACTTTGTCGCTGTTGCTGTCACTGCACAAACACGCCGCAAAATGCTGCGCCCCACCAATGCACTGAGAGAATAGTGGCAAATAAATTAAATAAGACTAGAAAATGTAAAAAGTTATTTAGGAGAAAGGAACTATTATTTTTGTTACCACTTGCCATATACAAAATACGTGATCTTTATAATATACATTAAATAAGGCTTTAATTTTATACTTATTTTTTTATGGCTTGAAAAAGATGGTAAAAATCGTATGTGTTTTATTTATTGAAGCAGAGACTAAAATTAAATAAAATTATACAGTGCGTATACGTATCTAAGAATTAGTATTGCGAATACGTTAAGTAAGCATTAAGTAATTATTATAAAAATACATTAACTTAGGTTTTAATTTATTACTTATTTATATATTTTTTATGGCCGGTAAAATCCCCAACGTTTTAAATATATTTTAAAAGAGAATAAAATTAAATTAAGGAAATACAATTATTTTATTTGCACCTTTGTTTTGGATATTTTTTCCAGTGTCTAAGCGCTTAGAGGGGGCTATCGAAGGGGGCCGAAAAAAGAGGGGTGTCTCTTTTGGTGTGCCCCACATTCCTTGCATCGTTCCCGGCTAGAAATTCGATTCGTTTCAATTCGTTGCGGCTCACTTGAGTTTTAGCTAATGTTCGATATGGCCACGCCCCCCGGCAAGCCGTCGCCCCCCTTCCTCCGGCGCCCCTGTGTGCAGCAGGAACACAAGCGACATATGCAAACATGACCATTTTGAACGTCGTCCTGCTACGATGCCACCAGAACCCCTCCGCCTTTCCACCCACCAGTCACTCCTTTATTTCGTCCTTGCCGTTGACGTTCCGAAAAATTCGATTCTCGATTGTCCATTGTCTACCGGAAATTATTTTGCAGCTAAGCAAAGAATAAAAGCGGAACAATCGCAGCGAAATAACGAACTTTAAATGCTCTGCGGGGAAAATAGAAATGTGTGAACTAGGAATGTTTGATACACATAATTGCTTGGATCTTGGAAATAAATCCTGTAAGTTGAAATAATAAATTTCCGAAAACCTTGAAATCACAATTTTCCTGAATTTCCCTTTGGCCGACTTTTATGGCCGTGTTCATTCGCAACGGTAATCCTTTGTGCCATTTTCATTTCCAGGACCTCGCATTGGCATTCATTGCATTTCGCCATTTGGCTCATTAGACACATTTCGTTGGCAATTAAGTAAATAATTTGCAAGCCGCAAAACGTTGCAGTGGCTCGTCTGCGGCTGCCTTTCCCGCTCCCCCTTTCCGCCACCCTTCCGCAGCCACGCCCACCGCCGCCCTCAGCCGCCCTCTTTGGCGGTCGCGACCTGTCCCGTTTATTATGTCGTGTGGGTCAGCGGAGGGGAATCCGCTGCGGTCGCCGCCTGCGGTAATTTATGTTACTGCACCGAGTAAATGCCGCCAAAGCACAACTCACACGGCACTGAGAGAAAAGGGTGGTTGGTTAGGAAATTACAAAATTTTCAGGACTGCCAATAAAAATTTGCAATTGATTTAAAGAAATAAATAATTCACAGTTTTAAAAATATTACAAGTTAATAATTATTGAAATAACATTTTTTTAATATTTTAAATAATAAAAAATGGAAGAATGAAATAATATTAAATAATAATTTAATTTAATGAAAATAAATGACAAATGAATTAAATATTATTATGACATAATAAATGCAATAAATTATAAAATAAATTGCCATTCTCACAGAAAATAATTTAAAAAATTCATAGCAATTTCTGGCAGTGCTCACGCACACAGACACACCGTATTCACTCAGCCAGACACACACACAAGCTCACATACACACACTAAATTCCCTGTTTGTGTTTGCGCTTTTGTTGTTCTGTTTGCCAATTGATTTGAAAATCGCAGCAACAACAATCACAGCGGCCACGTGGCCTTCTAATGCCGAAAACATTGCGCTGAACCTGCTGCTCCACCTGCCCCCACCCCCTTTTTCATTTCCACCGCCGCCACTGCTTTTTCGCACGCACTGTTTGCCTGCCCCTAAAAGTATGCAGCTCGCATATTTAAATTCTCGCTAAGCTCTCGACTTTGGCGCGTTCCGCTTGGCTTAGAAATTTTGGGGGGAGGGCAGCGACCACCCATCGAACCATTGAACCCCTCCCCCCGACGTCCTGATTGAATTTCATGGCAGCCGAGGGATTTGATATTGAAGTTCTTCAAGTTTCGCAGGGGAATTGAAAGTTGTGGGGGCTTTTGGCCAAGTGCAATGAGTGGAATAACGAAAAAGTTGATATTCAAAAAAACAGGCGAATGAGGAAACCGAGAGCGTTAAGTAACAAGAAGTAAAAAGTCTAGGGAAAACGTAAAGCAAATATGCATTTAATATGCAATAACCAGAAATTAATTGGGGAAATATCAAAGAAAGAATAAAAAACTGTAAATCCTTCAATATTTAACATTAGTTTTAAAATTGTCTCGTTTCTAGTGGCAACTTTGTAGTAGCACGATTCGAAATCAAACGCAGCACAAAATTGGAAATCGAATTCCATCCATGTCCCGCCGTCATTATCATTATCCCCCAATCACCCGAATCAAAGGTGTCCTTCTCCGTTGCCATCATTCATCCAACTAATCTCGATCCCGGGGACTTTGAAGGGAAGATGGCTGGAATCTGATAGGCCCGGTACGAATCTATAACTCAGATATGCCTGATAGAGATGACGAAAGTCAGAAACTGCGATGAGCTAAAATTAACAAATCGTCAAGAAAATAAATGCCCTTAAAAAATAAATAAAACTTTTGCATTCTATTTTTGTTTAAATTTTAGGCAATATATGCAATATCTCTATAAAAATCAATGTGCTGTTAAAAAAATAAATTACTTTAAAATAATAATTTTAGTTTTAAACAGTTGTAAAATATATAAATAGCACTAAGATGGTAGTTTAAATCCTCTTTAAATGTCAAAATAGTTTAAAGGTTTGCAACAATATATTTTTAGTCCAAAAGTGATATTAATTGATACAGGAAGACTTCTATCTATAATTCACTGCATACTTTTAGAGTATTTCCTGAAAATAGGAACAAAGAAGCTTTATTAGTTTTATTCTTAATAATTTTAAGTACAGTTTTATACAAATATAGATAAGTTTCATAGAATATTTCAAGAAGTAAATGTTTGGGTAAAGTCTATCTACTATTTTTGATCATAAGCAGCATGCCTGTTTAATCCTTATGAAATCACTTTTAGTCACTGTGATTTCTAGTCAGCCCTGAAAAATTGTGATAAGCGCGATGCCGGCAATTCGACACATGCCCATTCCGAGCGTCTGGTCAAGGACAATGGCCAAAATGCGATGCAGACGCTTTTCCCCCATTTTCCGACCACCGGCTTTTCCTTTCCTCTCACCTCCCCACCCATCCGCCCTGTTTTTGCCATTTCCCATTCACCATCCACCATCTACCGTCTACCATTCGGCGTGTCCGAGCGTGGCTCCTCCGTTATGAGGATGTCGGCGTCCCATCATCGTTGGTCCTTGTTTCTGCTACTTGTTTATGCATGTCATTGTTTGCATGCAAATTCCGAGCAGCCTATGTACGACTGGAGTTCCCACCAAAAATCCCCACCCCCTTCGCCAGCACTTGCAATTGCTTTAAAGACTTAAAGCCAATCGCCTGCCGACAACAATGTCCTCGCCAGAAACGAACTGGGAGTGGGTGGAAGTAGGTGGGCGGGCACATTAGGAGTGGGTGCAGCAGTCGCATGAAACAGGATGTGGCTGCCTTGGACCTCGGCTGCCATTTTAATTGAATTATGGCGGCGGAGGCGACTTCAAAGCAGCCCGACAGCCTGATAAGAACAAAAGTATGCTCGCCGCATGGAATTTCCCTTGGTTCGACAAGGCGGATGAGGAGGAGGAGGAGGAGCGGGGGTGGACGGGGGGCAAAGGGCAGGATCCAGGATCCAAAGAACCGGGATCAGGGGAAAACAGCCAAGGATGGTGTGGTGGTGGCGTCTTTCAAATTATAAAACACCGACACAGTGTGGCCAGAGGCGAGATTAAAGCAGGGTATTCGGGCTAAAACCACATTTTCTGGATTTCCACACTTTCCAGCGTTGGAAAAATTAGAAAAAATATTGTACTCGAATAAAGGTGTTCAAAAGTATGCAACAAATAAATAATACTGCATACTTTTAGACACCTTAGAAAAGCGATTTTAAAATCCTATTAATTTCTGTATTGCACTAAACTTTACTACTACTTTAAAATAAATATTTTCGTATATTCGCATATATTTTCGATAGCCTTCCAGCATTAATTTCATCCCACAGTGGTGTCCATTGTTTTTCCAGCTTCCTTTTTTTTCCACCCGCTCTGGTCTCGCATTTCAGGCGTGTTTGGCTACGTGAGAAACTCAAGACTTGCTTCTCGAGTTGGGACCTGTTGCAGAATCCTCCGACAGTTCGCAGCCCGCGGCCAGCGGGCCAGGAAAATGCAGTGCAGAGCAGGAAGTGGATATGGATGGTGGATGGAAAGTCCGTGCAGGAGAGTGAAAAAGGGGGAGGAAGAAGCCGAGGAGGACGTACCGCAAATTATGCCAAGAAACTTGTTAAACTTATTAAAACGAAACCTCAGCGTTAAGTTGCCAAGTGCAAATACACATGTTGAGACACTGAGATTCTTGGCTGCGGGCGGTGGGTGGTTTCTGGAGGGCGGTCTGCCACGCCCACTCCTGATTCCACCTCGAAGAAGAAGAAAATTCCGGCGAAGAAAAGCGGAGAGTTGGGGAAAACGGGTAGGCGAACAAAATGTCAGCGAGCGGTAAACAAGTGGGCGTATGGCATTACATGTGTGTGGGCGTGGCTGAAGCATATATGTGTGTGCATATGCGATGGTGTGCGCTTTATATACAGAATATATATATTTATATAAGTATAGTATGTGTGACAATTAAAACGCAAGGAGATAAGGGAGAAAATGAACGACAAGTTGCGGCTTGGCGGCTCCATTGCAGCGGGAGCCATCACTTACTTTGTAGTCAAACAACAAACATTTAAACTACAACAACAACAACGACAGTGAAAAATACAACAACAACAATAATAGCTACTAAAACAACAACACAAGCGAGTGGTGAAACAAAAGCAACAAGAGCAACTACACCAACAATTACACCAACACTTTCAGCAACACTTTCAACAACAACTTGTACACCAACAAGAACACCAAAAAGCGACAGCAACAACAATAATTTTTAACAAGAGCAGCGAAAACAACAACACCAACTACAACAATTACAGCAACTCCAACAACTACAACAACGAGCAACTACAATTGAAGGCAACGAAGTTTTTGAGGCAAACTTTTGCCCAAGTTGAAATCTCAGCCATGTCGTAAATATCGAAGCAGACACTCAAAGAAACCCCCTCCCCCCTCTCACTACTTTTTTGAGGGGGTCTTGAAAGACCCCCCCCCCCCCTGTCTTCTTACTCCTTTTGAAAAGCCCCCAATCTTGTCAGGATTCTTCAACTTGAGTTTTATGAGGGAACCAAACAAAAATAGAGTGAAAACAAAGCAAAATGAGACAGATGAGAGGAGCTATCCCCGTCCCTCTCTCTCCGCCCATCTAGCCCCCTCTCTTTCTACACGAAGTTCATTTGCTGCAAAGGAGTAAGACGAACAAGAAGAATAATTAGCCATGAGATAAAAGTCAAGCGGGAATTTAATGAAACTCCTTGGCAAGTAAGCGAATGAAATCTGAGAGCGATCTGTGAAGACAGCGCGAAAAAGGGTGGAAATATATAAGGGAAATAGTGTAGGTGAAAGCTATATTGAAAATTAAGATAAGGTGTTTAAAATAGATGGAGAATTAATTGCCCAGATATGAAGGGAATAATAGATCATGCGAATATTATTGTTAAAGATAATTAAATCTCTTAAATCTCTTCAAACTACCATAAACAAACCACTAATTTTCTTATGCCCTTGGGCCAAAAGCCAAACTTCTTTCTAATGATTTAACCCGAAATTAATTGTCTTTGGCTTGGGGCCTTTTTGCCCCATCGCTTTTTTTGACCGCAAAGAACTTGGCCAAAGTTTGTGGCCCACCGAAAATGTGTCGCAAATTTCCGAAACCAAGAAAAAAAAGGAGAAAAAGGAGGGAGGCAACTAAAAATTCAAAATTGAATGGCAATCAGGGGGGCGGTGCAAACTTTAAACAATTTATCATTTCGATCGGTTTTCGGGGGCCCGTATCTTCGTGCTGCCTTGGCCCAAAATAGCATTACGCATACGCCACGTGATCCGGCCCTCGTCACGTGCCCGGCCACAAAAAGATTTGTTGCGCAATGTGGTCGCTCCACTCGACTCCAGTGCACTCCACTCCACTCCATTCCGCATCCGCATTCGCATCCACTGGCCTCCACTGCCCTCCACTTGCTGCACTCCATCCTATTCCATCCTGGTCTTTGTTTTGCTGCAAGTGTTGCAAATAATTGCCAGACGAAATGAATGTCCACGTCCAGACAGGGGCGGAGTGGGCTCAAAGGGGCGCCGAGGGGGAGCAGGAGCGGAGTCAAGTGGCCGGGCATTAAGTTGCACAAGAGCACGGTCACACTGGCCGAAAAAAAATGTTTTTTCCTAGCTTGTTTTTAGGACCTATCTAACAATATTTATTTTGTATAAAAAGGAACATTTTTTATGCTTATAGAGCTGTTTTATTTGAGAGTTTTTAAAAATGATTTCAAAGAAAAAAAGAAAAAAAGACTTAAAGAGGATAAAATAGTTTTTGAAAAATGTTGTACGCATATTTTATGAATTTTTATAATGAGGTAAGAGTAGTTTTTATTTTATTAAAGTTCATACATTTTTTATAAGAAACATCATAAAATAGAGAACAATTAACAGGGGTATACAAATATTTAAAAAACTTTAAAATTTATAAATAAATGAGAGAACAATTTTTTATTTTTTTTTTAGGAAGTGCACATAATTTTTATTTAATTAACAAATTAAATTCGAATTAGGCCACATTTTCTGGCTGTGCATCCAAAGGCGTTGCGGCAGATGTCATTGTGTTTGTTGACTTTTAATGCCGTCTGGTCTTGCTTTTCCTTTTTCCTTTTCCGGCTGCCCTCGCATTACGTAAAACCGCTGGCGGATCCGGCGGAGAGTGCCAGGAATCGATGTCATCGCTGGCTGTCGCCACATTCATTAATCAACCAGAAGGGTCAGGGGTCAGGGATCCCAGGGCTGCCTCGCCTCCCCGGGGGGATGAGCCAAGTGGGACAGCTGGGTGTCATCATCTAGCCAATGGCAAACAAATGAATGCTGGACATTGATAGTGACAGCTTCGTGTTTATAATTACAAAACCCCAAAAGCCAAAAACTTTGATTTCTCAAGAACTTGATGACATTAATGAGTTGCTGAGCATTCCCGTTCTCGTTCCCATTCCATTTCCTTCCTTTCGGAGGCCATGTAATTAATACACTGGGCCGCACCGCCTGCTGAAATGCGAAGAGCAAAAGCACTCATACGCCCCGTTTGCCCGCCTAAGCAAACGGAAATTTCAATCACGCCCTTTAACCTTTTACGGAGCAAACTCCGTTGCAATTGCAAACTGCACAAAAATAATGACAGGCACTGTATGCATTTTTGCCACTCATTTTTGGATTTTTTGGATCGGCCTCCACTTGCGTGACTCACGTAACGAATGCCTGAGAAAGGGCGAAGGAAAAGCGATGGGACAGGGAAAAGCGAGATTCAGTAAAGTGAAAATTTTGTGGAATGGAAAATCGTAGGTTGGCTAGATTGAGCACTGAGCCGAGGGAAACCCAAGAATGTGGAATGCTTTTATAGACTCCAATTAAAAGTGTGATGCCCTTTTCAGGTTTGCAAACCTCCGAAAATGTTCCTTAAAAATGCCTTAAACTCTTTTTTCAGCATGCTTAACATTTGAACAATACAAAATATTATTGCAGTCAGTTTTTCTTATACCCAAAATATAGTTTGTTCTCTTTAATGGTATTCTTCTTGTTTTATTATTACTTATTTCTACTTGAGATGATGAGATAAATTTAAATTAAATTACATTTAAATTTGTTTACTTACTTTCTAACATTTTGCCTAATTTCCAACAATATTAAATATTATTGCATTCGGTTTTACTTATATCTAGCATATAGTTTATTTTCTTTAATGGTGTATTCTTGTTTTATTTATTTTTCACTGATTTTTATTTGATGTAATGAGATAAATTAAGATTAAATTACATTTAAATTTAATCACATACTTTTTTTACTTCTTGCGTAATTTCTAACAACACAAAATATTATTGGATTCGGTTTACTTATATCTAAAATATAGTTCATTTTCTTTTTGTTTCATTTTACTGATTTTTACTTGTGGTAATGAGATAAATTTAAATGGAATTACATTTAAATATGTTCACTTACATTACTATAAATGGGCAAACATTAAAGCGAAATCCCTTTATTTTCAATTAAATTCGCCAACTTTAAGCCCGCTCCTTTTACCTTCGGCCGGGTATTGTTTTTTGCATTTTTAAGCAACTCATGCTCATGTTTGGCAGCCGACGAGAAAAATTGGTGAAAAACTATAAAACTCATTGTATTTATATAGTGGCACCCAGCCCATTTTCCCTGGCCATTAGGCGTAACAAATTTTGCGCAGGGCCAGAAAAAGTGGAAAATCTAAGGGAAAAACAGAAGGAAACACGACAGAAGCCGGCAAAAAGTTGAAGTTGAAGCCCGAACAGCAGGCAGGGGCCGAAAAAGAGGAAAGTGTGGAAAAACTAAAGTTTGCACTAAACATCCGGCGGGAAAATGAGGAAAGCGCCGCTGACGTTGGCAGGCATTTTCATAAAATTAAACACAAAATCCTGCCGATCGAGCACGGGGCGGCGTTGCTCAATAACAGAAAAATACTCAACTGTAGTTTACAATGTTGCGGTGATGTACGAGTCGGGAATTCAGACCCACAAAATGTTTAAGCACGCACAGTCTACCACTGAGGGGTTAAAAGGCCACGAGACTTTGAGGAATGGGCGACTTTTTCCCACCCCGCACCCAAATGCTCTTTGGTAAACTATATTTATTACAATCAAAGTTTTCTATAACTTTTTTTTAAATTTATTATGAGGAAAATGAGGGAACTTTTATAGACTTTTATACAAAACATTTGTTAATAAAAAATGCAGAAAATTTTCCCAACCCCGAAATATTAGGGAAGTTCTAAACACCTTTTGGACCTTTCTTAAAATTCTTCATTTATATACAAAACATTTTTGTAAAGAAAAAATTGTGAATATATATGTGTAGCCTTAAGTTTCATTACACAGGTACACAGCCAAAAATTTCCACGAACCATTTCAAGTTTTCCATGATATTTGGGTGCTCCTGAGTAAAAGTCCCATACAAAATTATTTTCCATCACCTACAGGTTCCGCGGTATAGCTAAGAATACAAAAAACCGATGTTTGTCGACATTTTGAATTACGTGGCCTATATAATTGGACCAACCTTTATTATTTTCGGTAGGACCTACTCTCAATACATCAAGGCATTCCTAAAAAATAGTCCCCATTGTGAACCATTGCCCATGTCTTTGGAATTCGACGCCAAAGTTGAAAATCCCAAAATTGTAGAGATTTTTCTGATGGAAAAACAATTCTGAGGATTAAGTCTTGAATGGAAGTAATTTTAACTATTCATTGTATCTATTGTTCATTGTATGCTTTAATTTCGGTTTACAGCGTTTTCATGAGAACATTTTATTGGATTTCTTATACTAATAAAACCGATTTTTTTATTTCATTATCTACTCCTAAATGTTGTCAAATTTTGAATAAGTCATGGCAACCTCTAAAACTAAGAAACTAAAATACGTTCACTGAACATACACAGAGAAAAGTAAATGTTTACTCCCATTCTGTAGGATGCCTTGACTTTTTTAAAATTTGACAACATTTAGGAGTAGATAATGAAATAAAAAAATCGGTTTTATTAGTATAAGAAATCCAATAAAATGTTCTCATGAAAACGCTGTAAACCGAAATTAAAGCATACAATGAACAATAGATACAATGAATAGTTAAAATTACTTCCATTCAAGACTTAATCCTCAGAATTGTTTTTCCATCAGAAAAATCTCTACAATTTTGGGATTTTCAACTTTGGCGTCGAATTCCAAAGACATGGGCAATGGTTCACAATGGGGACTATTTTTTAGGAATGCCTTGATGTATTGAGAGTAGGTCCTACCGAAAATAATAAAGGTTGGTCCAATTATATAGGCCACGTAATTCAAAATGTCGACAAACATCGGTTTTTTGTATTCTTAGCTATACCGCGGAACCTGTAGGTGATGTAAAATAATTTTGTATGGGACTTTTACTCAGGAGCTCCCAAATATCATGGAAAACTTGAAATGGTTCGTGGAAATTTCACAAAGTTTAATTTTGTGTTCCTGTGTTATCTTTAGTTTAAATATTCAAATTTATGAATTATTTTGAATATGCACAAAAATACCCTTACAAATTCTGTACGTTTTGCAGAATATTTATGTGTACCTTAAAGTTTCCTTATTTTCAGTTCAAGTATTCAGATCTATAAATTATCCTGAACATTCCTAAAACTACCATTACTAATTTTGGAAAATTCTATATTATTCTATATTTTTCTGTTTTTTTTTTTTTTGTAAATTGGTTGGTTGGCCATATTTTTGTGGCTGTTTCTCTGGGGTCTTGGCTCCTCGTTTTTGGGTTCAAGGCCAAATGGCGAGGCTAATGGGAGGGACGCACCTTTTTTTTCACAGTGAATGTGTTTGCATGTGTGTGTGGGTGTGTGGCAAGTTGTTAAATGGCACTGACACTTGACCCCTCACCCCACGCACACATTTATAAATATTTATATGCTCCATGTTTGTGTGTATTTCCTCCTACATCCTGTTTGTGTGGTTCTTTTTTCGGGACTGTCCTTCAGCTCATAATCCTTTTTTATTGCAAATGACCACGCCAAGGAGGCGGCTCGCAAGCGGGGCGTGGCTCTGTGGACAGCTCATAAGGCTCATCAACAAGTTCATTTTACGGTCAATTCATTAAAAAAAGAAAATAAAACACAAAATGTTACGAAAGGGGCGAACAAGTTTTGTCACTTTTTTATATGTTTTCTCTCCTCATTATACCCTTTATGCATATAGGGTATTTTGAAAGGCATCGACTATGTATTTTGGAACTTAAGAGGGAGAAAGAGGGACAGCTTGAATATTTGTAATCATTCTAACCACATATGTAATATTGAAAAAAGTTTTTCTTTGTTTAAAAAAATAATATCGTTGATATTTAGAAAAAAAGGATAAAATAAATCAAAATAAATTATACAAAGTACAGGGTATCCCCGGACTCCATCACCTGCCAACCGATGCCCCATCCTGTGTGCTTTTTCTGCGTTTTATTACAATATTTAGCTGGCTCGGAGGTGTGGCCCATGTGTGTGTTGACCCTCATTTGCTGACATTTAGTGGCAGTTTTCACCAACAATGTCAACGCTTTTGTGTGATGATGTGTGGACGGGGCCACTGTTTTTCTCGCAGTGTGTTGGCGTGTGTGCGCCTCATGCTAAACATGTCAGCCAACCCTTCACCTTCTTTCACCTGATGATATTTTGTAGTCTCTCCTTTTTTTATTTATTTATTTAATTTTCGCCTGCCTTTTTGGCTTGGCTTTAATTTTATGATTATTGTTTTTTCCCCACTGACGCGCCCACCTTTCTGGGGCCAGTCTTTTGTTCATTTCTTAAGTGGCGCTTTATAATGTTGACAGTTTTATTGAGGCGCAAAATGTGTTGGTCATTTCTGCCTTTGTTTAGTTATTGCCTCTGAACCCCCAAACTCCGCCCGAAAAAAAAATAAAAAAAACTTTTCTCAAAGGTATGACAGATACACAAGGGTTTTCAGCTTTGGGTTTTCTGTGTGTGTGCTTCTTTCTCTTCATTTCTCCTTTTTTTATTTTGGGTTATTTGGGGCAAGGTTGGCATGTTTGTTTGTTAAGCTATAGTTCGGGACTCTTAAATCCCCTCATTTAGCAAATAACAGATTTCATCGCATACTTTCGGGCCAAATTGGTTGGCTAACAAGTTCGGAAATAGTTGGTCCAAATCCGTTTGAAGTGGTCATCAAAGAGGCCATAAGTTAACCAACTCGTAGCTGTTACTCGAAAAGCCAAATTTATGCGACATATGGTTTAAAATGACCTTTGGAAATAAATATGAATAATTAGTATAGAAATCCTTAAATACTTCAAAATAATGTTATATAATTAGCAAACTGAGTTAACAATGACATTTAGAAAATAATAAATAGTTTGTAAATCCTTAAATATTTTAAATAATTTTAAATTATCAGCAAACTGAGTTAATTTATTTCTTCTTTATATATCCCAGCAATTTCCCTTTGTTATTCCAGTTTGGTGATAAAAAATTAAGGCAAAAATTACATTTCCTCCAAATGACTTTCTCCCGAGCAGATTTTTCGCAATGACAAAGTTTCCGCATTAGCAAACAGAAACTGTGGCATACATTTGGCTGCTTCATTACCCACCTTGCCGAAATCTGGGATATCAGGCCCGATTTTCCCTTTTCCCGGCTCTTTATTGTTGTTCTCCCTTGTTTTTTATATTTTCGCTTGTATGATTTTGCGGCTCATTTGGTTTTATGAAAATTTTCACGTTTTTCACGCTTATCAAACGCTCACGAGCTTTGATTGTGGCCCATCGCTCTGCTGTATTCGGTATCCTGCATCCTGGATCCTGAATCCTGAGTCCTCTTCCCCAGCCCCGTCGACAGCCAAGCATTTTACATCCCGAACACAGACATCATCCCTTATGGGCGCCCTTACTTTTATGCTAATTTCCCAAAAACCGAAATGAATAAATGTCTTTTCTGGTCCGTGTGCCGCGCCCGCTGCCTTTTTCGTTGCTTTTATTATTGTTATGGAAATTTTTATAGTTTCCCCATCATTTAGTTGCCCACACACAGAAAGGCGAACAATGTCTAAACGCTTTTTCAATTCAAAAGTTCCCCAAACATTTTTAGCATGGCGGCAACCTTTTTGTGTGTGCGGCCAAAGTTGAACATTTATTTTAAATACACACAGCTGTGTGCAAAACAATAGCAGTGTTTGCTTGTGTTTTTCAGTGCAAACAAAAATGCTTTCGAAGCGTTTGCACAAAAGTTTTTAATAACTACTAACGTTTGGATAATGCTATTTACTGAATGGGGGATAAGTCGAATATTATTAGCTTTTAGCATAGAAAGAAATCATATATCTAGAATTTAATATTTTTTTACAATATTATATCCAATTATATCTCAAAATAAAATTGTTAAACATATACATGAATGGTACTAATATCTTGCTCATATCTGTAGGGTCTACGGGAAAACACCCGTCCCAATTTCGCTGTCATTTGTTCTAACAGAATTGTATGCAATAAATAAAAATTACACGTTCAACAATTTCTATCTGGGCCTCTGATCTGCTTTCAACAATGGCCGGTAGGGTTGCCACCCTCACTTCGTGCCTCAAACCCCCGTCCATTTTATTTTTTTGCCTCCCGCCCTTTGTGGCCTTCTAATTGGATATGTTCGACGTTCGTCTTTGACTTTGGCTTTTGACTTGACTCCGACGACTTTCCCGGCCAGACAACGACCGAATTCCTTTCGAGGATAAGCCAAGAATGGAGGAAGGGAAAGAAAAATGTCGCTGGCAACTCTTTTTTTGTGCTGCCGCAACCCTGCCGGGGCAATCAGAACTTATGTTTACCCCAATTAAGGTGAACACGAGACCGTTTTTGCGATCCAATGAGTTAGAAACAAGATAAAGGACCCCAAGTCCGGACAATAAGCCCAGGCTCTGCGCTATCCACCCATCCCCGCTCCTTGGGATCCCACGTTTCAGGACCCAGGACCCGGGACCCTGCGCCTGCCTCTGGTCACACTGGAAAAAATCTAATTGGAACTTGGCCTATGAGAAATTTGTCCTTGTAATTCCCAAACAGTTTTTCAACTTTTGTGCATTTATATCTGAAGTATTTTTTAAGGTATTTTTCAATAGCAAAGCTTAGCAAGTAAATAGTTCCCATATTTGCGGATTTAATAATAATGTAAAATTAATAATCTTTGAATTATAAATTGAATCGCATTTAAATCTGACAATCAGCTATAATTAAATGTACTAAAAATGCATATATGGTGGCTAGATTTTTTGTACAGTGCATGTTTGCCGCCTGCTGCCATGCATGTTTATGTGTCCTCGTCCTTCTCACAACAATGCTTCGGGATCGGCCAGGGACGGTGAAGAAAACGGAGTGAAAGGGGGGAGGCTCGAAGGACCAGCTCTGAATGCCGGAGCAATGATTAAAAATTGTGCAAGCGTGTGGCGGCCAGCGATGTCGATTGCGGTTCAACTTTCAGTCGCAAAACTGTGGCAGCTCTTCGAGAGGCAAAATCGAAGGTCGGGGTTGAAAAGGGGGGCGGCCAGAAAGAATCCCCCCCCTTCAGCACACACAGAAAAACGCAGAGAGAGGCTCTGGCAAGTCGCAAAATCCAAAAACCAAAGTCGTACGCTTTTATTGTCATTTGTATGCGTGCTGCGTGGAAAAGGGGCGGGGCAGGGGCGTCGTTGGTCGAATGGGCCTCCAAGGGGGGCTTTAAACGGGGGCTAAAAGGGGGGTTTAGGCGCCCTAAGCCCGCCACTTGAGATGACAGCGTGAGGCAAGCCGAAAGGGAAAATCCCGAGGGCTCAGCAAAAGTGCAGCTAAAAAATTCGGAGAATTGAACGATAAAATGTGAAGTGATCATAAAAAGTATCAACAGGAAGAAGCATATTCATGGGATAAGATATAACCAAAGAAATTTCTTCCTAACAAATTTACATCTTTTATTCTGACTAGATATATTTAGGAAAATATCAGGATGTTAAGCTACTAAAATTAAAAAATATATTTGTTTCAAAATAACTTAAAAGGCCAACCTTAACCAACTTTAAGCCAATAACCTGTCTAAACTTTAAGATCTCCCCCCGTGATTCACGCGGGTTGCTCGAGAGTTCCGCTTCCACTTGGGACTGGAGGCCTTAACCCTTTCCTGCCGGCCGATAACTTGCAGTGAACACGATTCCCCGATTCGGCCTCAAAATACTCATTAGCCATAACGACCACCCCGCAGGGGGAGGGGGGCTATATCCGGGGGATATAGTTGGGCTTATGGGGTTGAGAAAGGCGGGGAGGGGGACAGGACTCGGGACAGGACATGCCGGCTGTGTCGATGTCCATGTCTATCTATTGTCAACCATCAGCCACGCATGCAGCGCAGGATCAAAGGAGAAAGGAGCCAAAACCTGGAGCCCGGCGTCCCAGTTGCTCTGTTTTGTTTTCGGCTGGACGCTGCCAGCCAATCCCTTCTACACCGAGAAAAGGAATTACAGTGCAGCAAAAAAGGATACTTTCCTTGGTCCTTGAAATGCACAAAAAGAAAAAAGGCCAAGCAATCAAAAATATTATATGATATGTTCATGATTATATGATATGAAATGGTTTAAAGGTTTACTGATTTATATTAATATCTGTATTAATAAAAATGTTCATGTCTGTTAAATCCTTGATTTAAAAAAAACGAAATTCGGCTGTAAAAATTCTAAGCCCATCATAAACGACTTAAATTGTAAAATCGTTTTATTTTAGTTATAATATAAAATAGTTTTTAAAAGTATTTCACTTTAGAAATCGAAAATAAAATATAACAATGGAATAAAAAAAATATTAGAAATATTGGCAGGAATACTAGTTTTTTACCCAAACAAGCTTCAACCAATAAATCAATTTTCTCCCAGTGTAGATAGAACCCGGAGACGTGGCCTATCTGCGCCTTTCCACTATTTACACTCGGCTCATTTTATCTAGTTCGATTGGCAATTTATCTGGAAACGCTTTGTCTGTGCTTACCTTTATAATTGGAGAGGCGAAATATCGGTTTTTGAATCTTAATTTCTGTGAGGGCAGGCAAAAGTTAACCGAGCACAGGCTGTACGGCCCAGGCGAATCGCAACAAATGGAAATTCTGTCAGGCCTGAAATCCTTTTATAATGACAAAAGGTTTCCACCTCTAAGCGGATTACAGCAATGGCAACAGAAGCACTTGGAACTCCAGACTCGAGTACCAAATAATACCTCACCTTTGGTATCTTGGCGGCAAATGGGTGGGTCGGTGGAGAAGAGAAGGGGGTGGAATCTTAGAAAGGCCTTCTAATTAGTGGGGGTTGGAACTGTAAAGAAAACTTAAATGGCAGGTGGCAAACATTTTTGCGAAAGTTCTGTTTAAAGATATCTTTTTATAATAAGGATTATTTGGTGATGCCAAGAAAATGTTTAGAAATTAAAATTATTTCTTCTTAAAAAATATTATTGGATGGCCTTTAAAATTGAATTTTGTATATACCTAATTTAAAAAATGTTTTCAGCAACATAATGTAAATAAATATTAGTCAAGCAAATAATATTATTATTTATTTTCAAAAGCTATTAAAACATTTACATTTTTTTTAAATACCGAAAATTTATTGATATCGTTATCGTCGTTTTCCACCTGAGGCATTTATTTTGCAGAATTTTGGTGAAAAAACACCAAGGCAAAAGGTTCGTTTTTGCTCTTAGTTTTCGCTGACAAAAAATCGGTATTTTGTTGAGAACAAAGGAAACAATGGTCGACATATGGAATGTCATACTGCGTTGAGCTCGTAATTAAAATCCCAATCGATTTGCATTCAAACCTGGAAATATTTATTTTTGACAATTTTTGGAAAAAAAACCCTTGTAAAAATTGGTAAAAATTATGTTTTTCTTCATCATTTGTAATGTGGAGGGAATCAATTTATTTGCTGTGTTGGCTACTTAAAACAGTGTATTGTATTTTTGATACTGTTTTTTGGCCAAGTAACAAGAAGATAACATAAGCAAAAATTTATATTTGTACCAAGAATCCGTATACTAATTTTCCTGATTATTTTCTTGGATTTATTATTTTTAATTTAATTTTCCGGACTCACATCTCAACGATCTCCTCGTCGCTGAGATCCTCGGACGTGGCCAAGGGGGGCGTGCCCCTGGGCACAAGGAAGCGCACCTGCGGCATTTGTGGGCTGGGCAGACGGTGGTGGGTGGCCCTTCCAGTTCCCATTCCAGAGAACGAGCGCCATGGGAAGTGGGGCAGCGGGGATTCCGGGGACTCAGGGTCAGACTCCTGATCCCGCAAAATGCTCGACGGATGCCAGAGGGCCAGGTGGTTGGCCAGGTTGGTGACCATGTGCGGATGCGAGGAAGGCACCGCCACGCAGAGGGGGCAAATGACGGGGGTGCGCATCAGGTGGTGCTTCGCCTGGCAGTGGTCCATCAACTGCCCGGCCGACAGACCCACCTTGGAGCACAGCGGACAGGTGAAGCTGTCGGCGCACAGATCCGGAATCGTCCCGCCCCCAAAGTGCAGCTCACGGGCGGCGCGGTCCAGGAGGCACTGGAAGGGGTGACCCCGCTCGTGATCGCCGCCGGTGATTCCGTCCTCGTGGCACTCGGCGCACAGGTCGTAATCCGGGCAGCGCAGGCACTTGAAGCGGTAGAGGAGCAGCCTCGGCGTCCCGCAGCCATCGCAGTTGATGTCCCAGTGGAGCGACATAGCCGAGTCCTGGCGGTCAAGGATCCCCGTCGGCGACTCCTGCGGGAATTTCGTATCATTTAAAGTTCTTACAATTTCAAGGAGACCCCTCTGAAGAAGACCCCTTACACAGTAATTAAAAAAAACGTAATTACAAAAAATAAAATTGTTTTTGACAGCCCATGACTTATATTTTTCGAATTTTTAAATGATTTAATCATTGAAAGATCAACCATTTTTAGGAACCCTCGCCAAAAAAAATTAGTTACACTTGTCTACAAAAAAATGGAAGCTCTCCTTTGAAATATAAGCTAAGTTTAAGTTCGGCTGTAAATTTTACCTTATATTCGAACACTTTTTAATAATAATAATAATAATTTTTGCCAGAAATGGTTTTAGATTTACATTTGTGGACTATTTTTATGTAGATTAAAAATCTAAGAAATTCACAATTTTTAAATTTGCAGACCATTTCATACATTAAACATTTTTTTTTATTTCCTAAATTTGAAATAGTTCTTATTTATTTCTTGGATTTTTATATTAATACCTTAACCTTTTAAAGCAAAATTAGGCAAATATTATTTTACTGTAGTTGAGTATTACCTAATATGTTTGAGTTTATACGCAAATATTATAATTAACACAAAAATTACTTGCAATATATTTTTTCTCTTGCCATTAAAAAATAATTTTATTTAATTTATTAATTAGTTACATAAATCCAGGGCATATTGTAGTCATTGTTATTATTCAAATGGTCTTTATTTTTTGCTGCACAGTGTGGTAGGCCATAGAAGGCCTCATCCGCGTCGAGTCAGATATATGTTTAGCCCCCGAAATCCACTCCCCCGACTCCTTGAAATATATACCGCCTTTCGGCTCGTTTTGGTTTCGTTTGTTCGCGCTTTGTACATAAATTTCATGCAAATTGACTAATTAATTTTTGCGCAATGGATTCTTATCGCATGCACTGGGCAATATATTTGATATTTGCATAATGCACGTGTATTTTGTGCGCCTGGGTGTGTGGTGTGTTGTGTTTTTCAGGTGGGTTCAGTGGAGTTCAGGTGGGTTCAGGTGATGGGCCTAAGGCCAGCCCACGCACTCGCTCTTGCCCCTGGCTGCTACACTGGAAAATATTTGTTATAAGATTTTATCCTAATTTAAAAATATTGAATTTATATTAAAATTATTTATGAATCGGAATAATTTAGATGATGTGGCAATTTTTTGGGATCTGATTTAATCTTTAAGCTATTAATCCGATTTTCCAGTATTAAATTATGTTTTTATTTTTATTTTTTAATTAGTATTATTTTTTAATGTTTGTTGTTAATAATTTTAACATTCAATTTGTTGTTTAAAAATAATGTTAAAATCTTTTAGAACATTCATCACATTTTCTCCCAATTTTTTTACAGTTTATCCGCTGCGGTGCGGTAAAAACAACAACCATTTTAATGACGGATATTAAGCATAACCACACAACTAAACGCAGAGCAAAAGGGGTGGAAGGGGGTACACTGCGGGAAAACGGGGGGCGAAATGTACAATGCTTCCGTGTTTTTCCCGCAGGACAGCGACTGACTTTAAGCCTGCCAAATATGCTGATTGCAGCAATAATGATGATTATGTTTGCGCGGCCTGCATGCGCGGCTCGAATTTGTTGGCCACAGCGGAAGGAAGTCGAAAGCATTGACAATGCCAGCGACACGAAACATGGCCAAAAGGGGTTGGTAGCAGGGGGGGTAGCAGGGGGAGCAGGGGCGCCCCAAGGGGGGACAAGTGCAGCCACAATGCCAACGACAATGACGAGCTGCAAAGGCATTTAACGACTTGCAAATGCCACTGCTCCTGCCACTTGACTACTTGACTACTTGACTGACTGACAAACTGACTAACTGACATCCAACAAATGCGAAAAAGAAACATCCAGCGGGTTGGTAAGCGGCAGCTTATGGAAATATTACAGGACCGCAGGGCGCAAATCAAACTGCTAAATACTCTTTCCCTTAAAAAATGCAATATATTTAAATACCTGAATTGTGAAATCCCATATTCTGTTGGCTAAAATACTTATTAAGTATTTAATGGTATTTAATGTCTAAATTCATTATTAATATTTTAAATATGTTAATAGATGTTTATTTATTTTTATTGCCGCATTAAAAATATAATTTAATACCCTTTAGGAAAGCATTAACACTAAATAATTTTTAAAAAATATTTCACAAAGTATAAACACTATTTAAAAACCCAGAAACTCCACTAGATTTAGGGCATACACTGTGCAACAAAATTATTGCATTGCGTGCATAAACTTTTGCAGGGCCTGCGTATCCGAAACGCAGTTAGTTTTGCCCACCGCTCTTCCGCTTTTCCACATTCACAGCCCACATTCCCGCTTTCCCGGCCCAGCTCGGAAAACCGGCTTTTCTATTCCGGATGAGTCTTTGCCTGTGTGGCCATATTAGCAAAGTGAATTGGTTTTTATTTGTAACGGAAATGTGGAAAATTATTTTCAGCTGTTTGGTCGTTTGCTGATTTGCATAAGTCGCAGGTGACAGTCGTCGCTGTTTTTTCCCAGCCTTGGCTTTCCCCTAGCCCACCCCTGATTTGTTTCTCTGTACTAGTCGCACACACTGAGAGATTACTTTATAAACAACGGAAAAATGCCTTCGGTAAATAGAAATAAAACTGAAAGTGTAAGATATTTTGTAGAATTTTTTCTTTCTATTCAGCAAACAATGTTTTTTTTTTATACCCTTTAAAACAATCGCTTCAGAGGACCTTGAAAAAAATCTGCCGTCCACAGATTTATAGATTTTGTAAAAATGTAAATGCAATTTTGTTTGGCTTATTAAGACCCTCCGAAATGTCGAACAAACTTTTAAAATCGGACCACTCATTAAAAAGTTATGGATAAATAAAGTATTCTCCGCTAGATGGCGCCTTTTGAAGCGACTGCTTGCTTTGCTGCTTGCATATCTCTGTCTCTATCACACTTATTAAGCTGAGTAATGGGTATTTGATAGTTGAGGCAACTCTTCTATGTTTATGTATTTTTCTATATTTCTATATGGTAAAATGTTTATTTTTTCTTCGCTTTTCTCTCACTGCTACTGAGTGGCCCCAAGAATTTAAAGCAGCAGCTGTGGCTTAGTCCGATTTGCCTCTTACCATGCATGCCCAAAGCGGCTTAAGTGAGCGGTGGGAACAGGACCAGGAACCAGGAACCAGCAACCAGTGAATCGGGATGAGACCGGGATGAAAACCCAGAAGGAGGAAGAGCAGGATCAGGAGCAGGAGTCCTCGGACTTGGAGTCCCCTAACAAACTGGCGACGACTGACCGGCGGTGATAAGAATATCCGAGCAGACTTGGAACCTTTTGTCCGCCGGTTATAAACACAAAACACGAGACACTTGAGTGGGGCAGTTTTGGGTTATTTTGTTTACGTCTCGGAGTCGCAATCGAAATGGGTGGGGGACTTATTGGGGCGGAGGGGAAGGAGGGGGCGTGGCAGCGATCGCTGGCGGTGGCGAAAAAAACTGAGAACCTAAGCGGATTTTAGCCATTTGCCATCTTGATGATTGATTCAATGCATGTTTTATTTCGGGTATTTTTTAGGCCATTCGACAGGCGATTTTCGGTATTTTATTTATGGGTATTTATTGACCAGCTTTCGATTTTAAATAGGAAAATATTTAGAAGACGCCCGAAATGTTGTTGAATATTTGATTTAATTTTTTTGCTTATAAGCAAATAAATATCTAATTTACTTTTCGAAACGCTTTCAATCGGTTAGCTTATTCGAATTAGTGTACGAATATCATGAACATTTTATTTTCCTGAAAGTCGTTTAATATTTGCCTCGCAAATATCGAAAAATCATTCAATTCTTAATTCATTTAAACTGGATATTAGTGAAATATTTTTGTCTAATAATATTTTAGTTTTTAGTTTGCTCTAAGTTGATTTATTATTATTGATGCCGACGACTTGTTTCCGTTGTTGAAGTGCCCGCAAAAGATTGGTATTTTGGAATTTAATTCAATTTATTTTTCATTTCAGAGCCCGAGACTCGTGACTTTTGGCCAGAGGTCCTGGGAGAGATGCAGTGGATGGTTTTCCGATTTTCCCCGCCGCCGCCCTCGTCATGAATTTTCCTCCCCCACCTGCCTGCCACAGTTTTCCCTTTGAGCTGTGTCCTCTTTGGGTTTCCGTTGGCTCTGCAGGTTTTTATGCATGTGGCCATTAACTGTCGGCTTTCCCGTTTTAGGGGGGGGAAAGGGGGGTGGGACTACACCCATGTCCGCCTCCTTTCCCCCAAAAGCCTGGGGCGGTCATCAGCATTGCAACATTTGCTGGCTTGACTTGCAGCTGCTCGTGGGAAATCAGTTTAATGGAAATTATAGCATTCGATTACTTCTCAAACTAAGCCTACAGTGCTTCGCTTTTCCGACCAATTTTCCCCTGGTTTCCATCCCACTTAAGTGGCCCGGATTGCGGCTCATCAAGGAAACGGCAAAGGGGCATCAGCCATGAAAATGGGATCTCGGCTCATCGGAGTTTTTGTCAAATGCCTAAAAGTATGCAGCAAAATGGATGAAGGAGGGAGGGAAAAGCCTGGAAAATGCAGCTGGCGTCGGCTTGGAAAATCCTTCTGGCCCCAGCAGGTGAGCGGCATTTCCCCCTGCCATTTGCCATTTAAGTGACAAACCAACGGACATTGCAAACGCCCACAGATAGAAAGTGAATTTCGCACAGCTATAAGTGGAAAAAAGGGGGGGAAATTCGGCAAATGACATTATCTAATCCTATTTTTTTGGGGCGGAGGTGGGCCTGGTAAAAATTAACAAATGCTGAGGGACTTGTCACCACAATCGAAGGGAAACAAACACTTTATAAGTATTTTATATTTTTATATTTTTATATTAAATGATTTAGAATTTAAAGATACATTTTCTGACTTATTTTATCTCATCGCCCTTATTTGGTTTTAGGTTGTTGCTTAAATAAGTACTACAACTCTATTAAATATATTTTTAAGTATATAGGTATAACAATTAACCAAAACATTTTTATTTAAATACCTCCAACCATTTTTTCAAACAACAAAAAGCTATAAGTTATTTATTATAAAAATTGAGGTAGTGTGATAAAAAAACTATTTTCTATATAATAAAACAGAATATTTTAGCAAATTATATTATTAAATCGTACCTAAAATATGTTTCCCTTTTTTTTAGAAATGTTGGCAACCTAAAAAATGAAGATAGATATATTTTTGCAAAAATGAATTAGTACTGTAAGCTTACTAATTTTTTAGGTGAAAAGCAGAGAGTAAATCTGAAAGATGAAAGGTGTGTATTTCCCTCCTTCTTTTGCTCCACTTGTGTTCAACCTGGAACTACGTGATGACCCCATCACCACCTCCGCCACCCCCTTCCCCAAATACATGTGGCTGTGTGAAGGTCACGTGTCCGCACTCCACACCCTCTGGAAAAAACACCGCCCCTTTCGTTGCCTGTCGAATTTCGACAGTGAGTTTAATGAAGTGCAACGAGAACTGCAAGCAATTGAAATGCATTTGGCATTTTGCGGGGGCCGTTGGATGTGGGCAAAAAACAAAAATCTGCACCTGAAGATGCAGTGTTTTCCTTATTTTGCTGCCTTTTTTGTTGGAATTTTCTTTTCGAGTTTTTCCGCTCTGTTTTTGTTGTTGCATCATCAAGGGCCGTTGAACATGCCACACGCATCGCCGAAATAAAAGTAAAGACAAGGGTGGTGCACCCTTTGGCTTTTCTTTTCGCTGCTCCTTGCGGGCAGCGAGGGAAGGCGGGAAAACTGTTCCCACTCTGTTAACAGCGGCTGTTAAGTTTTCCTCGTTTTCCGCTGCCGACTTCGCTGCCGCTGCCTCTGCCGGCGCCTGCGCCTCTCCTGCAAATCGTCCTTCGTGCCTCGCATTTCGCCCATTCGGCTTTCCCTTCGTCTCGCGGTGTTCTAAATATATTTTTTAGACCGCCTGCTTTTGGGATGTGACCCACCAACTGGGTCTCGGCTTTTTGGATTTTTGGGACTCGTCGCATTCAGCGATTTGCAGCGCACAGGAGCAGTTGCACGGGGCGTATGCGCAATATGTGCGTGTGCGTATGCGTGATATTTGGCCATGATAAAAACGACGAAATATGCGAAAATTTGCATAGAGCCGAAAAGGTAAAGTCGACGAGAAGAAATGCTTAGCGTTTGAGTTGCAAATGCACTTGACTCGGAGACTTTGGCAACTTGGCTTCGTTTTGGGTCAACTTGCTCATTACTGCGGCGCTTATGATGATAATTCCTGGCCAGTGAAGGGGATCCATCTGCAAATAGTTGAGCCAGGAGGCCAGGAAGCCATGGTTTCTGGGAATGGGGCTTCAACAAGTTGAAGGAGGAGTCCAAAGGGAAGCCAAAGAGCAGGCGAAGTTCTTCCCGGAATGACTGACTCTCCAGTCAAAGTTAAACTTGGTAATTGTCTGGTGCTTGAATGGTTATGGAACTTTCGAGTTCCTGGAATTTCGGTCGGGCTATCAGATATCCAAGATGGCAAGTTTCCTTAATGAGAGGCAGCTGCGAGGATTCCGAGATTGTAATGTGAGCCAAATTATGGGCCTCAAGTTATTAATTGGGGTTCAATGAGTAATAAATAAATATTTTTAAAAAGCCAAACAATTATTAAAGAATTTTAATAAACTAAAATCCCATAATTTATATTTTTTAAAAGTAACTAAAATGAAAAACATTATCTCTGCATTTATAATATTCGCCGCAGTTTATTTTTCGGGCTTAAGCAAACCGAATAAAATAAAATAAAATGCTGCTAATGAAAAGCAAATAACCGAAAATAAAGCCAAAGGAGCTGAATAAAATAAATACGCGTGCAAATAAATTATAATTATAATAAGTAATAAATAAAAGCAAATACAGCAAGTGGCGATGAGAAGATATGAGATGAAGCTCCGCGCGGCGGTTTCACACGCAATTAACATATTCTCTCTGTTGCATTTAAATTGCTGCATATGGATTACGCGGTGGCTGCTGATCCCACCCACCGAAGGCCGCCCAAGGCCACCCACCAACCCACCCACCGAACCACCCCCTTTGCGCCTTCGCTGGGTCCTTTTTTAATTACTTGTTTTTTGCAGCGCGTTTTTTATTCAATTACTTGTACAAATTGCAAACAGACAAAAAATGAAATGGCGAGCAAAAATGAGCAAGTATTCGGCATTCGACGTTGGGGCATCAGGTGCGCGGATAAATGTTGCAATTTGTATGATAGCCCCCGACCTCTGACCCCCCGACTTCCCTCCGACGTCTCCCCTCTGCCCACCCCCTTTCTCCACACTTCCCCACAGGCGTCACTTTGCAGTCGCATTAAACAATTAACAAGTGTAATTGATAAACAATTAGCGGCATTATGAGCGAGCCACAATGCGAAAAAAGTTATACTCACATATGCAGGCGTATAAACAAAGGAAAATCGAGACGAATGTCAAGGAAACAACAACGCAGCGAGCTATACTCTAAAAAAAAAATGAAAATTGCCTAGAAAATTAATGGATTTATAGGTGAAATAAATAAAATTTAAATTCATACTTACATTTATAGTGAAGCTTTAAAATGATCGATATATTCGATATTTCGATCGGTGTTTTCAAGGAAAAACACTAGTTAAATTTCGAGATATTGCAAACGGTCGATATTTTTTCAAGCTCTACTTTATACATATAAATTCACTATTAGCTTATTAATTTTCAATTTATAAATACTCATTTTTAGTTCCAATGATCTCTTTTTCCAAAAACCCTATGTTAGGGTATACAAAAAATAAAAATAAACAAAAACGTGAAACGTAAAGTATGTGCAGCCCATGTAGTACATATAAAAATGCTTGATAAGGCGAGAATAATTTGTTTATGAAACCAGGCAATTCTCAGAAAACGCTAATGACCACCGCAAACAACAGGAAAAAAAATCATTTGATATATTGACATTATTTTTGGACACCATCACGACGTAATATATTTTTAGTTGTGTGCCCTTTACAAAAGTAGACGATAATGACATCAAACTGGAGTACAATATGGATGATTTAATAATAAAATATTTACAAATAAAACATAAGGGGATCTACAAAAATAAAATAAGTATAAAAGTTGATAACATAAATATATAATAAAATATATTGAAAATAGAATATATTTTATAGAGCGAATAACAGAACTAATTTAAGAAAATGTCAATGGACCCGCTAACTTGGGTGGTAGGGTGCAGCAAAAAAAATCCCCGAAAACTAAAGAATTGCTTAAAAAAATTTCAATGTATAATGACAATTTATAGACGTTTTTCTAGCGGCCAGCCCAAAAACCAGTCGGAGATCGTGTACGTCCCCTCTGTAGATTTAGGAGGGGGGCGGTGGGCTCTCTGTTTGAGGTCTTGAGACCCGCTAAGTGCCGTCTATATAAGCAAACAGCTGGCTATGATCTCCATTTAGTTGTCGTGCCGAGGGAAATCAAATCAGACGAAAATGCGAGCCTCCACATTTTTATTCGGTCTGCTTTTGGTGGCCAGTTGCTCGTCGATTTTGGCCAGGCCGCAGGACAGCAGCAGCACCACCACCACAACCACCACCACTCCGAAGCCGGAGGAGTCGTCCACAACCACCACGACCACGACTACGACTACGGAAAAGCCCAAATCTGAGTCCACAACAGCCAGTACTACCACTAGTAGCACCACCCCCAGTACTACACCCAGCACCACTACCCCCAGCACCACCACTACTAGCACTACTCCCAGCACCACCACCCCTAGCACCACCACCACAACCACCACTACCACCACTCCAAAGCCCGAAGATGATGAGGCCGCCAAGCTCCTGGAGCAATGTGCCGAGCTCAGCCGCCGGAAGAAGCGCGGTGGTTCGTCCTCCTCCGAGGAAGACGACAGTGGCGAGAAGAAGTCCGCGAAGAAAGAGCGCAAGCAGTTGAAGAAGCTGTGCAAGCAGTTGAAGAAGCAGCAGGAGCGCAAGCAGGAGAAGGCCCAGAAATCGGCATTATCCGACTTGGCCGAAGCCCTGCGAAACTACAACCAGAAGCAGAAGAACTAAGGCGCCAGTCTTCCAGTTTTTTAAACATTTTTTTTTTTTGTTTTATATAGTGTATTTTATTTTATTTAACAAAATTGAACCAATAAAAAGGTTATTCTATTGAAGAAAAAATAGTTTTTATTGAATATATTTTTTCGTATTTAATTTAAAAACCTGTCTTTGGGATAATAAATTAAAAAAGAATTTAGTAAAATATTAAAAAAAAAACACAATAAAACTTTATTACCAGAAATAAATTTTCAATTGGTTTCTCTAAAAAAAAAAATCCAAAATTTGAATGCAAAAACTTTTCGTTGATATTATTTATTCTTTTTAATTTATTTTTTTACGCATAGTTTGGCCTATATTTTTGAATATGTATAAAATACATAGCGAAAACTGGAGCAAAAAATCGAATAAAAACTAACCAATTCCAGCTTTCGTTTTTTTTTTTTCAAAGCCAACAAATCAAGCAAAAATGGTAGAAAGTGCAAACAAATTTGATTTGTAATCGATTTTGACTCTATTTGTTTGTACATTAGCACTGCATACGTCAACAAAATCATTCGAAACGTGGACAAGTTTCTGATTCACAATTTGAGCAAGAAGAAAGTTTCTTTTCAGCTTCAATTATTTATCTTAAATATTGGTGTTTTTTTTTTACTTTCAGTGCGAATTGCTGATAAAGCGGTTCTATTGTGTTTTTAATTTGTTATATGTATGTACACCCCAACCTTGGCAAACAAGTATATGATTTATTATTAGTTCTTAAATATTTCCGCTAAGCTCAACCAGAAATGGAATCTGAAAATAATGCCAAACCCGTTTTTTGGTGCCCAACAAGTTTTACGCAGTTACAGCAATTTTTACAAGGGCAATTCGATTGGCTTAAAAAAGTATTAACAATAAAACACACAACTTTTCAGCACAACAAATTAAATAAAAATTTAATTCGACTAGCATAGATCTTCGAAACACGTTTCAGGTTTCTTTTCGTTCTGTTTTTTGTGCATATTCGAACCTCCTTTTCTTTTGGCCAGTTGTGGCTTGAGGTCAATCTGAAAATGCGAGCTGCTGGCCAAGAAAGCAATTTGCATAATCAACATATGAGAAAATCAAGCGCAAAGAGACGTGAATTTTTGGACAGCGGCGAAAATCGAAGAAGAAATATGAATGCTAATTAGTTTGAGCCATTGAACTCTGCCCGACAAGGAGGGGATGTCGGGAAGTGCGGAATTGGCACTAGTTCACTGAAAAATAGAATTTTTAGTATCTTCTCTATAATATGTTTATTTTAAAAACACTTTGAAAGTAAAAAAAAGTATATTTTTTAGTTGACCCAACAATTAAACTACAATGAAAATAATGTATAAAAATATAGTTTCTTTCATTAAATTGAGGGTTCCAAAAGCAATTAAATTAAAATCATTAAAATGTTCATAAAGGTGTCTAAAAGTATGCAACAATTTCGTTTCATACAATAACTTTATCATTTCACTTTTTTAAGTTATTTCTGTGATTTAAGAAAAAGAAAATCAATTCGCTAGGAATTAATATTTGAATATTTTTTTTAATAGTGCTATAAAAGTTAAATCCCCCCTTACTTTTTTTTTAAATTTAAATGCCATTCTCTTTATTTTTGTTCAGTGTACTCCCTAACAAAATGGGTCGCCCCTGGCCCCATTCTCCGGCTGACACGCTTTGAACCCGCAGACTTAATTATGCAAAAATCCCAGGGCGAAAGAGGCCGAGCTGAGATTCTGAATTCTGGTGCCGAGGTGCCGTTAGCCAAGAAAGTTGATATAACCCGGGATCGCTTATGGGAAGGCGATTCAGTCGATCGAGAGGCGAACAAGAGCTAAGATAATGATGTGCGGCAAGGGATTCGGGATGATCCTGGTCCTGTTCTGGGCCACGGCCCTTTCCAGCGACCTTTCGCTGGTGAGCGGTAAATTTTTTTTCCACCTCTTCTTTTAGTAGAAGGGAAGTAACAATTTTTTTTGTTTGTGTTTTTTTCCTGACAAAGGTCAAACGGTGGCGCCGCTGACGAGCTCCACGAGTGCACCGCCCAAAATGGAGGTCAAGCCCACGAAGCCCATGATTGTGAATGCTCCGCCAAAGAAGCAGCAGCAAATGCAGCAGATGCAACCCATCATGGAACCCGCGAAGCTGAATGGCAGCAAACCCCTCCAGGTCACCGGTTTCATAACCAAATCGGGAAATATCTACGAGATCGAGGACAAGCGCGGCTCCATTGGCTCGATTGAGGGTCGCCAGGCGGCCGAGGATAATCAGCAGATTGTCTGCAACTACGGCAACGTGGTCATCTACAGCGATGTGCCCTGCGACAAGGTCAAGAATGTGCGAGTGGGCGAGGTGAAGCCGCTGAAGGAGGATCCGCTGGAGGCCACCACCGAGAAGAACGGAGCAGCGGAGGGCAGCGAGCAGCAGGAGCAGCAGGAAGTGGCCGAGCAGGAGGATCAGAATCAGGAGGATCAGGATCAGGAGCAGCAGCAGCCCAATCATCCCCGGGGTCAGGGGTCACAGAACAATCGCCGCCGGCGGCGACGTCGCCCCCAGCAGCAGCAACAGCAGCAGAGGTTGCAGCAGCAGCGTCGCCGACGACAGCAGCAACAGAAGTTGCAGCAACGCCGCCGCAATGGCAACGGCAACAACAACATGCGACGTCGTCGCAATGGCAATGGCAACCGCAACAACAACAACAAGAACCGCCAGCAGCAGAGACGTCGTCGCCCCAACAACAACAACAACAGGCGACGCATCAACAACAACGGCCAGCGACAGCAGCAACATCGCCGCCAGCAGCAGCAGCAACAGCGTCGCCGTCCCAACAGCAACATCAATCGGCAGCAGCAACAGCGACGTCGCCTTCGCGAAGGCAATAACTGAATGGGTTAAGGAAAGCTAGGGTTAAAGCCGCCTACACTACGACCTCTGAGCCCCAGAAGACCCCCCTCCCCCCCAGAATAAAGCAACAAACAAACAAACAAATAAAGAAAATAAACGAAAGCAACAAACAAACGAAAGCCCCAAATGGAATATTCACTTTGAGTTGGTCTTTTTGGTCTTTCTGGGGAATCAACACGGGGCAGTAATTAAAACAAGTGCAGTCCACGGCGAGAAAGAGATGGCTAGCTAGGGGCGGTTAGAGGGAGACGGCTGGAGACAGCTTAAGAGTAGGAGAAAGAGAGGGGGAGAGAGAAGATAACCTTAAATTTAACCTCAAGGCGGTACAAAAGGCCCCATTTTAAGGTACGAAAATAATATAACATTAAATTAATTAATTGCTGGTTCAAACATCAAAAAAAGTCTAAAAATACCATTTTTGAAATAATTTATAATCCCCATTTCCAGACCTAATAAATCAGTTTCTTAGTGCCAGCAAGTTCCAAATGCGAAATACCATATATTCTTGATATCGTATTTAAATTCCCAATCGATTTATATATTTGGTTTTTTTTCCGCTAAAATCATGACTAATAATCCATAATTGCGTATTTTAGATTTAGGATCCAGTTTCGTCCAGTTGTGGGTCAAAATTCTAAAACAATATTTAACTTTTTAACAAAAATCTAGATTGTGATTTTTAACACAACAATTTTAGTATTCTTACTGAAATAAAGTTCAAAATAAAATACTAATTTTTCCTGAAGGTGATTAATTTATTTTAATTCCACTAAATTATTACAGTATTTAATCTCCATCTTGTAACCTGTGCTTCCTGCTCTTTTTCATATATATAAATTCATCGGTATTTAACCCCTGTTAACAAGCTTCCAAAATCCACCCTTCCCCCAACGAAAGTTCCTTATTTGAATCACTCTCGCCTGAGAACGATCAAAGTGAATGCAATTTGTTTGAATTTGGTAGCCGACTTTGTTTTCGGCGTTGCCGGCTTGTCACTTTAATTGTAACTAGATTTTCGACTCGACTGTGCACCCACACACTCCGCTGCATTCAGATATATATAAGCGGATATATATATAAATATATAGGGTTTTTTTCTTAGGGAGGAGGGGTAAAAATTGAGGGGTCGCTTGGGGCTGCGATGTCAACGTCAGCATCAGTTACACGAAGAAATTTGCGCGCTTGGGCCCAGCGCACTTAACACATAAAACAAACAACAACACGGGGGCGGCGAGGGTGTGCCAGTGCAGGAGGGGGCGTGGCATGGGGCGGGGGGGTAGGGTGTGCAAGAGTGCTGCGAGCCAAGCGCGCCAAGAAAGTCATTCAAAAGTCAACCAACTTTCTTTTGAAACACGTTAAAGAGCAGCAGCGAAAAAAAATCCAGTACACAAAACGAGGGGGGTTAAAGAATGGTTGATAGCAGGAGGGGGGTGGAAGAGGGGGTTCCAGTGGGGATGGCGGTTAGGGAGCGGACTATGACATCGCCCCCAACCAACTGCTGTTGCTGATTTTCCTTTGTTGTTTGCATGCACACAGCGAGCGGAGAAAAGATGGCTGCACTTGCCGGCTTGCGTACTTACACTGGGCGAAAATAGGGTCTTACGAGCTTTAGACATTTTTAAAAAATCATAATGGTACACTTTTGACACACAATATAAAATAACAATAATAAAACTTTAATAAACTATTAATTAAACGTTGAATTATTTAAGAAATCTAGAAATATTTTTTGTAACTAAAAAATAATTTTTTCTTTTACTTAAATATTAAAATTTTTTAATTACCTAGTAGATTGGTGAGAAAACTAAATGAAAACCCTACGATTATAAAAGGAAAAATACAAGTTTTTATCAACATACAATTTTTTTCCTTTTTACTGATATTTAATTAGCCATCAAAAATATGTTCTAAAAAACCGTTTAATTGCCCCTTAAATTTTTCTTCTGCAGGTGTTTTCTTTGCCATTGCCTCTTAATTTTTTCGAGTGCAGCCGCCTTCAAGCAGAGGGTTGCCATCTCTCCAAGGAGCCATCAAAATGTGACGTTGTCGCCGCCGTTGTTGCTGTTGTTTCAGTTGTTGTTGTTGCTGTTGCTGGTGGGTATCGTTGTCATGCGTTGAGCCTGCAAGTTTATCACCTCATTGTTCTTGCACGCCCCTGTCTTCGCACCCCTTCCGCCGCCCCTGCCCCCCTGCTTTTGCCCCCCAGCCACGCCCCCCGTGTCCTTATGGCTGTTGCTGTTTTGTGGTTTTATCGCTGACTGTGGCAGTTGAGCGAACGAACCGCAGCTGCAACTGCAGTAACTGCCGCTGCTGCTGCAACGGCAACAGCAACAGCAACAGCAGCAGCAACATCAACAGCAGCAACAACCGCCGCAGAATGCCAGGGGCGGCATTTCAAGGGGGTTATTGCGGTGGCCGAGGACAATGGCCAAGTCATAAACGGCGACTGCAGGAGGCATTTAAGAACCGCGTCGTCGTGGTCAACGGCAAAAACAATTTTCGGTCAATTAACATTGATCAGGCGCGAGTGGCGCCCCCAGTTGGTCAATCAAGAAGTTGTCAGGCACTTCGGGAAGAGGGTTTTCCTTACGATGAAGCTCGGTCCCTAAGTTATTAAAAGCCAGAAAGTATGGTCTCTTTTGGGCATATCTTTAAATAAGAATTATGGTATTGAAAAATAGCTCTATAAAGTAATCATAAGAAGAATTTTTCAAAAAATAATAGTTATTTATAGAAAAACACATAGGAAGCTGCTTGTTTTTGCAACATATTGAACAATAAGCACATTTCATTAAAATGATTGCATTGTTTGCTGCAACATTGAAGCAATGATCGAATTTCGCATAATTAAGAACGATGGAAATTACACAATTTTGTTATATTTCGCAGTAATTAGATTTGATAATACACAAAAACGACACCGAAAAACAGTTATTAACTCATTTTAATAAATACAATAAAATTGCTTAGGCAACTCTGCCTAGTCACTTGGCTCGTTGCAGGCCAGGGTTGCCATCAGCATGTCTGAGTGCGTCTTGTTGCACTATTTTTTTGCCCGTCTTCCCCAACAGACATTTCTCATTAGCCCAGTCATCGGGTCTTTCCGCTTCATTCTTATTTTTCGGTGCTCGACAATGGCCAAAAGGAGCAGCCAGCGGGCAGCGGCCAGGGTTGACCCCCCATCCACCATCCATTTGGGGCCAAAGTGAGTTGCAACTAATTTCAGTTTAATTTGTGTCAGACTTCGCAGGCGTCTGCGTCTGCTCTTCCGCCTTCTTTATTTTCGCACTTGGCCCGGTTACTTATTATCCCTGAGCGACGTGTAAATGCTGCTAATGACGACGTCAAAAGAAAGAAGCCGCCATCAGCAGGATACAAAAGGCTCTTCCTCCAGCCAGGCAACCCGCGGACACCCCGGCCTTAACGAGTTCCGTGTTTAATTTGGCGGATTTATTATTTTAATTTGCGCGCATTTCACATTTCGCGTTTCACGTCTCGCCGCTTTGAGTTTCGATTTCGATTCGCCGCTGAGACGACCTTCGACCCTGGCACACGGCCTGAAAACCCTAAAACAGGGTTGCCAAAGCCGCTCACATTCACAAGCCAAAAGTGCTTAGTTCAATATTAATTACCAGCAGACACAGGATATTTTTGCCTCAGTCAAAATGTGTGTACTTAGTGGGCTGGTGCACTTGGAAAAACGGGAGGATCTTTGAAAATCAAATCATAACATATTTTGGAAATATTAATTGAAAATTATTTAGTAAAGAAAATTTATTAATTTAAATAAGCAACTACAAAACACATAAATATTATTTTGATTATTTTTGACCCACTTTTTCTCCCAGTGCAGTGGCCTGCCATTATAAACATAACAGTATAAATATCCATTTTCGGGACCACCCGAGGGCTTTCCCTGCTGAAGTAAAAACCTGGCCAAGATTTTTGCCAGGCGATTTAAATAATTGACAGATTTTTGTGCGACGAGCGCCGTTGGCCATCTTTGTTTGTATAGTCTGGGAGCTGGGTTTTTGGTGCCACGCCCCCTTCAGTCCCTCCGCCCCTGGAAATCAGCGGGGGGTCAATTGAACGGTTTTATCCTCGTCTAGTGGCCCAAAAAAACCATCAGTCGCTTTTGTTCATTGCGACTGTTAAACTGTTTTATCTTTATGCGATTATGTCTGCTGGTCTGTCCACCGACCACGCCCCCCAGGGCACTATACGACCACCCACCACCCACCACCCACTGCCCCCTAATGCGTGTGCGTGGCCCAAAAGAGAAGGACGGAGCAACTCTTTGCCCAAAGGATTTGTGTTTAACAAAGTTAAGTAGAAGACGTGCTCAGGCACGTTTCCCCAGCAGCAGCAGCACCACCCACTGGAAAATCCACCACCCACTGGAAAACCCCCTTTGGTTCTACATTTGTGCGCCGTCAATATTAGTGGCTGCCACTCGAAACTTTGCACAATGGCATTCGGGATATTTGAAAAACTGACAGATTCATTGGCGAGCCAGAAAAAGTGGGCGGAAATGTGGGAATGAAAACCGGGGGGAAAACCCAAAATCGGGAAAGGAAAACCGCCAAAATGGCAGTCAGATTTAATAAAAAATTCCATTCACTTCTATTAAATCAAATACTTCCTTTTTTTTCAATATGTAATATAACGAAGAATTTATTAACTTGCTGCAATGTTGATTTGCTAAATTTATAAAAACAATTAGAGTGGAAAGAAATTGCATGCAAAAACACTGATGAGGTCATTATCCAAGAAATCAGCATTTGCAAGTTGTTGACTTATTATATTATTGTAATTTTAAACAGTGTTAATCAAGTTGTTTGCAGCCTTTAACCAATTTTTAAATGGAACGGAGGTACTACTACAGATATGAAATGAATGCCCAACTAAAGGAGCTTCAAAACAAAAGTGAAATCCAAATTCTGGCGCTAGAGAACCAACTATCGGCCTTTCAGAAAACCCTTCTCGAAACCCTTTCCACAATCAATAACAAGATCATCCCTCCGAAGTTCGAGCTTATTTTATCTAGATATTTTTATATCGAACATGATTATAAGAAAACCTGGGATGAGGCTGCAGAAGCATGTCGTGGAACGGGCGGCTATTTGGCGGCTTTTAAAACCCAAGAGGAACTGGCAGCCATAATGCAGAAACTCAAGAAACGGGTTTGGTACTGGACTGGCGTTAGGCATTCGAAGGAAGGTGGCAAGTTCATATCTACGGCCTCCGGGAAGCCTGCTACCGTTTTTAAGTGGTTCGAAGGAGAGCCCAGAAATGACGGTGCATGCGTTTTTCTAGATGACTTGGGGATGCGTGATCTCAATTGCAGCTCTGAACGTAGTTTTATTTGCCAATTAGATAACGAAACATAAAGAGACGTAATGTAAGTTGTAAGCTGTATATTTCTTAGAAAATGACTCATACGTATGTGTTGATTAAAATGATTAAAATATATCAAATTATAATGGTCGCATAAAATTCGAAATGAAATTGTAAAAAGTACTTGTATCAATAAAGTGTTTAAAAACTTAACAAAACTTGGTATGATCTGCTTTCCCTTTTTATTTTATTAGCCAAGCAGATCATGATTAAAGAAATTATGGGTCTTTAAGACTTGCGCTCGGATAATTACAATAGGAAATAAATTATATTCTCCTGCAGTATTCAGTAAATTATAAATTATAAGTAAGTAGGCATGCGGGGATCCACGGTGATATGGGTTATAGATCATCCCCCACTCGGGTGAAAAATGAAAGCAATTTTGGTATTCAAAAAGTATGTAACAAACAAAAAATCTATTATTAACTTCCTATTTGTATATGCCTAGCTACTCAATGGGTTAGATCTCTTTAAAAAATTTGCTAAGGCCACTTAAAAAGCGATCCCCATTCTCCCAATAAAACCCTTACTTTCACTTCAAATTTATTAACCATCTCGGTTGGATCTCTTTCCATTTCATTGCCAACTGTCTGGCTGAGAAATAAAATATTTTGTGCTAATTTTGTCACGGCCTCCCTTTTGGTTTTTCCCCCTCCCCACCCTCCAGCTTTTCCATTTCCCAATTTCCCCTTTGATTCGTTGCCATTCGGAGGCAACAACTTTTTGTCAGTTGTTTTAACTTGGCCTCGGGACAGGAAAATGGGGTGGAGGAGTTTTCTTTGCTGCCGAAGAAGTCGGAAAATAAGTGGGTTAAGGGGTTGCAAAAGGGGTAAAAGGGGCGGCCAAAAGGGGGTGAAAAGTGGGAGGGGGAGACTTTTGTGTTATCAGCAGTCAGTTAGTAGCGCAAAACTTTTTAAACGTTTTCGAAACAAGTTGAAATTTAAATAAACCTTTCCAATTTTTTGACGATGCCATTAACTCTGAGCAGTTTAGTTCTCCCGTCCCTTTCGCTCCGCTCTCCCTTTATGTCCGTCTCTTTCCAGCTGACTTTCGCTATCTCCTTCGTATGACTCGCAGACCTTAGACAACAAAATCGCCAGAGAAATGAAACTTTGTGTGTAATTTTGGGCAAATAAAAAATGTGAGGAAAAAAAACAAAAGCAACTGCAACTTTGCGAAGAGTTCTGGGCTGAAAAAAACCCCCCCTTAAGCTTGCTTAAAAAGCATCCTAAAAACCTGCAACATAAAATCGACTTAAATTTTTATTGCCGAAAAAAAAGCCTTTGGGCAAAAGTAAAATCGCCAAAATCGCCTTATGGCCTTACATTTTTAACCCACCATAGTTCAAGCTTCTTAACCCACAGCTGCCCAATACAGGGAGCTCTCTTACAAGTAAACAATAGGCTTTATAAACAAAAATATAAATAATATTTTAAATATATAAAATATTCCTATTTAACTCATTAAGAAAATATCTTCATTTTGTATAGTTCACTTTGTAAGGGGTTCACTTTATTTATATACTTTCTAATTTTTTCGCACTGCCCTTCAAATAACTAGAGCATCTGGCCAAGAAGAAGCAATAGTTGGCCAAGAAGAATTAAAGGGGGCAAGAAACAGAGAAATAAGACGACAAGGGGTATGGAAAAAGAAGAGAAGATGCAGCCAAAAAGCGGTTCAAAAAGTGCCAACAAAATAATAAAAAGCAAACTTTTTACCAAGTTGACTTTGACACATTGGGCCAAACACAAACACACGGCCGCAAACACACAGACGTTGGAAGGAAAGAGACAGACGAGCAGCGGCAAGAAAGAGACGGCTAGCGGTGGCGCGAAAGAGACGGGGCGAGGTGCCAAGTGCCTGCAAGCATGAAAATGCCCGAAAAATAAGTGCAACAGAATATTTATTTGCCTGGCATCAGGCAAAATGAAAGTGGACATAAAGAACTTGTGAAATATTTACTCTAAAATGCATATTGCTTATATTGCCATCTACTTTTGAATCAGGCTGCCCGAAAGCGAAGGAAACGAGGGGCATTTAATATATTTTTAATAAAACTATTACTCAATTGAATAGCTGCAATTGCAATACAAACAAATAAGACTAATAAATTCATATTTTATTTCTTCACTTACAGCAATTAAATCCACACTGAACAAAAAATTATCAGAAGAAACTAAAATATTCGTACATTAATTCTCATTACAATCGAGGACTGAAGAGGTCAAATTATTACTAAATCTACTTCATTATATCTTTGATGTTCTAATGAAGCAGCAATAAATTAAATATTTTGAAAAAACTATCCAGCACTTAAATAGTTTCACTTGAAATCCAAACATCCTAATAAATTCATACAATTTTTTATTTCTTCAGTATCAGCAACTAAATATTTTTATTATAATCACAGAATTAAAGGAATATATACTTAATCGAATTATTTAAATCTTGGATACATTAGTAAAGCAGGAAAGAATTAAAAAATTTAGTTTTATATTTCTTATAATTTAAATTTAAACTAAATAATAGATTTATTCCAAAAAATAATCTGCCTGCCACAGAAGGTCTCCGCTTGCCCCATTAATTTGCCTTATCCGGGGGCACGTGTAATTAACATCAGCTCGTTGGCCAAACTAATAAGCCAAGTAAAAAAGCCGAGCAGAAGAACAAGTCCAAGCGAAGTGAGATTAATGGATTTAATCGCGAAAAATCTGTGATAAGCTCGCGGATAAATGGTGGCTCATTAGAAGCAGTGTGGCCCAATAAAAAAAAACTGGAACTGCAAATTCTGGAGCTATAAAAGTCTGCCAAGGGCCGCCAACGACTCACAGTTTTTCACGAGTAGCAGCAAGACCAAGTATCGAAATGCAGCCAACGCCTACGAAGAAGATGAGGAGCTATCGGCTGCTCCTGTTGGCCACCATCCTTCTGGCCACCTCCTTTAATTTGGCCAACTCGGCGCCGCAACAGGCGGCCATTCCGCTGACGTGGCGGGATCTAATTGGGGCCTTGAACTTCCCGGAGTCGCAGGAGGGGAAACCGCAGCCGCAGGAGACTCCCGAGCCGCGTGACCTGCAGCAGCTGCTCCTGCTGACCAGCGGCCTGAGTCCCAGCCAGATTGCCCAGCGGAGCAGCGGCCAGGGCAGGAACTTCAGAGTCCCTCAAACCACCCTCATCGTGATCAACGGCACCGGCGGCAGCAGCGCCACTCCAGCCAATATCACCAACAACAACACCAACACTGTGGTGGCCAACAACACCACTCCGGCGACCACAACGACGACGGGCACTCGAACCTCGGAGTTCATCCGGGCGCCAATTGGCTATCCGGCCGGACTGCCGATGCAGTATTTCCGGAAGCGACAGGACGACGGATCATCGCCGGCCATTTCCTACCCAGAGCTCTTTGGCTGGAACCCGGAGGCGGCCTTCTACGGGGGGGATTTGTCTGGTTACGGGGGTGGCTTAGCCACCTACCCCTATGCCGGTCTGGGTGGCCTCAACGGGGGCTACAGTCCGCTGGCCGGGGTGCCCCTGGTGCCCATCACCGTGGGCAACGAGGTGCGCTATGTGCCGCTCAATCTACGCATGTTCCGCCAGTTGGCCAGGAGTCCGGCTCCTCTGCCCGCTGTCCGGGAGCAGGAGGATCAGCTGGAGGAGGACGACATCGCCGGCTTTGGCCTGGCCCCCGAACTGGAGGTGGAGGTGGAGCCGGAGGAGGAGGGGGAGCAGGAGCAGGAGCAGGCCGGTCACTCGACAGGCGGCGGCTCGCCGGGCTACGGCCTCCTCGGCCAGCGGATGAGGCCGCGTCCCTTGGTCCGCCGGCGACCTCTGCAGTCGCTGGCCCAGAATATTCGTCGGGTGCAGTACCTCAGGCGGTGAAATTCGCAGGAGAGCAACTGGAATGGCAAACACGGAACCCCTAGACCTAAACCCTTTTTTTTTGTACCATTAACTAAATAAAAAGCATTTTTAAAAATAATCTACAATTATTAAAGAGTGAGTTTATTTCTTTCTCATAATTTCTACACAGAAATAAATTGACAAAAGATCAGATGAAATGTGCTGGTTAATTTTATATTTTTTAAAAATCAAGTTATTTATATCATTTTGATCAGAATAAAGATTTTGTTAATCTTCTTTGGTATTTTGGGATTTTATATGATATGATAAAATCATAAACATGACATAATTCATATTGGCTTTTGATTGATATGAAATAAGGTAAAATTTATCTTATTTTCTATCGAATTGTTTTTTCTGTGTATTTTCTTTATACAAATTTATAAAACTTTATGGACCTTCAGTAATTTATTTTGCTTTTGTATAAAAACAGAAAACCACATCTTATTGTAAGAAATAGGTTATTTTTAGCCCTATCAAAAATCTACTTTATGGTTCCAAAAAACTTTATGCAAAAACACTGATATGAAGTGGCAATCAAGCACTGAAATACATTGAGCAAGAAACCTCTAAACTTTGTGATAAGAACTTCATAAGAACTTTATATAAATTTGTAATTTTAATCAGTGCTGCCGCAAGTTGTTGACAGCCTAATTCCCATAATCACCAATTTTTAAGGTTTCCCAATTTTCAAGAAGGCAAATCACTTTCAGTACGTTCTAAAAGTTCTCTTCGCAAAGTTGTACCAAATTATAATGCTGAGCACCGTGCCTTTCGTGATCGTCCTGACTTTCTTGGGACAGTTGAGCGCCGACCAGGATAATGGTTCTTTAATCTCCGAAACGCATTCCACAATGCATAACCAGAAGATCATCCCACCGAAGTTCGAGCTAATTGGGTCCAGATATTTTTATATCGAATTAAGTAGTCCGGAAACCTGGGATAAGTCCGCAGAAATATGTCGTGGAATGGGCGGCTATTTGGCGGCTTTCAAAACTCAAGAGGAAATCGCAGCCATAACGCCGAAACTTTATTATATTGTCTGGTTCTGGACTGGCATAAAGCATTCGAAGGAAGATGGAAAGTTCATATCTACGGCCTCCGGGAAGCCTGCTACCGTGTTTAAGTGGAGGGAGGGAGAGCCGAGCAATAGCGGTGATTGCGTTTATCTTGGGGACTTGGGGATGGGTGTTTTCAATTGTAGTGATACAAGTTATTTTATTTGCCAATCGGATAATGAAACATAAGTAGACGTAATGTCAGTTGTAATTCCTTTGTTATATTCTTATTAAAATGCCTTAGCAAATACAAATGATTAAAATCAATTAAAAATAATGGTCGTAAAAATGTTAAATAAAATTGTACAAAATTGTAAAAGTTTAATAAATTTCCTAAACATAGTATGAGCTGCTGCCTCTTGCCTTTAAATGGTCGGCTGTTTCGGTGCTTTGGAATCTAATGGAAACTTGAAAAATAATATTTGTCTTTTGGACTGGCATTAATGAAAAAACCAATCATATTGTAATTTGTAAGTTCCAATAATTATTGAAAGATTAATTTCTAATATATTTTTTTTTAACTTCCTTACTCACTTACTAACTTGTGCTTCCTAAGTTACTGATTCTGTATTTTTTCATAACTCTCTGAAATGCAATCTCTGCCTAGGGACCAACTTTAATTGGAATCAATTGCACTGACAGTCCAATTATCCAAACTATACTGAGTCATCGGGAGTTGTTAAATATCCCGTGTATATCACGGCTGTGCTACAAATAATATACTTAAAACAAATATTAAACCTGTTACTAAATAAATCGATTTTTGACTATATATTAAATTTAATTTCGAAAATTTCAATTTAAAACTATTTTGTTCGATTTTTATTATTATTTCTACATAAATAATATAACACTTGAATCCCATTAGAACTGAACCGTTTAATAATTTCCATATTTAAAATAGCACTATTATTTTGAAGCCGTTTGTGTTAAGGAGAAAAATGCGAGAAAATGCAGAACTCTTTTCGCGAAACTCCTCATCGCTGCGCTGGCCCAATAATATTAAGTTGATAAGTTTTTCCATTGGCCGGAAGGAAAACTTTTCAATTTGTGAGCAGAGTTTCGCTTATTGGCCATAAACATTTTACATGAGCGCGGGTAGAGAAAGTTTTCCGAGTGCGGAGGGCTATGAAATAGATGCGCCAACTGGATCAATTTTAATTTGCTACCAAGACAATTCAATCAGTCAAAAATATGGACCTTTCTGGGGGCGAATGTTCTGTCAAATTATCTGGCAAATGTTTGCGGAGCAAAAGGAGAAAATGCCAAATGGCAAAATTTTGCCCAATTTCTGTGCGTGCGTGTGTGGGTGTGTGTGTGTCTGTCTAATTGATGGCAACATTCTGGGCTCTCGACTGTCGGGAACTCAATAATAATAACAGATAGCTGAGGACCTACCACCGCCCACATTTAGCCGAGACACAATGGCAAATTAAATAAATATAAGAAGCTTTTAAGTTAATAGAAAATTCTATAATTGAATTTTATGTCAAACATCGGCTGCTGGCTTCCCACTTCTGAGGGCCTCCGACACTCGAAGATATTTAATCAGAAATGCAAGCAAAATAATAACCGAAGATGGAATTCCTTCGGTTCAGAATAAAATAAAATACACAAAAACACAAGGGCCAATTTAAATTATTGATTGGCCGGGCAGAATAAATGGAATTTCAGCAATGCAAAAAACGGGGGAAAAATTGAAAATTATGATTGATTCGTAGATTTTTAATTTCCCCCATCAACATTGTATTGAAATAGCTTCTTTGGTTATTTTACTGGACACATATTTTGCATATTTTATCAATTTATATTCAAGGCATTTTAATTAGTTATCTATATTTATTTTAGTAAGTTTCAAGGTTGCCTGTATTCCAAGTAAGGCTTAAAAAATAGTATAATATTTTGAAACTATATATTTTTACTTGTATAAAAATCATTGGAGAATCAGCAATTGTATTTGAAAGCTGCCTAAACCTTTTGTCGAATTTCCAGCTCGAACTTCCACTTGACCACAAGTGTTACAGTAGAAATAATAACGATAATAGTAAATACAAAGTTGGAGGGAATGTCGAGCTATTGACACAACACTCGGGATGATTGCGGAGAAGCATTTTGCCAGACGACGGGTGTTAAAGCTGAGGGCGAAGGAAATAGCACCGACACACGTAGACAAGTATCTTTATATTTTGTATCTTGTATCTTGTGCTCTGTGCTCTGTATTCTGTATTGTGTATTCTGTATCTTTTGGCTGTCAGAAAGCTCGGCGTGTGCGTGCTGGCGAGAGTTTTGCGGGAAACACTTTTCAAGATTAAAACAAAAAGATTTAAGTGAATTATGCCAAAGTTATTTGCCTGCTGGTGCGGCTCACGCACTCGACACTATCCTTCGAGAAAGCCACATTATGCCACAGATACTGGTCGTGTAATATAAATATGTACAGGCAAATAAATTCAGTACAATGGATTTCAAAAAAATAGTGATAGATAAAGCGAAAACAAAAATATTTTATATTCATTATACCAAAATTAGCATTTACCGTTTTATTTAATTATTTTTGTTTTATTTCCTGTTCCAATTGTTTTTGCAAATATTCTATTCTTTTCAAATAAATTCAGCAGATTAAATTAAAAAAAATAGTGGTCAATAAAATGAAAAAAAACGTAATTATACCTATAAAAAAAAATTTATAACAAAAAAATTGACACTTAATTGTTTATTTTTATTTTATTTCCTGTCCAAAAATATATCTCAAATTTTTCTATCAACTTTCCAGTACGACTGAGTTTGAAAAAAAATGGGGTTTCTAAACAGAAAAAAAATTATTAGATATTTATAATAACAAAATTACCATTTACTTATTTAATTTTATTTTACTTCCTATTAAAAAATATTTCTTTAATTTTTCTATACACCTATCAATTTGAACATGTCTGTAATTTTGGGGCGGGCGGACATGAGTTCGTTTATTTATTTATACAGCCCGGAATATCTTTGCCCTCGAGTTTTTCCCCTTTGGCCAGTGCAGATTTATGCGAACGCATGTTTATTGTCGAGTTTATTAGATTTGATTTACTGCCCGGTGGTCGGAGAGATCTCGGCTTGTCTGGGCGTCTCACCCGGAGATACTTTCGCCATCAAGAGCCAAGACAGGCGACTTCCCGTTCTCGGCCGCCCAATAATTGCATGTCATCGAGGGCATCACATCACGCAAGATGTGTCACTCCCTTTCCTGAGACGGGTGAAATTTTTAATTGCACTGCCTGCCATTAGAACGGTGCTATAAGAACGGAGGTCTGCGATCCGACGGCGAACACTGCCCAAGGAACTCCGACGCCATGCAGATAACCCACAGCCTATCCGCACTTCTGGTCGTCTTTCTGGCGATTTTGGGCCACTGCGAGTCGCGGAGGAGCGGTAAGTTGCGATACACTCGCTAGCAAGTTTTTTGGTTTTTTGGTCAATTTTTTGCTCAATTTATTTTATGCGAATTATTTAAAATAATTTCTTTGTATTGTAAAACTATGTGCATAAAATTCTAAAAATTCATAGAAGTTAAAAATGAAAAAAATATGTTAATAAAAATTGTATACAGTTATCAAACATTTCATTCTTAAAAAATATTTTAAAAAAACGCGGGGATATATTTCTTTTGAGTGTGCATAAGATTGAGATTATAGAAACAACAAAAAAAAACCAAATAAATAGGTACAACGTTAATTTAAAATTCTATATAGTTATGAAACATTTCATTCTTAAGAATATAAGAAAAAGTGTGGTTATATTTGCTTTAAACGTACTTAATAAAAAATACTTAGGGCATAAAATTCTTAAAATTATGTAGCACAAATTTAAATGAATAAATAAAAAATTGTATCTTAAAAAAACAAAGAAAAATAGTGGTTAAATTTGTTTTCAGTGTACTTAAAAAAAGACACCTTTGTTCTAAGAAAAAAAAAATGGGGAAGAAGCTATTTACAATTTAAGTAAAAATCGTTCCAGGGATTTCTTATAATTATGATTATAATTATATTATTATTATCTAATAAATTTCCTCACTTCAGCCTACCGCCTTCCTAAGGCTCAGGGACGCAGTGCCGCCGGCACTCCCTCGCCACAGGATGTGGGCTCTGGCCGGGATCTGATGAAGAAGTTCATGCTGATGCGGGGCCTCTTCCAGCAGCCGCCCAGTGACAATGTGATCGTGATCACACAGCCCTCGACCACGACGACGACGACCACACCCACTGGTTCGCCCACCACAACGACCTCGACGACGACCACAACCACCCCGACGACCAATAGTACGGGTCGATCGTTCCGCGAAAATATCCCTCAAATGGAGCCACAGGTCATCGAAGACGATGATGAGGAGGGGCAGGATTTACCTGTGACCATGACCATGACTGGTCGAGCTCTCGAGGACCGCCTCGATCTGCCAGAGGTGCAGGGGGAGGAGGAGGAGGAGCAGAAGCCCCAGTGGCCCAAGAAATTCCGCCTGAAGGCCGCACTCAGTGGAAAGCGGAACCTGGTGAAGAAGACCCATCGACGGGTGCACAAGCATCCGCAGAAGAAGAAGCGCCAGCAGAAGCGGAAGGTCAACAAGAAGCAGAAAAAGGTCAACAGCCAGCAGCGCAACTCGGAGTCCGCCGCGGTCAGCTTTATCGAGCCCTATCACCACGATGGCCAGCCGAATGGTCCACCTGGCCAGTCCGCCTCCGACTCGCGATTGCAGCGCATCTGGCGACGCTTCCAGATCGCCAACTAAATCAAATAATTTACATACATTTTTTTTTCTATTTTTTTAAGTGCAAAATTTAATTAAAGTCTAACTACAAGCAATAGCAAAAAATAGCCAGTGAATCATGGGTTTATTTTATATTTAGTTCATGGGTGAATAACAAATACGATATGTTATCAATGGAATTTAAAATAAATGAAAAAATTTACTTTTCTACCTTTCTTTACAAGGTTTTTTATTAACCTAATTAATCTGATATTTTTAAAGCATACCTACATATTAAATTCCCCTGCATTTCCCTCCAACTAAATTTCAGCGACATTTTCGTCCAGCTCTTCAGGTGAAAAGCCGAGAACAAAGGAGAGCCGGCGAATAATTGAATATCTTGAAGAGGTTTTAAATTTCATTTTGCCATATTTTATGGCAAATTGGGCAAGAACAAAAGGTACATTTGTCCACAGATATATAAATGTGTGTGTGAATGCGGGTATTTCATACATATACAAACGTTTGACCCTGAAACTTTTCGCGCGCGGCACGTAAAACAAAATGGTGCGACTTGAAAAATCCTTTTCCCTCCTTTTGCGAGCTTCTCGAGAACAATTGATAAGCGGGGGCAAAAAGGTTTGGATTAGGCCAAGTCAACGACTTGCCGCACAATTTTATATAAATAAATAAAAAAGAAAAGAAAAGGGCACCAGGGGCCAGACGAAATATGGCAACATGATATCCTGCCGCCGACTGTGGCAAGTTCAAGGATATCTGGCCCGCCCATGAACCATGAAAATAAAGCGTGAACCGGACCCGAAAACCGACTCAAAGGACTGTGACGAGTGCACAAAAAAAAAAGGTGAAGAGGGAAAAAATAATGGGCAAAATAAAAATTTACAAAAGATACGTATTTATATTTTAAAGACAAATAAATTGTATTATATAAAAACAAACACATAAAATAATATCCACGGAAATAAAAATATATATATAACAGAGATAGCAATTATTTATTTATTTATTAATTTTTGTACTCATTTAAAAGTCTAAAATGTTCTCAGTGCATTGTGCTTTGTTCATTTCTCCGCTTTCTCCCATCGCCTGTGTTTATTTTTTCAATACCCGAAATTTGTGCAAATTGGCAAATTACGCATAAATAGCGAAGAGAAACAGCCGTCTTCAGGGGAATTGAACCTTTGGCGCTGTCGGGTTCTCAGAAATTTATCTACAGATCTCGGGATTTGAGGGGAAGGCGAACCGGTTTCCACCGATTAATTAACTTGGCTCGGAGGTCAGACAAGATCAGCTCCGTCAAAATAACAGACAAGATCTTCGGCTGGCTGAATGATTTAAGGTAAATGATTGGGTGGCTAGATAAAGAAAGCAGCATTTTAGCGAGGCCAAAAGGTCAAAGAGGTTAAAGAAAGCTCTGGAAAGGTGTAATTTAAATGTATTTCAATTTAAAGGCATTTATTGTAGGTGTCTAATAATATTTTTTAAATTGTTATTTACTGAAATATAAAGTATGAATATTACAAAGTTATCAACAAAAATTATTATTTTTAATTTATTTTTAAACTAACAACCAATTATTTTGTAGTTTTTAGGTAAAATTTAAAATAATTTTTAAACGAGTTGACGACTAGATTTAATAATTATAATTACGTCAATTTACAATTTAAACATACCCACATATATAAAATAATAATAAAATATAAATAAATATTTTCCGTGAATGTAATTAAGTAGAGTGACTAGTGTATTAATTTAAAAGACTTGTCTTCTGGCACTAGGATAAGAAGAACAATAATTTAAAAAATGCCAAAACTCTAATTGCGACCGTAAGTGATACGCTTCCGATTGCTCGGATCGGTTGGTAGGGAAATAGCCATCTAATTGCCAATTAATGCGGCATTTTCCTTGGGATCCGCGGCACAAAGTCATCCTGGATGCCCAATCCCCAACTCGATGCCCTCGGATTTCGGATTTCGAATTCCGGATTTCAGACTTCGGATTGCGGGAAGGTCTCGAGTGGCGGGCCAAAATCAAAATCAATACGTCGAGTCGTCGTCATGGCTTCTGCCTTCCTACATGTTACTTCACCTTCGACCCCGATTCGCCCCGCCCCCTTTTCTTCTTTTTTCCCCCCTTTTTTTATTTTGCGGGGAAAAGGATATTGAAAAAGGCGCCGCTCGGGGAAACTTTTTTCATTTTTAGTTTGTCAAGTTGGCACAAAAGGGCGGCGACGACGCCAACTTCAAGTTTTCCTCTATAAAAAGGCGCGGGGATTGCGGGGGAAATTCCAACTTAACATTTGCACGCTTAAAATGCCCAAAAAAGCGGAGAAAGCCAAGGATAAAGGGGCGGACCGAGTGCTAAAGTTGGTCCTAACTCCGGCCGCCCCTCTGGGCCACGCCCCCTTGACCCGCCGCCTTTGTGCCGACAACTTCAGTGCACTTTCCCTGCTTTTCCCCCCTCTCCACCTTCTTACTGCAGTCTCTTGCGACGCTTTTCCCCTTTCCCTTCTTTTCAACTAACTCTTTGCTCGTTGGCCAAAATACATTGCCTACTTTTTGGCCGTAGCTTCTTGGGCGTCTGGCGCCACCTAGCGGCAGCCATAGGCAAATTCGGTCTTTTACAGTGCTCGCTGGCTAAAAAGTTCCATATCTTGCATTGATATAACTGCCAAATGTTAGAGCAAATAAAATAAATAAATATAATTGTGAATATTATTAATTTAACATATTTTCGGCTTTCTAAAATTTCTAACTGTCGCTGGAAGGCAGTTTAAATTTTGATTCGCCTCGTTATGAATTTACGAAATGCCAAATCATACACACACACACAGATCGGTATAAATAATGCACGAGTGCGACAAAAATGGGCGATTTGCAGAGGGTTTGGCGTCAGGTGGCAGGTGGCAATACAAAAGCAATTGTATAATTGCATTTTAATATGATGACTGCTGCATTTTCACTGCCCGCAGCATCAGCAACTGCAGTGGCAGCCGTAGCAGTAGTAATAGGCAGCAACAAATCAGCAGAATTCCGCAAAGGCAAATTAATGAAACCAGGGCGAGAATGTAATGTTATATTATGCAGCCTGGACAGCCCACTTATTTCGGTGACTCTTCACAATAAATAATAAAAATGTGGAACGGCCAGCCAAAGTTATTAAAACTAAAAGGCAAATATATAATTTGGATACATTAGATCATAAATATTTCAAAAATATTCTTACCTACTTACTTAAGCTGCCCTTCATACGATGTGACATAAAAAATGTACCTCGATGGATGGGATAAAATCGAATTTGCTTCAAATTCCCAGTTTGAACTGTTTTCACTAAAAAATTCCCTGACGCAAGGATTCTGAGAAAATAAGGACCTCAAAGTTGGGAAAAATCTGAAATCAGACAACTTATGAGGGGTATTACAGGCAAACTGATTTTTCTGATCTTTCGAACCCCATACATAGAATAATTTTAAGATTTTTTTAGAAAGAATTATAAATCAAAATCTTTAGGTCCGTTTAAATTAAAAGTTCAAATTTAAGATTCAAAGACAAAAAAATTGTATGGCATCCAACAAGGTAAATAAATAAAGCATTCATTTTGTAACACAGTGTAATCAACTTGCCATGAAAATTATTTGTACATCTTGGACGAAAATGCGCCTGGAATTGAACTTATAATCTCCTGAACTATGGCCAAAATGCATTATGGCCGAAACGATTCGGCTTGGCTAAGCATGGCCACAAATTATTCGAAACTTACAAAAATGAATGGCAAAGTGTTTTAATTAAATGGCAATTGCAGGGCAGCCAACAAAGTGTGCATATTTCGTCATTCGACCAGGCCCAAAAGCGATTCGAGTGCCTGGGAGTATTTATAATGCCAGGGCGCTTTTGATTACGAGTCTGGATTGCCATTGGGCGGTGGGTTGCCATTGGTGAGCAAATGCTCCATGTCTAAATTAATGCCAGCAATTAAAATGCTTAACACTCGTTCAGGGGCACCCAACCCGATCAACTCACTCGGTTGGTAAGTATCTCGAGAATCCAATTGCAGACATATGTCTGAGCACATATGTGCCTGTGTATCTTTGTATCTGCGGCTGCTGCAGTATCCTGCAGGACGAGCTGCCTGTCGACAGCTTGCGGCCATTGTAAGTAGCTGCGGTGGACCCAGTGCCTTCGAAATGCATTTTCCAGATCGCAGGAGCACTCCTTGAGCTGCGAGCTTCCAAGTCCTCAGTCCTCAGTTTAGAGTCCTCAGTGCGTCCTTCGTCCTTCGGCCAGTGTCCCAGGTCCAGAGTCGGCAATCTGCATCATTGTATTGTCCGAATCTGGTCAAATGTTGACCAAGGCACACGCCTTTGTTGCCGTTCCCATTGTTCCCAACACAGCCGCACAGTGGAGCGCATCTATTTAAATCGAATTCATATTTATTAAAATAATAAATATTTAAAAAATAAATAATTTATCAGACCTATAATAAATTTGTTATTCAATAATTATCATGGAAAACTTGAAGTGGATCGTGGAAATTTCACAAAGTTTAGTTTTGTGTTCCTGTGTAATTAACATTTACATATATTTTATATATTTTTGATGTATTTTTTATTTCACTTAATAATTATCCAGAAATGTAAAATTAATTTGGACATAAAGTAATATAAAGTAATAAATGCTATTTTTTTTAGTTACATTTTATTTGTAAAACATTTTATAAAAATATTTGTTTAGCTGTATTCATGCATATAATTAGTTTCTCAACCTTGATATTTAAAATATAAAATATCAATAAATATTTTAATTTATTTAAATTTGTGTCCTTTTTTTCCACACTCCAGCTCTGTCTTAATGGCATTATTCAGGCTTGCTTTTTGGAATAAAGCCCCACTGTTGTATGGCCAACTAATGCCGATAATTATAGTGCTGATGATGCATTGAAAATCTGGCCCAGAACCCCTCTTGCCCGGCCAAAGCAATCGAGCTGACTGATGCGCTCAACTAATTCAAGAAGTAAAAGCCAGGGAAGGGGGCTAGGAAAATAGACCGACCACCGACTGACTGACGTCCGTCCGGAAAATCTGAAATCTGCCACAATCCGACGGACAAATGGACGGACAATAATTTCCATGTAAACGGTGGGAGACTCGAGTTTCGCTTAAATAAACATCTGGGCAAGCTGAAATGCTAAATGCACTCGGCATTCTCGCCTGCAAATTGCTTTCACACGACGCTTTAAGAGCTTTAAACTGTTGACAACTTGGCTGGAATATCTCGCTTTACAGCCGTTAACCCTTAAGGTAACTCCAAATGTTAAAGGTTTGACTTAACTCCATTTTAATATATATACATTTTCTTTAAATTTACCTTAAAGCATCTGAGAACAGGAAGGAAAACTAAAATCGGAACCAGAAATTTGTATACCCTTGCATTCATGTTCATGCCCATTCATATGTGGATTGCAATTAAAGAGATGATATATGACTTCAAAATTAGAATCTGTACATTCTTCGTAAACAAAAAAGTTGTAATTTGGTAAACATTTTCCCGGTAAACATAATTGTAATTCTTACATTAATCATAACGTTATTTTAAGGTTTTATGAAAAGCCATTTTAAATAATAATATTAAGAACACCCTAAAGTAGAATAGAATATGTTGAAAATATTTAATTTGGTTTCACTTATTTTCGGGTTATTCTAACGATAGATATTGGATATTGTTTATCTGCAATAAAAAAAAGATTTTTGGGAATATTTATGAAACGGTATCTAAAACCATTTTTGATGAATTATTTTTTTATTATATAATGTTTCTATATGTATATTTTTAAGGTATATTTGTATATGTATATTTTTCTTTTTTCATTTGAAGTTTTCCCCGAATTTTGGTCACTTTTTTGTTGACTATTTCTATGAGTGTCGGAAAACTGATAAAGGGGGCTGCAAGTTTTTGGGCACTAAAAAACAGGAAAGGACGTGCTTTTAGGCATCTGTGCACTCGACTCTTCTCTCAAAAGGCGCCAACAATGAAAGCCAGCTGCAATTTAATTACCGCTACAGGGGCGGGTAAAAGGGGTCGAGGGGGTAGGTGGGATTTCCCAGGTTTTCCAGATGGACTGCTGCCTCTGCAGCCATAGTTTTTGGCATATAGTTGCATATTGCCGTACACTTTATCCAACCCCCAGGCGTTAATCCCCCTCCCCCTTCGCCCTTGCAATCGAGTGCCTTTCTTGCTTGCCGTTGCTGTTGCGATTATTGTGAAAATAAAAAGAAAATCGCATAAAAATTTTACTACAGCCCCTCCGTTCAGAATACCCCCTGAAAACCACTTTTTGAAGCACCCTTTTCACTTAACCCTTCAATGTCAATTAATTAAAAGTTGTTGCTTACTAAAATTCTAAATATTAAATGAATAACTTTAAATATATATTAAATAAGCCATGTTTATTTAAACTCTAGAATTTTTGTTAAAATAGAAAATTCCTTTGTTTAATATATGTATGTTGGGAAATAAAATATATTAAAATTAGATATAACAAGATCTCAGGCAATAGACTCTAGAGGACTAATTTAAAATTGAATGGAGATTAAATTAAATAAAAATGAATAAATCCAAATTTAAGTGGTATCAACAAGGGGTTAACCCTTTGCCCACCTTTGGGGGCTTTTGTTGCTCTGGCAACGAGAAAAGCGCTGGCGTTCTAACAAAAGATGCAACCGCTGGTAAGCTGCAACCGCACCCCCATCACCCCTTTTGCACACCGCCCATGACCATGCCCCCACGCTTCGCTTAACTAATTAGAGCGTGTGAGAAAATGCGCGAAAAGCATGGGCAGTGGGCCGAGGGGAGTTAAGGGTGCTTAATGGGTACAAAGGGGAGGGGCATTCGAAGAGGAGACAACTGCGACCTTCGCGTTCCTCCAATTTTCACCCAACATTAGATAGTAATGATTCTGATGAAGGATTGTTTTTTTAAAGGAAAATCACTTTTTAATATTAATTTTTTGAAGGTATCATTACAATTATGATGTAGTATCCTCTTAACTTAGATTCTTAATGACAATCCGGAATTTCAAGTGCAATAAGGTCCCATTTTTAATGACTGCTCAATTTATTTATCTATACCTATTTACTTTTGGTAATTGCTGAGGTATTTTTATGCACATAAAAGAGTACCCATTTAAGGGCACTTTAAGTATCAACAAGTTCTTAAGCGTCGCCTCCCCGGGGACTTGAGCGAATTTTCCCGCAGCTGCCATCTTGAGACCGTCCGTCATTCTCCGCCTCCCTTTCAATCCGGTGGGGCGGCGGTCGGCGTGGTGGGCGTGGCCACGGCTTCTAGGCCAACTCGGTGAAAAAAACACATTTCAATTTTCCACATGGGAAATGTCGCGCGCCGAACCAATTTATGATATCCGCAAAAGTGGCAAAGGCAGGAAAAAAAGTAAATAAATAAAAAATCGACAAAAAAGAACAAAAAATACTGAATACCAGACAACCGTTGGGGGCGATGGGCGTGGCACCGGGCAACGTTGACAGCAAATAATAAAAAAAAACAAGTAGATGGCGTAGAAGAAACGTAAATTTCATCAGATAATTGCGAATCATAAATGCGCTAAAGGAGACATAAATCAGAAAATGAAAAAAGGATATTCCGGATTTAATATTATCTTACAAAAAACCAGATTTATTTGATTGTTACATAATATTAAAAAATATTTAAGTTCAATTTACCAAGCTTTTTATAAAATTAAAAAATATAAACACTTTTTTTAAAATAGTTTTTTACTCTTGTTAACTTAAAATGTAATTATTTTCTTAATATTTTTTTCCTTTAACAGAAAAATAACATACTTTCAGATATTTTATCAACAATATTATATAGAAATTATATATAATAATATAAAAACAAATTAATTATTACCCATTATATCATTATAATAATATTTAAGGTATACTTTAATCAAATGCTACCTTTTTGTAGGCACTTTCGAGTGCCACATGCTCATCTATTCGACTATGCCCGACTTTCGTTGACACTCATATGCCAATTCTGTTTGCAGAGTGCATAAAAAATATTGAAAGCGAATAATATTTATATCGCGTGTCGGTATCCATTATGCCGCGTTGTATCTATCTGTTCTTCTCTGTCCCATTCCCCTTTCCATTCCCAAAAGCAGAACAAAAAACAACACGCATATAAATAAGTTGCAAATAAAGCGAAGCGTATTGGTAATAATTTTAAAATTTATGTTTATTTACAATTACAGTTTATTTGCCAAATGTCCACAAACAACGAAAACAAGGTTCACGCACACAACAGCCGATGACCACGCCCCAAAGGGGCGGGCCAAAATAAATTTCCAATTACATTTGGCTCAAATCTTTAGGTCATTTCAATTTTTGATTAAATGTCCCACATGTTTGATGAGTTATCAAAACACTGAGCTTTAATGTTTGATTTATAAGTTAAATAAAATATTTTCAAATATTTTATACCCATTATTTAAATATTTTTCATTATACGTTTATTGGAAAAATTCATAGAGGGACTGCCATAAATACGCAAGTCTCATTTATAACAATAGATAGTCGATACTATTTCTGAATTATCGAATAATTAGCCACAAATCAAGTGTACGGAAAAAATTAATCAGCAAATATTCAGAGGCAACAGAAATGTATATAAATATATATAGATAAATACGCATTTATGTTAATGCAATTATTGCTTGACTTCGCTTAGACAGCGCTTAATAAATGTTTATTAATCATATTTGTAAACAAATTGCCATTGCGCACCATTTGTGAGCAATTATTTATTTATGCCAATAAACATTTTCCATTTTGCACTTTCCACTTGGTAATTTGCATTCCGATCCGCCCCTCCGGTGGCTTTAATCCAAGAGTTTGCATTCAACATTTTTATTATTGAATTTTAATTAATTTAACAAATAATGGCCAGCCAGAGCAAAAACAAATTCGGATTTATGTGCAGCGAAAATTATGAATTACAAAATGCTCTACATTTTCCCATTTGTGTATCATTTGGCCAAACATTTGCTTTTCGGAAAATATTATTTGTCTACAAAATGGCACTAGGACTATTATGAAAGTATGTCAAATAAATAGGCTTCTTTTTTGAGTTTTTCAAGGAAAATTCAATTAATCGCCGATGCAATCGGGGCCCACTCTTACGATATCCCGATGAGCGATACAATCGATATGCCGGGCCTATGCCGGGCCTATGCCACGCCCATAAATTGGCTTAATACCTTCCTGGGTGGGCAGATCGACAAACAACAAACAACAAGTGAAAAATGGTAAAATGGTAAAAAAACAGGACAGAAAAACCCAGGGAAATAAAAGGCAGCGAAAGACGAAACAAAGAGAACTGTAATTGATATTTGCTTTATGTGCTTGTGCACACAGCGAAATTGAAACAGTAAACATATTTTAACATATGCCCAGACATATTTACTTTTATGACTTCTGTCGGCCCGAATCCCGAATTCCGAGTTCCGACTTCTGATGCCCGATTCCCAAAACCTGATTCTCCCAATTGCGCCGATTGTACCGATTGGCTGGGTGGCGTAATCCAAGAACGCGGCGTTCGTCACTCGATGCGAAATCGATAAATTAATTAGTGCAAAGTGACGTTGGGAAATCGGTTCTGAGCGGCGTAACCCTAATCCCAGACCCCAAAAAGGGGGTTAGCCCCTTCTAAAGGAAGGATAAGGTGGCTAATGGGAGTTTCACGAAACTTACATTTAGTTTAAAATAAAGTGATTTCGAGCTAAGGTTAAAGGTTTTCTGGAATTATTAAATAGCTCACAAATATAAAAATAGATTTTTTTAATAAAGAAATTCATTTTATTATTTATAAGTAATGAAAAATGGATCCCTTGACCATCGCACCACCCACTCACCTTGGCCATTTCCCACCCATTTTCTGTTGTTGCTATGATGCCATTTTATATTTTTGTAACTTTACACCCAACGGATGCAAGCTGGAAAATCCTTTTGCCGTGACAGCTGCTGATTTTCTCCTTGCAATGTGAATAATGTTGAAATTTAATTATAAATTATTTAACACACAATTCCAACTGTGAAACTGCAAAAGAGCTGGACTACTTAGGTACGCTCAGAGAAACAGTTGCATATATACAAATTAAAATAATAAATATTGTTTAATATTGTTATTGGTGTATTGTTTTAAAACCATTTTATTTTTACTTATTTCTCGACTTTGAGAGAACGAATGACTGTGCCACTTAATTCCAGACCATGCTTCTTATCAGCAATATTTTCGAGTTTTTTGTCTATAAGACACAGAGAAAAAAAAACAGTCTAAAGTTAAGAAAAACATTCTGAAGCTAAAAACGTTTTTTCTTAGGAATGAGTCTTGAACGATTGTTCCTAACATGTTCTTAAATGTTCTTATTTTCTTTAGACTGCTTTTTATGTCATAAAAGTAATAAAAAATAAAAAATTGTATTATTTTTTGTATTTTCTTTTCCATTTTTTAAATTATTTTTTTCTTAAATTAATAATTTTTTTCTTAAATGTAGACTGGGGTTTTCCCTCAGTGTACACTAAGATTTATTATACCTGCACACTTTGCATATTAAGCTTGGCAATAGCCCTCACATTGAGGAGCCCTATCAACCATCTCATAGTTCATAGATCGCCCATGAATTTATGGATGACGCTTCCTTATCATCATAATTTAAAGTTTTCAAGGTTTTGTGAATTTTTAGATTATAAACAGTATATTTTTAAATTTGTCTGCGGACGGTTATATTTATTCGAAATGCTGAAATTACCGTAATTTTTCCTGTGCTTATTCGTTGTCCTCGACTTACAAGCATCATTGGCTGATTTTAGGGATAATAGATCTATTTGCCTACTTGAGGATGCATCAGCTCAGTGTGGCGCCTTTTGTTTGGCCGCACTCGGACCGATAACACTGTGCAGCATTTTTAGTGTTTTTTAAATTTACCTCGATGGATGCCATATTTTTGGATTCGTTACGAATTCCCAAGTTAAACTGCGTTTTCCAAAAAGTTCCCCGACGCAAGGATTCTTAGCAAAAGGACCTCAAAGTTTGAAAAATGCAGAAATTTACCAACTTTCCGGAGCTCTCAGAGCCAAACGGATTCGTGGTTTGATTCGATGTAAAAGTTTTTTAAAAGATACTTAGAATAACTTTAGGATTTTTATTAAGAGAGAAACAAGTTTTAGAAAACATAGTCAAAAAATCCATCAAAATGCATTTCAAAATTTCCTTACCAGAAAATACTTAAAAGTCCCACCGGATTTCCAGCGAATTGGTTCAAGGTATTTTTACATTGAGCGTAATATTAAGAAACCTTGGGCAGAGGCTGCTGACAGCTGTCGTCAGAAAGGTGGATATCTAGCAGCTATTGAAGACGGAGCAGAACATATTTTACTCACAGCGAAACTCCAGGAAAATGTATATTACTGGCTTGGAATTAACTATATAAACAAAGAAGGTGAGTTCGTATCCTTGGCCTCCGGAAAGAAAGCTCCATTTGTGAAGTGGGGGAAGGGTAGACCTCATAAGGGATCGACCGAAAGGGACTTTGTGCTACTTATTAATGGAATCATAGTTGACGAATTTGGGTTCGGAAAATATCCTTACATTTGCCAATCAGACGATACAATTTAGATGAAGTATATGTGTACGCTCAATGAAATTTATTAAAAACAAAATTAATTAATTATTCCCCAAAAATAAATAGATGTCATGCCGTCGAAAAAAAATATAGCGTCCGATAAATTTTTTAAAAAAACTTTATTTTCCAAATAAAAATAAATAAACAATAAACAAACTGGTAAATGTTCTTTTTTAATAATTATTTCTTTGCATTGCACTTCTTTTTAAAAATAAGAATTACTTGTTACCTAAAAATGCGCACGACAATTAAATAGTGGAAATTTTCTTCGCTTGAAAAGTGGGCGAGGGAAAGGGCAAAACAAAAACAAGCGCCATCGAAACTGTAAAATTTAATTAATTTTATAATGCACTCGTGGTCGCATTTATTTATATATATGTATGTAGGTATGCATATCCACTGAATTTTGCAATGTTTTGCCTTGTTTTCGGTTGTTGTTTTTCACGGGCGGAGTTCCGTTTCGGGTTTTGCGTGCCCAGTGGTGTTCGTCCGTCCATGTGTCCGTCCACTTGTCCGTACGCATTGCATTCACTAAATTGACATAATGACCAAATAATTTTCCAGTTCGATGAGCCTCCGGTCCAAAGTGACAGGCGAAAGGGCCTGACAGACGGCCAGAAATCGATGGGGGGATTTTCAATTTTCAATTTTCGCATACGTTTGACAGCCATCGAGTGACATCACATTTAATGCTAATGCTCGATTTGAAATTTATTGTGCATGTCAACATTAATTTGCGAAATCTATGCACTGCCCCTCCCGACTACAAATATATTTTTATACACAATATATATAGTTATATGTATCGCATATCGCGGCAATTAATCAGGCGAACGATGCAACAGCCCAGGAATCTGGGATAATTTGGCACTTAAAAAGGGTGAAGACCGTCTTCAAAGGCACTGAAGGGTGTCGCCTAATGTCGTTGTCAAGTGACGAGTCGACTCCCCCAACTGGGACCCTTTTTTTTCTCATTTCTACAGGGTATTTGAGGCTATATTGAACTTTTAAAGTGACACGAAATAAGTTTAAAAATTTAAAAGAATTTTTATTTTAATTTAAAAATCTTAAGATCTTTCAGGTTTATTAAAGCGCTTCAAGCAGGGGAAAAGTATTTTGTTTGACTATTCTTATGTTTGATATGCTAAAAATAGTAAAATACCGGTTTCGTGGACGATGATTTCAGCACATCCATCTGAAAGTAAGTAACGAAATTAATAGATTATAAAAATAAATAATATTAACATATATATTTTTTAATAACACAGGGTAACTTGTAGTTGCATCGCCACAATTTTCTTGACTTTCCTTGATTTTTTCTTCTATCCTTTCGTTTTCCTTTTCCTTCCCCCTAGTTTTCCCCAGGACTCGTTCAGTCAGTCATTGGGGACAGGACTGAGTAAAAGTTCCATTTATCAATTGATTGACTAGATAATTGCCAGCAAAGTGAAAGATAAGCGGAGGAAGGACGCACTGCAGCAGTTACTAATGATCCTGGAGGCCTAATCAGTGTTTCCCCTTTTTTCTCTCGTTTCTCTTTTTTTTTTTCAAAGGATATTCTCTATTAGTAAAGAGCTGGGAAAAATTGGTTTAAAAACCAGGCAAACGCAAGCGCTGAATGGCGTTCGGCGGCAGAGGAGTGGTGAAGTTCTTGTGACAAACGCAGGCCATAAAGCCATAAATGTCGGGCCATAAATTATGCGGCTAAGGGTGGTCAACATGGGTTAACGGCGGGGAAAGTGGGCTTTTTGGCCAACGGGTGACATGTGTGAAAATGCACTTTACTGTCACTTGAATGTTTGATGGCCAACCGGCGGAATCAACTGGCATTCGCTGGGAATTGAAGGCTTAAAAAGGTCTGAGCCGTCACTTCATTGGATCACCATTTATTTGAAAGGGGGGAAATTAGGCCGAAAAACTGTCCCAATCAAGCAAAAAAAATGTACTCTATTTTTATTTCACTGCTTCAGAGACTTAAATCAAAGTAAGGGAATGAAATGGAATAGCTTCTACGCTTTAAACATATGGAATATATTTTTGTGTATTTAAAAAATAATATTTTTTTAAGTTTTAATTATTAGTTCAAGGCAGAGCTACCATTATTTTATATTGTGACCAAAAAAATTCAAAGATGTTAGTTATACAAGTGAAATAGAGTCTTATTATTTAATTTATTATTTATTTTGTATTTCATTTAATTTATAAGTTAACTGGTTTTTATTATAATATACACGTTGTGAGACATATTTCCCTCTATATTCGTTCAGAAATAAATGAGATCAACACTGCCACTCGAATTTCAGCTCATTCGATTTGCAGCGATCTGCTGGCCACTGGAAAATAATTGATTTACTTAGCATTCACATCAAGGCAGCATTGTCCGTGCGACACCTATGGCCGTCACCCCACTTTCACCCCCTTTTCACTCCACTTTCACCCCTCTTTCACCTCCAGTCGATCTGGCGCCGTGATAGAGTGCCGCGACACTGAGTAATCTATTTTGTGTGCGAGACTCGCACGCGCAGTCAGCCAGTCACCCACTCGGCAGCCCCGCCACCCACTGAACCACCCACTGAGCCACCCACTCGGCCACCCAGCCAAAAAAAAGTGTGTGTCTCTAACACACTAATAATGGCATATAAAGTCGCTCGCACACGTCTCTTTGGATGCTGGATGTTGGATGTTGGCTTTCTTTTTTCCTCACATTTTGCCTTTTTTCGGTGGGCGGGTGTTTCCCTGTTTTCCTCTTTCCATTTTGATTTTTTTTTATTTTTACTTTTTTGGCGAATGGCTCTCCTTTGTTTTTGGCGTTTTTACAACATGGCCAGCATAACAATGTCGCAGCAAACGAAAAATTGCAAGTGGACACATGAATTATGTGCAGCACTCGAGTTAAACAACCGCCGGGCGTGGCCCCTGTAGCCCCGATACCTATAGCTCTATAGCTCTGTAGCTCTGTAGCTCCCCGCATTTCCACATTTCCACAGGCCCGCGCTGTAGCTTTTGGGTCCTCCGGCGACAGGCGAACACAAAAAGCAGTGCCGTTCAGCACTGAAAGAAAATGGTTGGGCTAATAATTATTATTCTAAGCAACAAAATAATAATAAATAGTAATTTAAATTATAATCATTTGCAGATACCCAAAAATCTATTTTTATTATTATTTTAATAAATTAAATTAATTAAGAAATAATAGAAAATATAATGTATAGGTTCCCAAAAATCTCTTGGTATTTAATTTTACATTACATTAAAAACATTTATTAAGAATATTTTGTAAAGTCCTTTAATTATTTTTAAGTTATATCTCACAGAACATTATTTAATATTTTTTTTTTGGCCCCCAAAAAATCTATAAAGACACATCGGTAATCATATAAATATAGATAAATTCCTTTATTAGCCACGGGTGATGCCACGTTTTTTCCAGTGTGGCCACTAAATGCACGAGTACTCAGAGTTTCTTTTCCCACTCCGCGATTTGTGGGGTTGTATTTTTTATATACACATGTGCTCGGTTTTTGTTGGCTGCCCATTGGGGACGCGTTAGTGGTCCGTGGCCGGGTCCCGGATGTGGATGAGGATATATATGGGATGGGGATTGGGCAATGAGGATGGAACTGAGGCGGAGGACGAAGTAGAAGTCGGCGAGAAGATGAAATGGGAGCCAAGTGAAGTGAAGTACACTGTTGACTTCGACCGGCACTGGCTTGTTTTGGAGGTCACCCTGGAGTGGGAGTTCGCCATCGGGGAGTTGGCTTGGCGGGTATTAAATTATACATCATTTTGCAACAAATGATGGTCGTTACGTAGCCCCATCCACCCATCCCACCCACAGAGCCAGACGCTGCACCCCAAACCATTCCAATTCCGATTTTTCCCTCGCCCAGCCGTCCTATATCCAGCAATTGCTACATATATGTATGTATATACATATATATCCCAAAACCAAAGGGAATATTAAAATCGGGGACTGTAAATAAGACTTTTAAGTTTCAAAGATACTGCAAATTATACTACATATGATTTTCATTTTTTTTTTAAATTTTATATCCATATTATATTTTTATGTGTTCGCCACAACCATATTTTATTCAGAGTTCTAAGGTATTTAAACTTCATAAATTTGTTTTGGTGGAAGAATAAGGATTAAAGATTTATGTGTTCTGTGTTTTTTATTGTTTATTTCTTTACAGCATATTTAAGATTTAATTTTGTAAGCTGGTGCTATTTTTGACAATTTTATTTTCTTTTATATGAAAAATATATATACATTTTTTTTATATATTTTCATAATTGTTGTATCAAAAAGAGAAAAATAGCTTATCAGATTTTTATGCATGAATGTTCAAATGAATCATCATATTTCTAAAAAAAAACATTATCTTTATATTTTACTTACTCGGGAACCATATTATAAAGTTCTCTTAAACGTTCATAAGAATGTGATGATACAGCCCAGTCATTTTTTGCGTTCTTATCAACAAAACATTTATTTTCCTTGTTTATTCATCAAGTAAATTCATTCAGTTCGCTTTTAGAGTTCGCTTTGAGTGGTTTAAATTCATCAAAATGCAGCGGCTGAAAATCTTTCTCTTGGGATCCTTCTTTTTCATCCTTGAAATACAAGGATCGTGGACGAATGGACAGAACAATGGTTACCTCCAAGCCGTCTGCCAGCTAACCGACCCACAAAAACAGTGCGGACAATACTGCCACTCAACTATTCAATCCGTAATCAATTACATTCCGGAACTTAAGCACAAAGTGAACGGCATAGATGACGACCTGCTGACCATACAAATCAAAATGGATGCGCAACTTATGGAGGTTCAAAATCAGCTGGAATTGCAGCAGACAATTCTTCAGGAGTCCTTGGACACAATCGTCACGAAGAGGGATTTCGAACAGAGATGGCAAACCAGATCGCCAGAAATAATGAGTAAAACAGACATTATGAGCCAATTTCAGGATGTTCTAAACAAAATTGAAGGCCTTCAAGGACCAACAGACAAACCAAAAGTCATTCCATCGCATTTTGAGCAAATTGGTCGCAGATATTTTTACATTGAACACAAGATGAAACGTACGTGGGCTGAGGCTGCAGTCAGCTGTCATCGGAAAGGTGGATATCTAGCTGCCTTTAAAGATGAAGAGGAATATAGGGCCATCATCCCGAAACTGGAAAGAAGTCAGAAATACTGGCTTGGCATCAACGATGAGGTTCAAGAGAACGACTTCGTATCCTTGGCCTCTGGAAAAAAAGATTTATTTTTAAACTGGGCAACAGGTCATCCTTCCAAAAAGAATACAAACTCCGACTTTATTTTTATACTTAACGGATATTTATATGATATTAACCCTAACAACAAATTTCATTTCATTTGCCAGGCAGATAACGAAATTTAAATCAAGTAAAATATGCAGTTATGATTAACTAAAAACAATGTAAACACACAAAATAAAAGATTAAACAAAAATTTGATGAGTCCCACTTTCTAGATTGTTTTTCTTAAATGCTTCACAGTTTTTAAACGGCCAAAATACAAGTTAGTAAGTTAGGTCTTCAAAAAAAGTAATGGTAATTTTAAGATTTAGCTAAGTAACTAAATAACTCAAATAATATTAATATAAACAAGCAGTATTGCTTGAAAAGGGGAACTTTCTAATGGCGTGTGGATGTCACTTTTTTAGCTTAATGTTCTAAATGACTTAAGTCGCAACTCCAGGAAGGCGTATAATCGATCTTAATAACATTTGGCTGTCATGGGTTAAGTGTGCGGCACACACACACACACACACGCACACAGACGAAGCACGACTTCCGTTTCCGCTAGGCGATTAAAGTGTTATGCAATCTCCGTCGTCTTGGGGCGCTTTTTATGGCTCCAAATTGAATTGCTTTGAATTGAAATCGTTTAAAACGCTATTCATTCACACATATGTACATACCATTACCCACACACTCTCGTGTGCATTTTAATTATGACTGAGCGAATTAATAACAATTTGTTGCGAAAAAGGCAACTTTGATTAATTCAGGTTGGCATTTCCTGGATTTTCAATATTTTCATTTTTATTTTTTAAATCCACTTATTCAGGTTTTTATATGGATTTAATTAATTCGAGGTGGGCGACACAAGTTCCACGAGTGGCCATCTGAATTCCAATGTCCAATGAATGGATCAATTGTTTTAATTATTGCATGTTTTCAAAAGGTCAAAAGGCGTACAACTAGAAAATAAAGCACAATAATAGAATTTTGATAATTGGATTGACACATGCCAAAGTGCATTGTTATTGGAAAAATGCCAACATATTTTCAAAAAGCTACGACAAGGAATTGAAATGTATATCAATAATGACATGCCAAATCTTATTTGGAGTATTTTTTAATTATAAGCACAACAATTGCAAATAATGTCGGAATACTTGCATTTTTGTAGCTTTTGTTTGGTTTTAAATTCGAAATATATATTTAATAAAAAGAGAAAAAGTGAGATCATATTCCAAGTGTAAATAAAATCTGTTTGGTTAGCTGAAACACTTCCTCGGGCAGTAATTTTTTATAGAGAAGCTGAAAGAGCTTCTGAGCATTATTTCGATTTTAATTCGCAGCATCCTCCATTCAAATATCGAATACATGGGTCTGGATGCGCCACTTTCCCGCCTTCCCATTGGCACCCATTTTCACCATTTTCCGCATTTCCCCCCAGCTCTTCCACTGTTTTCCGGCTTGCCGTTTGCTCCGCCATTCATTCGTTTGCTGTAATCAATTGCATGCGGCTATTTTTGGTTAAAAGCGACTGGCAAGGGACGCTGCATTGTCGCGTAGTCAGGCAACGCAGCGCCACCTACCGGAGAGCCACCTAAATGCACCACCACCCCCTGAATCACCACCCACTGAGAGCACGGGAAAAAATGAAGAAAAAATTAAGCTCGATTTTATAACAATTTGATCTCCTTTATTTACAAATTTAAAATAAAGGTAAATACCATTTGTTATCATTTCAATTAATTAATTTAAATTACATATTCATTTTAAACTTTTTTTAACATTAAGGTTTATTTTGAAATTAATGTAAATATTAAATTGTAAAATATACAAATAATAATATTTGGTAGACAATTTGTAAAGAATAGTTTTGAATAGTTTGGCATACCCTTAAAATCATCAATATGCAAAAAACACAAAAACATTTTTAATGCAATGATTACAGCTAATCAAATTTTCTTTCGGTGTCTCGAAACCAACCGCTGTGCGAACCTTCAATGAAACATTCAACGCTGCAAATTGCAATAAGCCGGAACAAACCGAAAGAACACTCGATGGAGTGGTGAAGGGAGGAGGGGTGAGCGGGGAATCCCCGCCAGAATCCAGAATCCAGAGACCAGAATGCAATGCATCCCACCTGACGGACAGGTGAGTGTGCGAATGCCTGTTTGGCCACCGCCACCTGCGATTCGAAGCGTCCAAGCGCTGAGGATTCTATTGTCGCAGTTGATCAGTTGATTAAAAGTGGCAAACGGACTCGAAATATGTGTGGGCAATTTACAGGTGGTCCCTAAAATTATATTAGGAACCTAAATCTAAAAACCTAAAATTGGTAATTAAAATAAATATAATAAATAAAATATTTACAAAATAAATAAAATAAATTTAAAAAATATAATAAATGTAACAATATTATATAATATAAATATTTAAATATTTTGTTTTAATTAAAATACACAGTTTGCATTTTAAACTGATAACTTGCTTTTTAAACACATTTTCTATTTAATTTGCTTTTTTCAGTTTTTTTCCGAACACAGGCCAACCCTTCTCGCGTTTCTTTGCTTTTCCTTTAGTTCTTTTCACCCTTTTCCAGGGGGAGCCAAAGGATCTCCTTACTGTTTGATGCAACTTGCAGACTTTAACCCAAAAACTTTTCCCGATAGTGCCGCCAATTGATAAGGCAGTCCGCCCCGACTTTCCCCGCTCTACCCTCTCTGCCCACCCATCGCTTTTCCCCCTTTTCCGAGCCGCAGACAAAGACAGACAGATGCAGGCAGCGTAGCGGAAGTCATAAACAATTTTTATGTTTTCACATTTCAAGTGAAATTCATTTCGCGTTTTTCTTTCCTCCTCCTCAGTTTTCCACCATCCTTTATTATTTTTTTCTCAGTATTGTTATGGCTGCTGCGCTTTATGGATTTCAATTTCTTATTCCTTCTTACATGACCGAAAATACCCACATATCTTTTGAAATACATAAGGACAGCAGGGTTCAAAATAGTAGTGGCTTCTGCACGATTCATAAGCCTGCACTTTAATAGTTATTTGAATCTCCCCCTAAGTACAAACAAAACACGCCGGTTCAAATCGACATGCGTATGGTAAATTTATGGTATTTTTATGCATATTGTTTTTACCATGCAATACTGGTAAAATGCATATTAAATAATATTATTTTGCCGAATTTCCTCCCTCGGAGAAGCAATATTATGACTTAAATTACGTGAGTGGGAGCGAAAAGAACAAATTCCAAAAAGAGCGATATAACGCTTAAAGTTACATGAGTAGGAGGGAGAAAGACACATTTGAAATTCGAATTGGCGTGTTGCTTACAATTTAAGCATATCAAATTGATCATTATATAAAAATATCAAGTTTTTTTTTTGGGTGTATAAAATATTAAATTTGTTTTTATTTATTAATTTAAAAAATACAAATATTAATTAAATTGTATACTTATAACTTTTAACTGCATTTCCCATTTGCATATGGCTATGCATATGAAGGGTTTTCCCTGGGAAAATTGAATTTAATTGCGCGAGCGGAGGAAAATCGGTGTCACCTGGTCGGCTAATGAAAGCGACTCATAAAAAAGGGAAAAGCGGGCGAAATGCAAAACTTGCTGAATTCACAGAAAAAAAAACCAAAGTGGATGGGAGAGTGGTGGGTGGTCTTAAATTAACAATTTACCACTTCCTCAGATGGCTCAGTAGCAAGTGGCAAGCACTTAAGGTCTCGAGGCATCATTTTTTTGCCGCCTTCTCGGGGGCTTTTCCCCCGCAGCTCTCCCCGCTTTTCCCGCCTTCCCGCGCATTTCCACCCGCCCAAATTGATGCCCGTAATGAGCTTAAATGGCTCATGACACATATAGCCCAACTAGAGGCTGCTGAAGTTGGGCTCAAGGTGCGAGAGGATCCTTGAATTTGCCTACCAGTGTTTCTTCTTCTTATTTTCCCCCTTTTCCCGTCCATTTCGCCATGAGTTTTCCTGGGCTTTCCCTCTTGCAATTTTGCCTCTTGTACATTTTTTCGCTCTGAATCAGCGAATATCTTTGCCCTTCTGCTCTGAGCACCTGGAAATGGCGTTAATATTTTTGGAATTTTTCTAAGCCGACACGTAGGACTAATGAACTTGCGGATCGGGCAGTAAAATTGGGAAAAGCTAAAGAAAACCCCTGAGCAGTTAGGTAAAGTCTGCTTTACTTCTCCCAAACAAACTTGATATAAAACGAAGATAGATTTGATATTATGTGGTATCAATTTTGACTTGATACGTACGTGATTTTTTATTTGTGTTATTTAAATGTACTTCAAATAACTTGTATATTGAATAAACTCTTTATAGAAATTTATTTATTAAGTTTTTAATTTTTAAGATTAACTTTTAAAAATAATGAGAAATAGTGCAATTTTGGCACATTTTTTCCAATTTATATATTTTCTACTAACAAGTATTTTCCTTGGCAAACGTCCTGTTACTTTTATTTCCCCATCGACAAGTGCAATTAATATTTCTTCCAGCTCAGCGGCCACACATTCACTAGCTGACTGCTGTGAAAGCCGCAACTGATTTCGACCAAAGAAAAAGCCAAAATAAATATAGAATGAAAGAAGGCGAAAACCGAGGAAGACTCTTTTGTCAACCCGACAAGGATTCTCGTTGAAAATCCTGTGTAAGCAAATGAAAGTTGTTTGGTCATGATGTCTGCATTGCCTTCGAAGGGTGGGCAAGCAGGGGGAGGGGGCGGGAAAGGGGGTCAGGGGTCAAGAGGGGTTGTCTGCCCCCACCAACCACACACATACAAGCACACACAGATAGGAGAAAGAAGTGCAACACGTTCTGCTCTAGCTCATTAAGTATGTGTCTTTGAGTCCGTACACTGGGAAAAATGGTACAGAGTAATAAGTTCTAATTACGATTTAATTTGAAGAAAAAAAATTGGTCTAATGATGATTTCGTAAAAATCAAATCAAAATATAAACTAACTTAAACTTGCAACAAGCGAAATAACAAATATTTCTGTATTTTTTAAACTTTAACAATTAACGTATCAATTTATATATAAAAAATATTTTTCATAAAAAAATTACAAATAATAATAAGAATAATAATAATAATAGAAAATAAATTTAAGAGTGTCACCTTTTTTTTGCAATGCCTGTGCGACTGTGTGCTGCTCTGCGCCAAGTGCGACAATTTAAAACATAATGCAAACTAAATGAAAATGCGGCAACCACTAAGACCAAGGAGCGAGGACAAAAGAATTTTTAAATATCTCGAGCCCTCAACGAACCGGAGACGGGCTGATGACCAGGATGCAGGATTCGGGATGCAGGATGCAGGATGCTGGATCCTGGGGCTCTGTGGTCAAGGGGTCGAAGCTAACTAAGCATGCCACGCCCCCTTACACACGTACCACAGCCCCTTTTCAGCCACACACTCGCTCTTCTGTCTTCACTTTTCATTCTTTATTCCCCGGGATTTTCCCCGTTTCTTTCTGCTTTTTTTGTTGGCTTGCGAAACGGCAAACGGAAATGAACTCTTTAGTAAAGTGTTTACAAGCAAGCTGGTGAAAGGCAAAGGGATGGCAAAGGGGGAAAATTAGGGAAAACTTGGGGAAAGCCAAGAGGGTGGGAGTGCACTGCATTTATGCAGTTAAATTAATGAAATGCGACAAGAAGACAAGCCAAAAAAACGGGGGAAACCAAGTGATAAGTGATTTTTCAATGTGGCCATGTCAACAAGTGAGCGGTAATAAATGCGTTAGTGCTTTTAAAATCAACATGATGGTCTCACTACGAGGAGTTTCATTTACTTGCATTTTCTTAACCAGTTAAAAATTAATTTAATGTTTTTACAGATAAACTTCAGCTGAAATCAAAAATGCAGTCGACCCATGCAAATCCATTTCGAAATGATGTAATTTTAGGGGCTTTCATGCGGGGAAAAGTCGTAAAAAAGCGTCGATACGGTCGCCCCGATATCCATACTGTTAGTTTTTGCGAATGCTTTCAGAGGAGTTCTTATCTGAAGAGGGGATTGCATTGGCCCCTCGATAGTTTTCCATTGGCAATGCATCGGGATATGTGTATGTTTTTCCCCTTCTTTTTTTTATTTTTTTGGTCTGCCGAGGGGTGACCGTTTTTTGTTCGGTTATGTGTATTTTTATTTGAAAACAAATCAATTTAGTTAATGGCTAGCTTGGGCGGACGAGAAACTGCTGTTCGAGGGAGAAAGGGGGGGAAGGGGGAGAGGAACTAGTGGATAGTAAATCAATGACAGTGGGCGCCGAAAGCCAAACAAAAATGGCGTCGCATTCAAAATGGGGCCATTGCAATGGCAGTCGCCTTTCATTCCCGCTCTTAGTTCTTTCTGCGTGTTTCACGCTTTTAATTTTTGCTTTTTTATTTCATGCACATTTTTGGTGCATTATATGTATTTATATGATGCACTGAAAAGAAATGTAATTTCTTGGGAATTTAGAAAGGTTTTACTAAAATTAAAAATGTGATAATGGAAATAAAATAATTTAAATATTTTAATTATACATTTTTCGTGCTTAATAAACCTATGGAAATATATCTTTAATCTAAAATTTATTTCCTGTGTGCCTTCACTATATAGAAATTCCGAGGTCCCCACATAAAGATAAACAAATAGATATAGGAACGGATAAACTTGTTTGTGACACACACATACTCCCATTTATATATACATTCAAATACATATATATATATATATATATATCCATCCGTTATTTATGCATGGTAATATTTTGCTTTTGACTCCATTATATATTATATTCGCATATAGATGGAGGTTCATCGATAGATAGATATATATATTTATCTCATATGGTTTATGTGGGGCGACTGCTGTGTGCTTTTGCTGTGTCTTTCGGTCTGTCTGTTTTTGTATTTTCAGCATAATGAATTCAATTTTAGTAAACTGTATTTATGCCAAACAAACAGATGCAGACCCACACACACGCACACACACAGACACAAGAGGGAATTGCAATGCAATTTCACTTGATATTTCTGGTTCCGTTTGCGTGTGAAAGGAAAACCCAACGAAATTTTCATAAGAAGCAGCCGGAGGAAAGGCTGCGAGGGGGTTAAGGTGGGGGCTAAGTCGTCTTTAAATGCATCTCGGGTTGTGCATTTATTCCGATATCATTCAGCCATCGAGGGGAACCGTTTCAGACTCAAAGAAAATAGCTGGAATCCAAGACGAGTTGGGGGAAAAAATGTGAACAGAAAAATAAACATTCAGCTAGCGCAATAAGGAAAAACTTGGCAATAATAATAAAGTATGAAAACAAGGAATATTTTGAGATGTTTTGAGTCCGCCAAAAATCCTCACATCGATTTTTAAAATGTTTTAATTTCATTTAATATTACATCAGCATTTTAGAATATTTTTTAGCAATTTAATAAATATTTATTTTAAAACCATATCAATTTAAAAGTGCTCTGAAAAAATATTATTATTATAAAATATTATTTTGAAAATAACACACAAAAAGAAAATTATACCTTAAACTTGTATTTTTATTTAAATTTAAACTACTCAGTCATAACCAGTTTATAAAATTAAATATAATATTAATTTTAAAACCATATAAATTTCTAAAGGCTCTAAAAATGTTTAAAAATACTGTGATTAAGAAATAACACTTGATGAAAAACATATACCTTATAAAATTGGCATATGGGGAAATATTATAAAGAAATGTGCACACAATTCGTTTAATTTGTTTGCCCAAAAGAGAAATATTTTAAATCAGATACCCGGACTTAACCCATGATGAACTGTGTGAACTTGAACATCCCTGTGATGCCGGCGATAATAGTAACTCATGCGGATATTAATATGATTTCATTCCACTGATTTAACGGCATTCCGGCATTCCCGCGGGAATTTTCCACCCCCCGACGCCACTGCATTTTCCCGTCACCCGTTTTCCGTTCCAATTTTCATTCATTTTCAGGATCTGCTGCTCAAATTGTTTGCTAAGCGTTTTTCCTCGGAAGCTTTTCGAGTGCTTAACGTTACCCGGCAATTGCTTTGGCCCCCCATCCCCATTTTTCGAGCATTTTTTCATCTACTTCCCTGTGCTCCTCCGTTCGCTCCTCTAATGCAGTTCCCGGTCCTACACATGCCGGAGTTAGTAAATCCTCAGCTGGATTTCAAACATATGCAGACATGGGCGACAGGGGGTTAAGCGCCGGGGACAGCGAACAACTTAACCCTCCCGGGCTATAAAACTTAATATGTTTTGTATTTAAATTTATGAAAAAGCAAGCGGTAACAATGGAAGTGCAAGTCCTGTGAAAGACGGCGGGAAATTAGGGGAAAAATGGGGGGAAAATGGTGAGCAAGGGGATGGGAAATGGGTGAGTGGTGGGCTTGGAGGGGGGTGGCAAAGAGAATGGCTAAGTGAGGCAGCAGGAATAATGGCTGCTTAAGCCGCCAACATGCGCATAATTGTCGCCAGCGTCATGTACCTTCCGCCTCCTCCTCTTCCGCCCCCTGCTACATCATAGCCACAGCCCGCCCCTGGCCCAACCCCCCTGAAATTGCTCTTGGTCAGCCATGGTCAACAGTGTCTCAAGATTAATTTGAAAACCTCAAGGTTATTGTTTAACTATTTATTTTTAAATTAAAATTTTTTAAAACGATTCATAAAAAAATTTATAACAATTATTCTGGATAGAGTAACTTTTTTTTCTTATTTTAAATATAAATCTTATAAATATATACAAAATTCTAGAACTAAAAATAATATAGGTAAATACAAGATAAAATACAAAAATACATAACATTTATTTGAATTCAAACGATAGCTATAAATAACAAAATAAATAAACAATATTGTTATATGTTGAAAAGAACATATAAACTCTTTTGTTTAAATTCCGTCAAAAACTGTTTGATTTTTAAAAACATACTTATGAAAGCCCACTTCCCCGATTTAAATAATTCCCCTGTATATTGAACTCAATACAACGTGCACAGCTTATATGTACCTACATTGTACATATTAAATCAAAGTAAATGTCATTTGGCCTTCTCATGGCAAATATATAATTGCAAATTTTCTGTGTGCGTTAATAATGTGCGCAAATTTAAATAGGGAATAATTTAAATTGCATAACAATTATTTCCGTTCGCAGTTCCTGCCATCCGATGACCACCGTGCTTAACGGTGAATTACGCTTTGGGCCGCCGCCGGGCAACGGGGCGTATGCGTAATAATAATTACGCGACGCGTTGCCGTTGCCGTGCTGCTGAGCCGCCGAAGCAGTAATATTTATGAAAGGCTTTAAATTGTCCTTGTCGGTTGTACAACATATATTTTAATACATTTATATCAACAGAGAGAACAAAAAAGGGATAATGTATATTTATATATTTAAACTTTGACGTCCAGGAAGTTGTAAGATTATGAAAATGACACATATTAAATATTAAGCTATTTTTTTTTTAACTGTAAACCGTTTAAAAATCTTAAATTATTACAAAACTGGCTTAAAATATTTTTAAATATTTGTCCCCATGTAAAAGAGACTTTTCTCCATGTATTTTATACACAAGTACGTGCACATTTGCTACGTTTTGGTTCTTTGTGGTGTTATAATAAGAATGCGGTTTATCACCTGGCCGAAAGGCGAAAGGGGGCGTGGCGCTGGGCTGACAGCGATTGCTAATGCAAATTACGTATACGCAAGGTGGTACGTACGTAAGGCAGGGGGGATGCCAATAAAAAATATGGCCTCAACAGGATTAATACATTATTTCCGCCCCGGGTCTCGAGAATCCCGAGGAGCACATGTGCTGTGTGTTGTGGTGTTTCTGTTCCTGTTCCTGTTGCTTTGCGCTTTTATGATTATTGTAGTGGCATCGTAGTCGTCGACGTCGTCCTTGTTTGCAGGACCTCTGGCACTTATGCCCGTGTTTTTTGGCCCTCCTTCTCTCCAGTGCCCTTCAAGTGCACTCTGCTGTTTCATTCCAACTATATTTGTTCGCCATATTTGTATACAAATTCCGTTTGCCCCATTCTCCCTCTCGCTCCTTTACGTTTTTTTGCGCACTCTGCCGCCGCCGGGCTCTTCTATTTTCCATAAAGGATATATTCACAGCCAGGCTGCGTGGTTGTGTGTCCGGCTTTCCATCAGGCACTCCACAGGATCAAGTGCTGGAAAAGTGCATATTAATTTGATGTTTTTGTCATCTGAAGGAGCTGCACGCCTCGAGGGCATTGTTACTTTGAATGGGGAACATTTTTAGCGAAATCGCAGTAATTTCTTGGATTTTCGGTAAGTTCTTGAAATGTCTCACAAATTATTCGTATACTATTAAATATAAATGGAAATTCCTTGGATTTTTGGTAAGATTTTGACATTCCTAAAATACTATTCGATAATATCGATTTTTTGAAGGAAAAATACATATTAAATATCGTGAAATAACACTTTCCGTGTGATTTTGGAAAAATAAATTTTTCGCCAATTTTCATTTTTTTTATAAGGGTGTACCTCATGATTTATTGCAAAAAATTAAAAAAAAATGCCAATCGATTGGAAATTTAATAACGAGTTCAGAAAGGTATGACAATCCATATTTGACAATCAATATTTCCTTTGATTTAGAGAAAAAACTGTTTGGTTTTAGCGAAAAAGCTGTTTTGGTTTTTTTTTGAAAATTTGGAATTTTGGTATATTTGTATATTTTTGTTTATTTTTAATAGGAGATACTACTTTAATTTTCTTCCCATTCTCATTTCAATTTCAAGACATGTAAACATAACATTTAAAATATTTATCATTTAAATATAAGAGATTGATAAGAAAGAACACATCAAGAGGATTTTTTAGATTATAGACCTTAATTAACGCGACTATTTAAAACAATAATCCCAAAAACATTCACATTTTCCTCTTCAAATGAAATCCTAAAAAATCCAACAAATATGTAGCCCAATTTCGGTTCGGTAATAAATCTTTGAGGACATTTTGCAAATGCAAATTACTGTAAATTGAATGCAAGCCAACTGCAAGACCACTTGCTGACATTACATAATTAATTTGCGACTTCTTGCAATTATGGTTGGCCAGAAGTTTCTTATCCTCGACCGGCTAATTGTTGGCTTATTTATTTTGAAAAAATACATAGAAAACGCGACAAAAAAGCGGCGACAAAAGAAATTAAATGAAAATATTCTCGGGACCATTCCATCTCTCTCTCTCTCTCTCTCTCTCTCTCGTTCAGCCATCTCTGTCTATTCATTCACTTGGCCTTTATAATAAAACAATAAAGTGTAACAATAGCAATTAAAAATCGCTGAAAGCGGATGTCCTGATAAGGACCCTGAAGCTCGCTTCATTTGGATCGTCCTTGGCGTCGTGGCCCATTGTATAATTATGCATTATGCCGGCAGTTAGCTTTCTGTGCTCTGCAGTCTGCATTCTGCACTCTGCGTATTTCCCAGCGCCGACATCCTTTTTGGCCATTTTCCTTAGCCAAATTGCATTGCCGGCCATCAAGGGGCGACATTGACGAGCGGCCCAAAGGACGAGAGCGCGACATCATCTGGTCGCATTGTCCTGTTGTCCTGTTCCTGCCCAAAAAACAAAGTGCAAAGTAACTTTTGAGGCGGACAAACTGCGTTTTTCAGTCACCTGTCTCGGCATCTCAGTTTCGGAAAAGGGAAAATAACAAAGGAAATTCAATGAAAAAAAGAAAATGTTTTCCATTTAGCTTAGCTTTACATATACTAAAATGATTACCCAAGATCTACCCATTTAATCTCAGTTAATTTCCACTTTCAAGTAATTAAAAGATGAATTATTTACTATGCCGGACTGCTGCCAATGAAGCAAGCAATTTGAAAACAATGTTCGATTAGCAAGACTAATTCCCCTCAACGGCCTGGCAATCCTTCAATTAAATACTAATACGGCTCTCTCAAGAGTTATTTTGAATTTGGCACAGAGATAGATTTACAGATGGAGATACAGATACAGATAGAGATACTGCACCACTTGAGCCACTCAAAAAGTCGAAAGCACAATTTGCTGCCATAAATCAAAATAGCTGGCCCATTGGGATGGCTGGGATGGGAAATGGTATAGGATATGGTTTAGATCGAATGGAAAACCTGGCACATATGCAAATAAGCTGACTAAGAGTATGGCCACCGCAATCGCAGTGCAGTCAATAAAATCAAGGCAATCGTGTTGCTACTGCAATCCCAAACCCAATCCCCCACCCGTATGTCCATCCATCCATCCATCCATCTGTCTGTCTGTCCAGACAGGCATTTGTTTATAATAATGCCCAGCAGTGTGTTAAACAATTACATTAGCAGGGGATGCGTGGGGAATGGCCAACTTGGCATCGGCATCGGATTCAGAATCGGCATCGGCAATATGGCAATCTAATTGACAGTTATGAAGATTGTCAAACATACAATTATAACACTCCAACTATCAATGCCAAACATCGATTTGCCATCTCGTTCGGGGGTCCAGAGCTATATGCATTTGTTAAATTATTCAGTCAAGTGCGTAGCATAGCAGGAGTCAGGATGAGTAGGACTTATCCCAAGTGGACTAGTGCCCGCATTTACATACTACCCACAAAGACAGCCCACCTTTCGGTAGAGAGTATGGCATCCTGCCCGTTGGCATTATTAACATGTTAATCCAAATGTAATGAGCGTAAGGATAACTCATTGTGATGCCTGTATGTATACATATATATATATATATTTCTGAACGATGGTCATTCGATCGAACAAGCACACACACACACCAACACACTCGACGTATGAATACTAAATGTATTCGATTGATTGTATGCTAATTTAATTGGGAGCCAGCAGGAATAATTGCAAATAACTCAACGTTTGTTCGACATGATGAATTCATTTTGTCTCGGCCCCAAATGCGCAGCTACTTGATTTCATTCCGGACTATTCTGGGACTTGATTCGAAGAGGTCTGGGGATATTTAATCAGTCTGATCTACAGACCATAACTTGACTTATTTTTCTGCACTGATTGATACCGATTTCTAAGTGGAATACTCTTAAATTAAGTGATATAATAATTTCCTAAAAATTTGAATTTAACTATTTTATAAATACCATAATATTCTGCCTAATTGGTGACCCAAACTTATGAACGCGATCAACATGCGATCTAGTCTTTCTTCAATCAAATCAAAATTAATTTAGTATTTTATTATATATATTTTTACATTGTTTTATAAATAACATAATATTTTGTCATTTTAACTTAATGAACTTGCGATTTAGCCTCTTTAGGCCATATCCACATCAATATAGTATTTTATTTTAATATTTATTTTTTTGGCTAAAGAAATAAAACTATATTCTGTCATGCGGTGACCCCAAACTTACGAAATTCTTCATTTGAAACTTAATGAACTTGCTATTTAGCCTCTTTAAGCCATATCCCCATCAATATAATATTTTATTTTAGTATTTTAGCATTTATTTATTTATTTTTATAAATGACATTATATTTTGCATTTGTGGTGACCCCGAACTTTCAAAAATCTTTAATTAAAACACAGACAAACTTGCGATTTAGCCTTAACAAACCTCTTCTAACATACATCTGTAGTTCCTTAGGCCATATCCCAATCAATATGGCATTTGTTCACACATTGGCTGATAATCCACCGCCTCAACGGCACAACATTGTTAACAAGTCCCAGGCTAATCCCACAATTCACCAGTGCAATACTCGCCTTAAAGTCTCCCCCTTATTTTTGATTCATGCATCCGTGTATGTTGCTGTGGCTTGTGGACTTCCAGTGGCAGTCAGATGCTCCAAGACTTTTGATAAACAAATTGTTTTTGTTATTAAAACCGAGCAGCTTCGTTAGCCGCCCAAGTCGCTCTAACTAATTCGTAGACAGATGGAATCCATATTAAGTAGCAGAAGCTGCCCGGCCAGTTTATCGAAATTCAGGGGAAATTCGGCAGGCAGGCAGACTTCCACATCAAATTGAATTAATGTGGTATATATATCACGAAATCATGACACAGAAACAGAGAGAATTGGGAGATGGATATGGATTTGGATCTCTGGTCGTTCAAGGAATTCGTGTCCATGTTTTCCTTGGCTTGGCCGAGATCCCAAAAACAATTTCTTTTGCCTGTCAATCAATGTGTTATGTACAGATGAAGTCAAAATAATAGTGAATGTGTGGTTTTTGGGTCTGGGTTTTTTAAAAAGATAAAAATTAAAATTATTTCTTATATTTAAACATTTTTTAATAAAATTTTATTGTTTTTCTGGGTAAAGATGGGTCATTGGAAGTTCCGAGAATACTATAATAATCGCGGTTCGGATTGTTTGTACTTGGGGAATGGCTTTGAAAATCAGATACAAATGAAATATAATTATTTCTGATATTTAATAATTATTTAATGAGATTTTAATGTTTTTCTGCTATCTTAGGATTGTTTGTGTACCGGAAATGTCTTTGAAGACCAGATAAAAGTCAAATCTACTATTTGTAATATTTACAAATTATTTAATAATATTTTCATGTTTTTCGGTGTAAAGATGGTTTCTTGGAAATCCCGAGAATACTGCTAGCATCGCGGTTCGAATTGTTTGTATTCGGGGAATGCCTTCCATCTGGCTGGGGCTCATCAATGGCATCAGGACACTCGGGCAGATGGAGGGACACCCCTGCTCCATTTTGGCCGTTGTTCACACATCAAATTAGTTCAATTTGCGGCTAGCCCAAGTCGCTTTTAATGTGCGCCCAAGCATTTGTTTGTGTTCGTCTCAGCCTCTCAGTGTGTGAGTGTCCGTGTGTGTGTGTGTGTGTTTTTAGCCATGTGTGTTGGCCATTGATTATTGGTCATATCGGTGGACAAACAAAAGGGGGACTCGAACTCTAACTCTAACCGAAAAGCAATGCAAACATAATGAACTTGTCAACACACACAAAAACAACTCGAACAATTTTCATTTGATTTGATTTTGATTGCGTTTTATATTAATGCCAAAAACACACATCACATTCCCCCCTCCTCCCGCATCTATATATATTTCATTTTTTTTTCTGTTTTTTGTTTTGTTTTCGGGGTCACATTTTCGGTTCTCTACTGATTGGCAGCCAAAATAAAAGAGTTTTCCAAAAGGGCCAGTAAGAGGAAAAGGGGGGAAAATTGGAAAAATCTCTGGGCCAGGGTTAGAGAATATTTGGCATCGCTTTTGCATGCTGTAAAAAGTTATGAAAACCTTGTCATGGCATCCATCAGGCGAAACAATAACGAGTTCTACACCCGAACTGAACCAGAAAAAGAGCACTGAAAACGGGGCCAAAAACTCTGACATTTTCATTTTTTGTTTAAGCGAATTTTGAATACCCAGCCTGCTTGATTGATTGGAGGCGAAAAAAGTGAGCGAAAATTTATGTGGAATATGAAGAAATTGTTGCCCATTTTTATTAATTGATTGTAATCAAATAGATGTATTTCAAAAATTGTAAAGCCAAAATTCGTAATTGTTTTAACTTTATTAATATAAACAAAATAAATGAAAGATCGATAGAAAAAGTGTAATTTATATCGGGTAATTGCAATTTTTTGTAAGTATTTTAATTTTTTTGCTAAGATATATAATTTTTTTAAATTTATTACTTGTCATTTTAAAAAAATATTATTTTTTTTCCTAAATTACTTTTTAAAATCACATACGTTTTTAAAGCTTTATATATCCTTTTGTCTGACTATTAAATAGGGAAATTAGTAATTAAATTCCTTTTAAAATCTTGCAGTTATATAAGAAAGGGACTTTTTATGAAAATGTTTTGGGAAATTAACCAGGCCAAATCGAAACACTTGGCGTTGAAAAGTGCGGGCACCGAAATGTGCATTTCCAGGCCCACTCACACTCACACGAATGCACAGGCACGCACACACACTCAGGCCAGCCAATACACACCAACACTCAGCCACAATGGAGAGCTGCCCGCATGTGTCGACATATTCCGCTTTGCTTTAGCTATTTACTCAAATTTCATGCAGAAACAACAATGGGATGTTGGGGTGGGAAAGCAGTGGAAAATCAGTGGAAAAATCACGGAAAAGGCAGGAGAAGAGGGGGTGGAAAAGAGGGGGTGATAAAGATACAGGACTAGACAAGGATATGCCCAGAGCCAATGAACCAAATTAGAAATCAAAAGCAATGTGAAGCTGCACGATCTCGACGAAAAAAACAGAAATGACGATGACGATGATGGACATGTGTGGGTGAAACAGAGGAAAATGGATGAAGTAGGAGTGGAAGAGAGAGCACCAAGGACGAAGGACACTGGACATTGCACACACAGAAATGTCAGTGACCTGGAAGAAATATAAAATAAATCGAAAGCAGATTGCAAAAATCAAAGTCAACAGCAATCAACGCCATCGACAACAACAGCAACAACAACAGCAAGCAGCCTCGCAGGAAGCTCAAGACAACGAACGGAAGTGAAAGGGAAGTGAAAAGGAAGTGGCTGTGGGGGAATGGCACAGATACAGATACAGATATGGATACACCCATGCGACCCAGCCACCCACAAACCCACACATCCACATGTATGCCATCATGGCGATGATGATGACGCAGTTAAGCAGATAGAAAGATACAAAAGATAAATAGATACTTTGATAGATAGATGATGGACAGTTGGCCGCAACCAGAAATGGTGGATGGTCAGGAGGATGGGTCGTCGGTCGGGGCCCGAGGAAATCGATTTCAGTTCGAAAATAAAAAAAACCATGTGTAATCGTACCTGTCGGAAAGAAAACACAATCCATACTTTAAATGAGAAGATAATTAACTAACGATAATTTTTTTGAAAAGATTTTCAACACTTAGTTGCATTTTAATTTATAATAGAAATATGTACCATATAAATTAGTTGTATATCATATATCAGGCAATAACCTTTAATATACAAATGTTATCATATCAAATCATATCAAAGAAACAAGATTATACATTTATTCACATTGAATACAAATTATGTTCAAAAAAGTATAAAGTACCCTTTTTATGATTTTAGAAAATATTAGAAATTGTAGTATTGCGTCTTTCGTTTCAATATTAAAATTCGACTTAATACACTTTTTTAATTTTCTACAATATATATTATTATATTTAAAAATATATTAGGTGCCAATATATTTATACATTTTCCTTTAGTTCCAACTAAGTTATATTTGAGTAACTGAATTAGTAATTTCCTCACCTTCAAGCCACCTCCACTTCTTCTACTGTTTCATTTCTCGTGAAATGTGCTATAAAGTAAACCTCCTTTTAGCTTTGATATATATTTATTAATGGCCAAAGCCAAAGCTGGCAACTTGGCTCATCTGGCTTAATCATAATTGGTTATGATTATGATTTTTTAAGTGGCCAACGAAAGGAGCCTAGAGAGGGCTGCCTTGAAGGTTATATTCCACCTTTTTTTCTCCCCATTTTAATGCCACTGGTATATACCTACATCTCTCTCTCCCTTTCTGGCTGCACTATATATATATATATCTGTCTCTGTCGGTGCCTTTGGCTCACCATGTTTTCCTGATTAACTCAACTGGCATCTCATCAACGCTCGACGTGGCCAACAAACACACACATATACTTACATATACTGTGAAACACAGGCCACAAGCTTACAGCAACCAAACAGCTGCAGTGGCAGCAGTAACAACAACAACAACAACAGCTACAACTACAACTACAACACTTGCAACAACAAGGACCTAGGAAAACAGGAGCATAGCTTAGCTTTGGGCTGCTGTTGGCATACTTAAAGTTCATAAAAAAGTCAAATTAATTCAAATTGCAATGCACACACACACACACACATGAACAGCACACATGTACAGCACACACACTCACATACACAGAGGTACTTAACGCAGTACTCAGCACTAGGCAACGCTTTCAGTTGTTGTTGTCGCTTAACTTATTTCATTAGCTCCTAAATGTATGCAATTTGACATTTTTTTAATTTAACTTTCTCTTTCCCACACAGTTACACCTGTGCATGTATTGCACGCACACAGAGACACACATACAAGGCCAAAAGCAAAACTTGTTGGCTGCCCTAATGGCCAACAGAGATTATTCACATTGTGCCAGATTACGTATACGCCGCATTTGCCGACATTGCGTATACGCAATAAAACTAAGCAGATATATACGAAAATATTTTAAATTCTCCTCGCTATTTTAAAACTTTTCACAAGTTTTACGACCCATTTTTTATGCTTCAGGTGGGTTTATTGGAATTTCCAAAGCGCGGACAGAGATTTTTCATTAAAAGTCTTCTTTAAAATGCCGGCAAATGCCAAAAAGTTTTCAGATATAAAATGCATGATTTCACTAACTCTATAGGTAGTTCAAATTAACTAATTAAATTAGTTAAAGAGAATTTTCGAATCTAAGAGATCAAAAGAAATTGGTAATTTTTTTATTATAAGTGTACATGTAAATATTATATAAAATATTTAAAATCGTTGTTTTTATTTTTAAAAAATACAATAAATAAATAAATGTACAATTTTCCGGAAATCAATTTGAGAAGAGTATTGATAAAAAAGCTTTAAATTCTTTTCGCAGATTTCCCCAAATCCACCCTTCAGCGCAATCCACTCTTGAGGTGCACGTGCTGCATCGCCCATAAGTATGCTATATAATTTCTTCATTTTTATAGTGCATCTGTCTCGCAGGTTTTGCGAGGACCTCCCCTCGCAAGTTTTCCGCTGACAATGCATATGCATTGTTTTCTCTAAGGAAAAGAGGGGAGAATTTCGAATGTGTAGGGTCCCCCACTTAAGGATCTGAGTGTCTCAGCTTGATGACGATAAGGATAAGGATGAGGATAAGGACGATGATGATGATGATGACGCGAAGCAGGAGCTCAGGGAAGCAGAAGGACCCTAGGGTAGGCTGGTTGGGATCTGTCATTTCGATTTCAATTTGCACTTTAATTTGCATTCCCCACGCAGATTTGCTCTCACTTTTATTTCATTATATACGGCATCAACCCATCTTGGCGAGCTTTTCCGCACTTTTCCTTTTAGTTTTGCCTCACTTTTTCATTCGCAATTGCAGTTGAAAACTCCTGCACTTGATTGACATCCCACAATGCTGAAAATCGCTGAAAGAACTGACTGAAGGAATTGGGGAACAAATTGGAAGATTCAACTTAAAGCGAAAGGAGATGTTTATTGGTTCATAATATATTTTATTATTTTTTTGTATTTATTCTGATCCAATAGTATAATGTTTAATTGCAATTATTCAAATACCCCGCCAGTTTATTCCTTAGAAATGCCATTACTACCACAAAAACCTCGTATACGCTGCATGAAAATTCCTCTGCAGTAATGGGCCAACCTATCAAAACCAGAAATTCCTTGGCCTGTCCATCAAGGACATTCAGACAGACCACCCACCCCACCCCATCTACCATCTGTCTTCCACCTGTAGAAACTGTCAGCAGAGGCAAGGCAAAAAATACAAAAAAAAAAGAAAAGAGACGAAGAAGAAGAAGCCAAGTGACAGAAACACGCACACGCCCACACACTGGGATGGTCCTTCGGTTTCAGGGATTGCCATAAACTAGTCAGTTAATCTGGTCATCTTACTCCGTCATCCGCCTCCAGCAGCCCTTTTCCCCATTTAATCTCCATGTGTTTGCAACTACTCTATTAGCCGCATTTTAATTCAGTTACTTAAGTTTAGTGTGAACACAACAATTTCATACTTGACGTGGTAGGGTGGCGACAGAGATAGGATATGTACATATGTGTTGGTACATACAAAGGACATTGATGCCAGAAATGTAGTTGTAAGACTAAGGAACTTTATATACCTACATAATAAAATTGTATATTTAAAAACAAAAATATATAAACGTATAAAAAGATTTTATCTTATTTTAATCTCTAAAAAAATTATATTTTAAGCGCCTTTTATTATTCCAATTTGTCTTTAAAATTTTAGTTACAAAGGAGTCCGAAATTATGCAGTAAAAAAATAAAGTCATTGAAAATATATCGTTGTATACTTTTGGGCATCTTTCAAAGTGATTTCCAAGTTGTCGATAATATTTCTTATCCCAGAATGATTTATAGAAAAAGATTACATTATATATTCAAACTAGCCACATTCGCAGCACTGATGCCCAAAAGGAGAGGCTAGAATCTTGTGCTGCAATTTTGAAAATTTTCATTTTATTGCAGTGCCTCCGACTCCGTCCCTCCATCAGATGTCAGACTTCAGACTTCAGTCTGCCGCATTGACCTCACATTGTTGCCGGAAAGGTGGCCTAGAGCCACCCTAGAACCACCCCAGAACCACCCAAGCCAGCTGCGGTCAAAGGTAAAAAGTTTTGTCAAATTAAAAATGTTTACTGCTCCACGCAGTTGGGCAAAGAGTTCGGATGGATGGCTTGGATTGCAGTTTGCTCGGGCGGCAAAAACATCTTAAATTAGATACATTTTATCGCTACACATGGACCGAAAAGAAGAAAGTTTTGAGTGATATTTATTGCATGACACTTGATGCAGCAGCTTAGCCTTAACCCCAGAAACACCAGACTCCCGACTTCCGACATCCGACACCCCAAACCCACACCGCTTAACCCCGCACCCGAAAAAAGGAACTTGAATCCTTTTTCCGGTCTCTTGTGCATGTGTATGTGTGGATGACATGTCAACAAGCATTTAATTTGATTCTAAATCTTTTGCTCGGCGAAAAGGACTTTACTTGAGACTCTCAACGCATTTCGGTTGGTGTGAAGCAGACCGAGGGATAACTTTAATCGCCAACTTAAATTCAAGATAATAGAATGGCCATGGATTTGCAGTTGAGTTAATAAAGTCGGCTTTTGCAGCTGAGAATGTTTATCTCTGGCTTTTCGCTTCTTTCCTTTTGCGTTCGAGTGTGCTGTATTTTAAACTGCAGAGAGTGCAGAGTAAAACGCACTTCAATTTGATGAGCTATAAACTTTACAATTTAACCGGACATTTCCTTTCAGATTTTGTGTCATTTATTGACTTTTCATTGAAATAAATATTGTTTATTAGGTTTTTATATTTTTACAATCCATTGAAGACACGTTCGGTCCTTTGAAGTATATCTAATATTTTTTTGTATTTAATATTAAATATTTATTGGCTTTTATTTCATCTGGATTATTTCACCTTATTTTGCTGTTGTCTTTAACTTAAGGTACTGAAAAAAAAGATTGGATAGAGAGAGAGAGGGAGACGGAAGGTGAGACAGAGATGGCAAAAGAACGGCAAACAGGAAAGGAAACTTTCTGTCGCCATTGTTGGTAAAAGTTTTGCAATCGCCAGTGCCTCATAAACTTTATGCATATGCACTGATGGCCAAGGGAGCCAGGGAGAGGGTTTTACACGGCGAGAAATTCATACTGGCATTCGATTCTGTTCATAATTTTCCTTAGGTTTTAATGTACACCATAAGTATTATTTTTTTGAACTGAAGGATATGCTAGCAGAAAGAAAGAAGTATACTTTCTTTATTTTTAATAATATTTAATCAAGAAATTTGTAAAATTAGCTAGTGAAATAATTTAATTTTAATTAAAAAAGATTTATATCTCTGAAATATTTTTGTTTTGTAGATAAGGCGAAATTAAATTATATTTCGGACTTCAAACTTTATTAATAATCCTAAATTCGTTATAAGTTAGATTGTTTTCCAAAGTATGTATTATATATATAATATCTTAAAAAATTATTTTTTTTAATTTTATATATATTTTTTAGCAGTGTAACGACTGGTAAGTGAAGGGAATACCGCATAATATGCGAACTGGGCCTGTCATAAATGAAAGTTATGCCGTCTTTGGCCAAGCAAATGAACGCTCTGAGAATTGTGCGAACCAGAAAGCGATTCTTCCTCCTTCCGGTGGGTGGTTTTTTCGGTGGGTGGCATTTTCGGTTGGCATTTTTGGGGTGGCTCTTTTGGGTGGCTTATTTTCGGGTGACTCGGTGGTTACACCATATGTGTGCTGTACACTGTCGTCTCTAATTATTAATCCCAACACTGGAAAGGCAGCAGGAAAAGCCAAATGAATATTGAAGAACGACAAAACCGCAAGAGAATTTATTTTAAGCTAATTTTCTTATTTTACGCTTAATTTTCAGCCCCAGCACTTTCAAGGGTTTGCCTAACCCACTTCGCACTTTTCGCCAGTTTCGTAAGTCCCGGAAAGTCAACGAGGACTTTGCCATTTAGACTAATAATAAAAACTTAATACGGTAATCCACTTATGCCAACAGCAAAAGTGGAAGAAACCGCAAGTCGCACAGTGGGCCAAATACGGGTAATGTTTTGTAAATGAATATTTTAAAAAGACGAATCTATTTTTTATTTAAAAAAAAATATTTTTGTAACAAAATGTTATTTTTTAAACAGTGTTTAATAAACACACATTTTTAGCAAGAAACATTTTTTTGTATAAGAATAACAAATACGTACCTACATTCGTTAAACTCTTTCTAAATTAAAAAGAATACTTTTAAAATGTTCTTTACCTTTAAAAAAACTATTCCTGAACCATTTTCTTCGAAAAACGAATCAATGTGCATTCAAGAAAATTTGTAGCCTTGCTCTCAAGTGCGTATGTGTTTTGTGTATGTGTGTTGGCTTGTAGCGCAACTTTTTTTTCGTCCTTTTTTTTACATTTTTCGAAGGAAACCAAAGTTTTGCGGCGCGCACATTTTTCGTGTTGCCAACTTAACACTTTTGCTTAGCCCATACACACACACACACGTCATAATTTATATGGCTGTGTGTGTGTGAGTCAACAAGCGGCAAAGGCAAACACTTGGCCAAAAAAAAAAGAAATGAAAAAGGAAAACCTCATGAGAAGAAAACGCAAAGGAAAACTATAAAGTGTTTGAAAGCCTGAGAACGTTGACTTTGGCTCAACGGCAATTCAATTTGGCATGAACTAACTATGCGTGTGAACGGGGGCGAAAGAGACAGATAGATAGAGCAGGATGCACTGGAAAAAAAGAGATAGCTTTCTTTTATGTCCCTTTAAAGGACTTTCTTACCAAAACTATAAGCTATAAGCAATGTTCTTTCCATTCTTTCAATAAAATATTGCATATTTTATTAGTATTAGACATATTTTAATTTACTTTTAAATTTGCAACTAATAAAAAGTGTTAATTGTTAATTAAATTGTTTTATTAAGTTATAAAGTCTTATTTTACTGTGGTAATTTGAATAACTTTGTAGTAAAATTGTATTTATCATTTATAAAAAAATTGGCAAGCAAAAATCCTAAATTTCTCATATATTATTTATATATCATATTATATATTTTTTCTGTGTAGAGGATGTGCAAGAAAATGCGTAACAGCATATTTATGGCTAGACTTGAGACGACGGCAACCGAGTTAAGCAGTGGGCCAAAAAACATGCTAAAAAAAACACACTAAAGAGGCAAGGAAAAATGGCAACAAAAATTATTTCGCTGCCAAAGAATGTGAAGAGCAGTTGGTGTCTGGGAATCTCGACAGAGGGAGAAGATGGATAGACTGCCTAAGCTGCCTCTTCACTTAATTGCAATATTCCATGGCACACAGGGCTCAAAACTGCAAACCGAGATAAGCGCATTAAGTGCGGCAATTTTCCCATCTTCATTTTTTTAAGTAACAATTTTTGGTAATAGAGAAGGGAGCCCGCTTATGATGGGCAAGCAAATCTGCTTATTCCTTTTTTTGGATGCTGGAAAATAAATGTTATTTTTATAAATTTTTGTAAATTATATTGCATATTTTTTGAATATATTCTATTACTAATTTAAGTGCCATAAAATTATATTACTATTTCTTTATACTGGTATTACAATAATAAAATGTATTTAAATTTAAATAATAAATACTAAATATATAACATAGCATAACATTTATAATATCTAAAATAGAATATTTTGTAATTTATTTTCATATTTATTTTTAAGGAAATAACTTTCATATTAATTTTTATTATATTTAGGATACGAAAATACCAAAATATGCATCATATTTATTTTCTGTGCAATCGAAACGCCTTTTGATGGCCTTGCTTTTGGATTTGCTGCTTAAAAATTGATTTGCAGGCAAGAACTCATTACCGATGAAGATGGAACCCGGTAACTTGGGAGCCTCCTGCAGTCGATGACTGAAGCCACAGTAAAAATACAAAAAGAAGAAATGGACGAAGAACTGGGATCCTGAGGGCGATGTGTTAATTTTCTTGGCTGGCACGTCCCTGTCATTGGCACTAGTCCATGTGCATTTTGCCTGGCCTATTACCCATTCCACTGCCACAACTACCACCCACTTCCACTTCCACTTCTACTTCCACTTCCAGTCCCTGGGCTCATTTGTATGCCTGAATGCGTCTCCTTTTGGCCCAGGCCCCTGCCCACTCAGCCCCTCTCTTTCGCTCGCAGACTGTTTGCTTTTCATTTGCCAGCCTGCCGTCTCCCTCTCGCCGATATACGGCCCTCTCTTTCGTTGGCATTCTCAAGCAAAAGTCAACGACGCATTGGTTTTGAATGCAAATGTCCAGACGAAGGCGAATGGCAAGATGAGAAGCAATTTGAATGGCTTCACTTTATTCTTTTCACCAAATACACTGGGCGAAAAATGTTATTAATATAACAATTAAGGCTTTTGCTTAATTAAATCTTACATCTATTGACTTACTATAATTTCCTTTTACTTCAGAAATATTTTTCTTTTAATTAAACACAAAATAAATTTAGCTGTTTTGCCCAGTGTACCGTACACCTATTGTTGTTTTTGTTGGGTGTGTGGCGGCGGCGATAAGGATAAAGCCAGGACTTAAAGTCGGACGTGGAAAGTCGGGGCCAAGGAAGCCCTGGAGAAACCCGAAGGAGACACCTTTCGCCGCCTATCGTCTTTCAATTAGTTTAATTAAATTGCAATTTTCTTATCTCGCCATGCAGCCAACCTGGTCAACTAAGCCCTGTTTATCCTTCCGCCAGCCACGCCCCCTCCGCCCCCTGCCTTTTCCTGGCATTTCCCAGGCATTTTCCCAACCGCCCGTTGTTGTTTTCCACTTTACTCGGGGACTTATTCTCCTCCTGGCATTCCCCCGCTTTGCGTTTTGTTAATTCTTGATGCACTTTAAAACGGCATCAAAGTTCCCTTTTGCTGGGGCTTACTGTGCCCCTACGGTTTCTTTCCATAGTCCTTAGCAACGAGGCTATACAGTGGAAGTTGCCTAAGGGCAACATTTAAAAGGTGATTTAAATTTAAAGCGAAAGCTCGATTTCTTGAACTTCAACTGCCAATTTAATTAGGTTAGATCCTTCGATTTAATTATTTATTTAAGATTAAAGTTTAAGTATTTTGCAACTTGTTTTGATTTTAAATAAAAGCAATTTTAATACAAAAAATTACATTTTAATCGCATATACATACATATACACTGAATATATTTATGGAGTACTTTCAACGTATTGTTTTTTTGATGAAAGCATGGCAACCAATAAATATGTCAATATTAATTCGCTGAATTATCGAAACGAAACGATTTATATTACAATTTTTATTGTATATCATGTTTAACACATTTTAAAGGAGATATAACAATAAATAATAATTATTTTTAATAAATCTTTAGCAAGTGCTAACAGTAAATTAATTTTAATTGTAAACATTTTTTTTTAAGATACAAAGTTTATATTTTAAAATTAATATACACCAGGATGTTCTCATTAAATAAATAAATTTTTCATAAAATTTAATAAAAAGGTATTATTTTTAAAAAATTCTAAAAACCTTTGGATTTTTTAATAAACTTTTCTGACTCCATATTAGTGGCGTATTTAGTTCCTAATTGAGCGCCAGCTTTAGTTTATGTTTACGGCGAAAGGCTTTTTGAATTAACTTATTTCGGAGGATCTAAGCATCCCGGGCTCAGCAATTTCCTCTTCATTTTGGGCCCACGTGATTTTCCACGCTTTCCCCGCTCACCTGCTTTTTCACTTCCACTTGCACATTTTTTCGCTCATTTTTCCACCTCTGAACCGCTGTTCTTTTCCTTTTGGATTCGCCACGCGCCGCTGGGCTGCTCATTTGGACAGGCGCCAAAGTTATTTTACAAGTCCCCAAACCGAAAGGTATATCCTTATATCCTTATGTCCCTATACCATCCCGAGCTCCCCTATTTATCCACCGGGCGATGCTTGTGGAAAAAATGCCCTAAAAAGTGAAGGGGGGCTGGGGAAAAACTGTCTAAAGTGCGACCAAATGACCTTTTTAATTCGTGGCCATGCACTTTTCTCCGCCTGCTGTCTCTGTCTCCCTCTAGCGCCCTGTGGCCGTCTCTTTCTTGCACCCCCTGCCCCCACTACTTTCGTCTCTTTCATTCGCCCGGCATGTCTGGGGTCTTTTGGGTGTGAAATGAAATTTGCAGCTTTTGGCGCAGAAAGAAAGTTGCAAAGATTTTTTAAACGTGTCGCGTGTTTCCTTTTTTTTCAAAAATTTCTTCTCCTTTTGCTTTGTTTATTTGTTTTTTCTTTGTTCACCTGCATGTGTGTGTGTGTTTGTCGTGTAAATGTGTTAATGCGCTTTCCGCACTGTATTACGCGATACTTGCCCACTGTCCCCAGTCTTTAAAAAATACAGTGGCTTTTATTGTCATCAAAAGTTAGTAAGTATTGTAGGCAAATATTTGTAAACTTGAAGAATCAATTTAATATGTTAAACATTTTAAAACTATAAAATTGTTTAAAGAATATTAATATTAAAAGATTGAAATCTGTTATACGTGTGTATACATTTTTTAAGAAAGATAATTGACTTACAAACTATTGGGCCAACAAATAAAAAATAGTTTGCTTAATTATTTGTAAATTATGGATAAAGTAATTCTTATGAAGGGAATGCATAACTATGAAACATAAGAATAAACCAAACTAATACCTACTTATATAAAGAAACCAAATATTACAAACATTTTAAAAGGCCTAAAATTACCAATAAAAACAGCATTTCCTAAACTATATTTATTCTTAATAGTTTTCCTTTCCTCATTCTTGATTACTTTCTTCATTCAAGATTTTATAATAAAATCACCAAAAAAATCAATAAAAAATAAATATCAATAAAATATGAGCATTTCCAGGATGTCGGACGTGACAATTTTTTGACTTGAACTTTAAACTGACGGAGTATGAATTTTCTACATTTTATTTTAATTATAGCTCTGACGCTTTCCTTTTTATGGTAAAAAAATGAAGGGTATAAGTGTCCAGCCAGTTCTTAAAAATAAATAAAATAGTGAATTAGGAACGCGACAAAAACAAGTTATTTTTGTGATATCTCATTTTTTTAAACATTTTTGAATAAAGTTGATCTATTTATTATTTATCTGTTTGTGAGTAATTGTTTTTGACTCTTAGTCAGCCGAAAAATAACGGAAATGACTTTACTAGATTTTCGTATATCTTTAATTTGGCACAATGAGATATGGGCATTTCTAGGATGTCGGACGTGACAGTTTTTTTTATATTAACTTTAATAATACGAGTGATATATTTTGTACTTTTTATTTATTTATTTTTAAAGTAAATGTAAAAAAAAACTGTCACGTCCGACATCTTGGAAAAGCCCATATCTCATTTTAACAAATTCCCTCTTCTCTTAATGTTCTGTTTGTGCCAAATTAAAGATACAAGATATCGAAAATCTAGTAAAGTAATTTCCGTTATTTTTCGGCTGACTAAGAGTCAAAAACAATTACTCACAAACAGATAAATAATATATAGATCAATCACAAACATCACTGGATTTTGTCGCGTTCCTAATTCACTATTTTATTTATTTTTAAGAACTGGCTGGACATATACCCTTCATTTTTTCACCATAAAAAGGAAAGCGTCAGAGCTATAATTAAAATAAACAGTAAGAAAATAGGGAATTTGTTGAAATGAGATATGGGCATTTCCAAGATGTCGGACGTGACAGTTTTTTAATTTTACTTTAAAAATAAATAAATAATAAGTACAAAATATATCACTCGTATTATTAAAGTTAAAGTTAAAAAATTTGTCACGTCCGACATCCTGGAAAGACCCATATCAATTTTTTTGATTTTACATTTTTACCGATTTATCCCACTGTGCGGTAGTGCTCGAGAAATTTTTGCGCTCTGTCTGCAAATGAAGTCTGCCCGCGATGTGAGTGTGTGTGTGGTTAAGGGTGTTTGCGCGCGCGTGTGTGTGTGTCTGTTAAAATCAGCTTAAGCATTAGTGCTGGTCCAGCATACTGCACCACCGGGGAGCCCAGCTGCCCCACCACCCCAAACCACCCCCTCACTTCACCTCGCCCATGTGGCTAAGGTCAAATCCATTTGACTCTCGGAGCAAATTGCAGCGCCATACTTCAGGCGACATCGTTACACCTCACCGACCAGGATCCACACACACAGGCACACACTCGCACACACACACGCAAATTAGTGCAAAGGAAATGGCGAAGAAGAAGAAGACAGGATGTGGAAAACTGCCAACGGTGCATTTAACAATTTTAATGGATTTTTTCCCGCTGCCTCGGAAATTGAATCTTTAAACTTGACCCGCAGCAGAAGATTTAACACACACATACACATATAATTATATGCGGTGGGCGTGGCAAGCACCCTTAAAAAAATATCGCAGCGAATTCCAGGTGGAAAATTATTCGACTGACGAAAGCTGCAGGAATCTTTGAGTACTGGAAAGTTCTTAAGAAAATCAGTCTTAAATGCAGTTGGAAAAAATAGTTTTATTCAAATTTAAATCTATAAATAAATACAATTATTTATTCCGAAAACTAATTTGGTACTGCATACTTGTAGGCACTTTTAAAAGGGGTTACGAAGCTCTTGGGATTTCTGTGAAAGTTCTAAAAATATTATTATAATTTTTTAATTCCTTTTTAAAATTCCAAAAAACAATTTTAACTTTTTATTAAATAAAATATCTGTTATAGCAAACATTTTTTATTGCTAAAAATGTTATTTTCTCCGAGTGCAGCCACCTATCTATTTGGCCACGTCTTTTTATTGTCAACGGCAAATGAAAATTCCAGCATGATGCTTTTCCCCCCGCACATTTCGGTACCCATGTTGTTGTTTTTGGGAATGAGGACGGGGATGGGGATGGGTATGGGCGCACTAATAAACAAATAAGTGGGCGTGGCAGACGCTCAATTAAGGCTATTAACGTTACTACGACGGGGGAAAGCAAAACATTGGCAGCCATTTGGTTTTATGACTCTCTCTATAAAAATTCCTTAGTTGAAATTTATTTGCACCATTAGATGGGGCATTAAGGCGTTTCCTAGGACCCGGCCACGCCCCCTCCCATGCCACCGCCCCCTGGCGACGACGACCTTCAGGCATTTTCCCCTTGATGATTATGCGCCGCTCTTATGTTTTTATTGGCGGCCTCGCCGGCTTTCTTTTATTTTCTCTCCCCGTTTAGGCAAATTCAATAAGTCAACTCCGTCTTCGCTTCCCTTTGAACCAATTTTCGTTTATTTATGAGCGATACGAGCGAATAAATTAGGCAAAAATCGGCCGATTCGACCTTTCCAATATTCCACGAACCAAAAAGAGTTCCCGCTTAACCCATTCCAGCGGGGGTCATTCGTCAAATTGGTCATAAAAACACTTTGACCAAAAAACCTACCCCTCGAAAAATAAATAAACAAAAAGAAGAAATTAAGAAAGGTCCCAAGAAGTGCTTTTTATTTAAAAGTTGGATGTGTTGTTTTATATACTTTCTAATTTATTTCTGTTTTATTTAATTTTTTTTTCATTAAACAAAAATCCAAATATATTGAAAAAAAGAGCAGCGTTTGAAAATTCCACTTAAAATTCATATAAAAGCCGCAAAACCACAATAAAAGCGTTTTGCAAGTATTGGAAAGGAATTACACAACCGGCTGTAATGAATTAAAAATGGTTAAGCCGAGTGGTGAATTAGTCAGGAAAAGATGCCCTAAAGGACTTGTACTGGACTCGCAGTCCATTAGGATTTGCAGACGGAAGTGGTCTGCAACGGGATTTGGAAAATTTTGGTACCCTGTGATATAAAGGCAAACCGACTATATTATTTTGGCAATTACCAGTTAAAATTATTAATTAAATAATTAATTGTATAGGTAAATTCAAAAAGGTTGCTTTATAAAATGTTAATAAAGTGTATCCTAGAATCTTAGTCCTAAGAAAGTGAAAATCAAAATACTTTATAATTAATATTTATTGTAACGTTTAAGTTGATAACATTTTATTTTATAATTATTACTTCCAAATGGTTTATTTAAAACAATCTTAAAAATGTCTTAAAAAATAAAATATATTTTATTTTAAAATATTATTTATTTCAATTGTAATATGAATTTAAGGGTATCTGGCAGTTGGAGAATACCCCCTGGGCTTACCACTTATTTTTGTTATTGCGCGACAAGCACACACACACACACAAACACTGGGGAAAAGGAGGTGGTGGAAAAGTGGGAGGAGGGGATGTCTGGAATGTCTGCTTGTTCCTGCCACAAAAACACTCAAAGGCTGAAAAGCTTTTCGCTCACAAGTGGCAACCGGAAGTGTTGTGCGGCTCGAGAGCCTACTCAGCACGCACACACACGCACGCATACTGGCATATCCTTGCACACACCCACACACACGCACTGGCAGGACGAAGACGAAGAACGCGGACATGTCGAGACATGTTGAAAGGTGGAAATTGAGGCGATTTACTCTTCGCCAAAACAGGCTTCATCGCAGGTTTAATGCACTTTCCACTTTCCTAAGCCATTCTGTGAACCATTGTACTATATTTAAGTTTATAGGTCAGCAACTAGTTGAGTTTTCGGATTTCCGAATACACCGATTGACCGGAAACAGGCCCACTGAATTTAAAAAAATTAAAAAAATGGATAAAAAAAATAGGATTTACGATTTATAAACTCAGTTTTATATTTTCCTAATAAAATTTGACAATAAATATTAAGCTCGCATTTCCTTTGGGCATTTTGAATTGCTAATATGGTGGGTATTAAATTTTTTCCGCCGCTCAAGAAAGACATATGCTAATTTTATTTATTAGTCCAAATTTCCTTCGATCCCTGAAAAAGGATTTCCCCTAATTAATACAAATAAACCAACGGCCAACGAAAAGGGGCGACTCCCCTGTCGCACCCAAAAACAAACACGAGGAGGAAAATATTTATGAAAATTACATCGACAAAGTCGTCGCACAAATATATAAAACGGCTGCAAGAAGGAGTGAGGCAAACTAATCACAATAATCACGCTGAAATAAAATTAATAAAAATGCGTGGCCCGTTGGCACGGCAAGGAGCATTTAAGAACATAAATAAAAATTAGCAAAACCAACAACGAGGCGGCGGAAGGCAAACAACAAGGACTCGGACTCGGACTTGGACTTGGTCCTGTGTGGCCGGGTAATAAAAGCCACAAATATAAAGAAATTACACAGGCCAAGAAGGAGCGAGAGCGGAAAAGTTAAGGCAGTCGGCGAATAAACGAAAAACTAATAAAATCCTTTGACCAACGTCCTGCGCACAAGCAAAAAAAAAAAGAAACGCCGCCTAAGATTCGTCCTTTGCAACTTTCTAGCCGATGGGGAGGAAAATAACAGGTGAAATTCCCGTGCCACTTGTTCTAATTGAAGTCAACGAAACTTCCGATCATAAAACTAATTAGCCTGCGGTGCAGGACGGCAAAAAACAATATAAACTGGATTTATTTGTTTTCTTGATCGGTAGAAAATATTAAAGATAGAGAAATAAATATAAAATTAAACCAATAAAACAACAGCAACTTCGTTAAATTTTTTCCTTAATTTAATAAATAAATCCTGTAATTAAATTAAATTATTTCAATTAACTATAAATAAATATTCCCAAATAAATTAAATATTTCGAATATTTTCTGGAAAAACACTAAGCAAGAACATTAAAACATTATTCGAACGTGTTTGATTTATTTTCGTCTTTTTCCTGTATTGATTACATTGAACTTTCGACATAAATTGCATTTAATTTATGCACGAAACATTTTCGATTTTGCCAAAATTATGTTTGGCCATAATAACAATAACAATAGACCAAAATTTAAATAATAAACCATTCATATTTATGTACTTTGATCGCAACATATATATGTATTATATGTATTTTTGGCACAAATAAATGGGAAACATACATTGCAGTGGCAACAAAATTTTCGCATTAATTAATCGCAGAAGGACGACTCAACCTGATTAGTGGCCCAAAAATATAATTGTGGGCCTGGGAAAACGTGTTTTTGCCGACCCCCTCCCCCCACGGAACCCGACCCGAATGCCAATTTCCCAACCAATTAGAAGACGAAGTGCACGGAGAAATTTAATTAACATTTTCAAATGTTTTGCATGCCCGGACATGTTCGGCCGTAAAAAGTTTCGCCGACCTGAACTCGACGCCCCTGCACTTAACCCCTACTCGTACCCCAACTACCAACGCCCATGCCAAAGCAATTTGTCCAAAAACTGTCGTATGGGGGGCCCTAACCCCCACCTGCCCACCCGGGGCCTGATTACTTTGACTCCGTTTTTGTCTCGTGTAACAAAATTTCAATGGAAAATAGTTTTTATGACACATCAACTGTTCCCATCGCCCTGCTGTTCGTACAGCTGTGGTTAAAATATTAGTGCCATTGCGGAAATTAACTCTAAGCGATGCATTTCATTATTTTACTATTTAAAGATTCAAAGAGAAAATACACTCAAACTAAAAATGTGCAAAGTGCAAAGTGAAATTAAAAAGGTGCAGTTCTCATAAAATGCTTACTTTTGAAAAACAGTTTATAGATTTTATTAACAATTTTATAGATTTTAAGCCAATCAAATTACTATAAGTGTCTTAGTTTACAAAAATAAATCAATAAGTCAATATAAATAAGTCAATATTCAACAATAAAGGTTTTGGCAATTTTAATTCGTAAATTTATAGAGGTATTTTTTATTATTTTTATTTTTGTAAAAAACTTAGGCACTCAAATATTTTCAACTGTCTCTGCAAAATGTTATATCAAGTAAGTATTAAACAATTTTATTTTTGCCCATTTAAAATTTTAAATAATTTTAAAACCGATCGGATTTAAAATTATAAAAAATTAAAATAAATAATTTATAAATATTTAATTACTAGTTCAGCCAAACTAATAGTGTGACTGGGGCTTTACAAAAATATATAGGTACGTGCTTAGACGCCCCGAAGCTTTTCCTCTGTGTTTTTGTGCGGTGAGAGTGAAAAGTTGAAATGCAAATGCAGAAATGAAAATTAAATACAAAAAGCTAAGTACTTTCATCACTGCAGGTCAGCACCTGACTTTTAGAAAATTAAATTCGCAAATTTGCCAAAAACATTTCAGCTCTTTGAAGTCTAAGGGGCTGAGAAAAAATACAAATGTATGCAAATGATTTCGTATTAAATGTTTACTGTCATTTGAAGCCAACTCTTCCATCCGAATGGGGTTTTCCCCTAACATTTTTGATTAAAATTAAATAAATGGTAACATTTTTAGTCCATTAGATTTGGGAAACCTTTTCTTTTCGGCTTTTGTAAGAATATTTCCAGGTGATGAACAAAAATGCCGAAATACATTGCACATATCTTGGCAATTCAATTAGAATTTTCCAGGCTGCTGGAAAAAGGATAACCCATTTTGATGATGCGACTGTGTTAGGTAAAAAACGGAGTGAGTCCTTTCACAATTTTTGAAATTCCTGAAAAGTTTGTTTTGCTGCCAATGATTTAATTTACAGCTAAACAAATTCTTTTCATATTTTGACAACGTTTCTTAAATATTTTCGTAGGCCAAGAAAATGTAGTCAATTAAGCCATCGCAAAAACCTGGCTTGTGGTTTAAGGTTTTCTTTCAGACATTTTCCATTGAATTTTTGTACAGGACACTTAAGTTCATTAAGAATAATACTTTTTGCATAACGAATAAAAATATTATTAATATTTTATATATATTGAACAATTTATATAATTGAAAAATTTAATTTCTGCACTTTTAGTTCAGTTTTTTATTCTTTTATGAAAAGGTCTAATTGCTTTTTGTTCTTTGACCTTTGGCCTGCCTCTTGTTTTTTTTTTGGCCTGCACACAAAAATAAAATTGGGGGCGTGGCCTTGGCTAGTGCCAAAAATAAGCGGTACAACGTCTTGCCAAGAAGCCAAAAAGACTTGACAATTGCCCCCAAAAAGTGGGTGTGGCAGACTCTTTATGATTGTCCAGTGAGTTGCGTAAATCTGATCGGGGCAATAGAAAGGGATGGCTGCCGGGAAAGATATAGAATGAGTGGACTGGAGACCCAAACGTATGTTATTTGTTTTGCCCTGGGCGCGGATAAAATTAAATTTACACAAAATGGGAAAAAGTGGCACTTTTTAGTCTCCTTTTTTTTGACAGACAAAGTTTTGTTTGTTTTCGCGATTTTTCCCGTGCGTGTTTGCTTGGTTATTGGCTTTTCTAGTCCCGCGGGTCTCACTTTTCTGGTTTTTTGGTAGCAAGCGATATTTCAAGGACATTTACCTTTTGGGCCAGTTTTCTGCAAGATTTAAATGTCTCCCAAGACAAGGCTTTTAAAATATTAAATTTATTTATGTATTTATTCCGTTAATAAATACTCATTGTTATACTCATTTAATAACAAGGCCTATTTACTTATTTGTTTGTTATAAATGCTATCTCTGCAATATTGTTGCCCGTAAAACTTAAGTTATTTTCCCCTCGACTTTCCAAGTAATCCAAGTATCCACCATTAAAATCAGATATACAGAATATTTGTGTTTATTAAATTTTGTCGGCCATCATCTGGTTGTCATTCCGTCTTATTTCGCCCCCTTCGATTCGCATAGCCAAAGAACACTCCCCATTTTCCTTTCTGCCTGTCATTTGGGCTTTTATTATTATTACCGGGTGTCGGGCACCGAAAAGCGCCCCTCGAACAACAAAGGCTCGTATAATGGAATTTATTTTATGGCCAACAGGTAAGAAATTCTCCTGTCCCCCTGGCGTCCTGCTAATTTCGTCCTGCTTTTACTATTTCCCAGCCAAAATGGTGGGCAAAATAAGGGAAAACTGAACTGAACCGACGCTGTCCATATGTTCCAAAGCAATATTTTTTAATGCCCCGCCCGGAGGCGTAAAATAAAAAAAGCACAACACAAGAGGACACCCAAAGACAATTAAAATTTATTCAACGTTCTTCGAGAGGAGAATGTCCAAAAAATAAGGGAAAATATAAACATAAATATGTAAGGGGCGGAGGGGGAAATCGGGGGCGGCGGACAGCTGTCGGCATTATGCGACTTACATTAGCGTGTTAATGCAATTAAAAAGTCGGCTCAAGGCGACAGGATACCCGAAAAAGAAATAATAGGTTGCCGGGACAATGAATCTTCGGACGAGAAGAAGAAATTAAATTAAAAATGCTTTCACTTTCGCAGCAGCCTCGAAAAGAAACAATAGAGTGGAGACTTTGGCCTCGGAGCTTAAATTTGTGGAATATCCAGTAAGATGATCCAGTATGATCTACGTACATGTCCCCATTCTACTGTTTAATATTTTCCTTGAGACCTAAATCTTCTTTAAAGCTTTCAATTTTGTAAAAATTTAAATGCCATGGAAAAGAAAATTTTAAAATCGGACCATACATTAAAAAGTTATGAGCAAAAAATCCAGTTTCCGATAGGTGGCTGCATTTTCAAGCGACTTCTTTGCTTTGCTGCTTGCATATCTCCATTTCTCTTACACTCATTCAGCTAATTAACGGGTATTTGATAGTCGAGGTACTCGACTTTAGCGTGCTCTTTTTTTAATATATGGAATTTCTGTATTAACAATATTGTAGCCCTTCGTCGTTGAATTTTCCTTTGTATTTCATTAGCCAAACTGATGAAATAAGAGTTAAATATTGTCCACCATAATGCTTAAATAATTTATTTTAACGTATTCCAAAATGGTGGTTATTAAATAAATATTTGCAGTAATTTTTAATAAATAAATATTTTAAAATATTTGTAGCGCTTTTCGCCTTTTGTTTGTCTGTTTAAATAGTTATGAAACCTTTTCGCATTCACGCGACAAATGTGATGAGAGTCCGGGACCTGTGAACCGCCATCCCCTTGACCCTGTCATTTATTTAAAGCTGCTCTGGGGTCACCCAGCCCCCCGATCCCCCTTGGCCCGCTTTTACAAAAGGAGACCATTGGCCCAGCTCACTCATAAATCATTTTCGTGCCGCGCGCTGCCGCAGAATGACACACGACTGCCGCCCACGCCCAACCGCCCATCGCCCATCCCCTCAGGACCCACAAAACACCGACCCCCCCTCAGCAGGTGGCATATGATCCCCCTTCCCTTCTCCTTCTACGTCCCTGCCCAAGAAGTTTGTTTGTTCTCATTGTTGGGTTTGTTTGCAGTTCTCGGGGTCACAAATTGTTTTCGAGCTTGCCGGGGTTCCAACAAATTGGAAAGTGTGTTCCACAAGTAGCGCGTGCCACGCCCCCCCCCCCTGCCCCAACGCCCCTGGACTGTCCGCGGCCATTTAATAATAATAATAATAAGGAGGAAGGGCCGAACAAAAAGGGAGAAATTTGCCAAGAACAAAACTTTCTTGGGGACGCGTTTTCATTATTTAAATAAAAATTCAAATTAAATAAGATTAATTTCAGTGTGGCAGCAGGCGGAGGAGAGCTCTTTACATAATTCCACTCAACGCCACTTGAAGATGACTAATGACAGATTGTTCAGTCATACTGAGAAAAATTCTACAAATAATATGCCTTTTGATTTGCTGATAATGTTTGCAAATTCATTTTTTTGATAAAATGCTGTGACAAAAAATAAAATTTAAAAAAAAAATAGAAAAACAAATAAATATATATATAAATAAATAAATCAACAAATATCCTGACTTTATTTTTCTTTTTAGCGCTTTCTAAAACCAAATACAAATTTAAGTATGCAGAAAAGTAAATTTTAATTTCGAATTAAAATAGATATAGTTTATAAAAAAGGCTACATAATAATATTAATAAGTACCAATTTTTTCCAGTATAGAGTACCGTTTAGGTGTTTGGGAGACGGGTATTCCCGCCACCCACAGATATGTCACATTTGTCTAGCCAACAAATACTTCATCAAAGTTCCGCAGGAAAACACTTGAGGCTCCTGCGGTGATTTTTCTAAGCTGTCAACTGCAACTGGTCCTGGGAACTGGACATGGCCAGGATATCATCATCATCAGCAGCAGCAGCGGCAGCAGCCAACCAGCAGAGATACTAATTGTCATCCATAAGCCCCAGGCACTGGAACTGGATGTTTCCCGAATTCGTAGGCGGAAATTCACCAGGAAATTCACCAAGGAAAAGCCATTGCAATATATGCGGAGATTTGGGTCCTTTCAAAATTCCAATGTTTTTAATTATTAATTTAAGGGCATTTAAATAAATTCAGGAAATTCAAAGTTTTGGATTAGAAAAGTTTTAAAAATATGTGGGACTTTAAAAAAAGAAAATGATAAACTATTTGAAAAAAAATCTTATTTAATTATCATTTTATCTACTTAAATTTCGTATTACAAATTAAGTGCCCAGATGAAATAGCTTAAAATGAAAATTGAACGAATATGCATATCGCCATTAGCCAAATGCAAAATACAATATTTTTTTGAACATGTCAGGGTAGGAAATAAAAAAAACAGGTCTGTAAAAACGTGTGCACATATGGCCGAAATAGATTTGCCGTAACATATGCAATAGACGTAGACCTCCTGTGATTGATTGCCAAATCCCCTTGCCCGAGTGTGAAAATGCGAAAAATATTGCCAGAAATCCAATTGTCAACGCATCGCAATGAAGCAAAGCGAATTTTCCACTAAAATGCAAAGCAATTAGCAGCCAGCGGGCGAAAATACAACGGAAACGGAAGACGATTTCTTTCCCTTTGAGCTCAGCGGAAAGATGGATTTTTTTTAACACTTTTGCGTACCCTCGGGTGGCGCCACCTGGCGGACAGCCCCGCAGCTCCGGACCCGCTAATGAACAACAAACTTAAGGGTTTTCCTGGGGGAGGGGAGCAAAAACGTAACGAGAAATGGCAACAAAATATCGTCAATAAGGCAAAAGAAATTACAGAAATTAAATGAAATGCAATTAACCAGCTAAATGAGCGAAGCCCTCGAGGAAGGGAAATGCGAGAAAATTGGGTGGGAAAATGAAAAAGTCTGCGGAAAAGCTGGGGGATTTTTCGCCAAGGCGAGCGAATCCGATTTGTAAACTTAGAATCAGGAATCACGCTTCTGTAAGGTAATTAGCAAATGCAAAATTACAGGACGCACAATAAAAAATTTACATCTTCTCTTCACTAAAAAAAAATTAAAATAAATTAAAAACAGTAGAAAAAGAAATGACAAATATACTTAAATATAAATGTACTTAATTACGTGTTTTACTTTTTATCTTATTTGTCTCATTTATTTATATGGAATATCCAATTTAAAAAATGCTGCCAAGTAAATATTTTTTTATTGTTTAGTATGTCTAATTTATTATTATTATTTAATTTATTATTTATTAAGATATTTGTTTTATTTATTTATTATATTATAGTAGTTTGTATTGTAAGTAGATTTTGTAATTCTAATTATCAGTTTATTTAAATTAATTAAGTTTAAAATATTACTCATATTTCTGATGTATATGGTAAGGTTAAGAAATGTTTTTCGTGAGTGCAGTGAAAGGGAGCTCCACCTCCACAGGACTTTCCTTCAATTGGATGGCATTGCCGGCGGCTCATCCTTGATTCCTTGGCCATGCAAATGAGTTGGATTTATGCATCCCAGTTGCCCCTCCTTGGAGCTCCATCTTGCTACCTCCTTCCGGGCATTTTCGATGCACATCGATTGATTTCGCATCAACGCAAAATGCGAAACGGATTATTAAACTTGCCACTGGCCAGGTGTGTACCGAGCACCAGAGCCACTGGGAAAAGCTATGGAAAATGGTGGGGAAAATGGGGAGGAAAGTAGTGGATGACAATTTTGCAGCTGCTGCAATTTTCGATAAATTCTTTGCTCAAAAGATGCGCTGGGTAAATGGGAAAAGGGCGGGAGTGGGCAGAATGGGATGCAGCAGATATTTCATTCATTTCCATAATTTTAATAAAATTGAAGAAAAATATTCAAGGCAGTGCCGCAGAAGCAGCGACAGCAGCGGACGACGGCGAAATGAAAAGCGGAAAATGTGAAAACGCAAAATATGCGGCTATGTAATAGCGGCCACGTCACAGGCACAGTGGGCCCAAAGTGATCGAAAAGTGGAGTTCTCACTTATAAGACTAATAATATTTATGAATAGTAATAATAACGATTTACATAAACATTCTTTATATTTTTTAGGTTTAATTTACCATTTCTGATGTGTTGAAAAAATCCTTAGAGGGCAAAACATATTTTTTTATTTATTTCCCATTCCTCGATTCACTGTGCTTGATTGCTGCTGCTGGCATTTTCATCGTCTTCATTCCAATTCGGTTTTCTCAAGTTTATTTTCCTTTTGTACCTGGCTCGTTCGGTTTTGTTTTTTTTCTTTTCTATTTTTATGCTATACATGTGCTGCTATTTACCCCTTGCAAAGGACGCCCCTGCCCCTGAGCCACATATATAGAAATATATATATTTTCCCATGTGGAGCGATGGGGGACCATGTCAAGCAAATGACATAATTCAGTTGCTGGCAAAGTTTTTGACTGATGCCATGACAAGCGATCCCCCTTTGCCCCCTTTGCCCCCTTGCCATCCCCTCCCATGACTTCTTGGCCAAAAGTTCAACGTTGGATTCTGATGCTCGCTGATTGCCGACCATCTTGCCGAACAACTCATTCTCATTCCCTTTTATAAACACTGAAAGAAAAATGTAAAGCACAAAGATAATAAAGATTGTTATTGGTAAAAGAAAAATGATTAAATAAGAAATATATGCAATACAATTTTATTTAATTTAAGCCATATTTAATTGTAAAGAACTATTTTACTAAATAACATTACAAAATATATAGGCTTTTCTTATAAAATACATTTTTTTCAAAAATATTACCCCTAAATACCCCAAAATTTAGTATTTTAAATTAATTTTGAATAACCTGAAAATTGATTGTAATATGAGGTTAAATTTTCCGAAGTGCATTGATTTTTGAAAGAAGAAGAAGCCCAAGGAACAGGAGCCAAAGGATATGTCACCAGGTGGAAGTGCGCATTTAATCCAACCGAAAGTCCTAACATCAACAGCCAAACTGTTTCAGAAAACAGAAGGAAAAAAATATAACAGAAAACAGCAAAAAAAAGAGTCAAGTCAAGGACTCAAAGTCGAGGGGTTAATACCAAACATGTGCCGCCTCTAAACAATGAAAATGACTTTTCACCGAGAGGGAAAATTGTACAAAAAATGCAAGGGCAAATTAAAATGTTCAAAAGTTTTCCAGGACATTTCGGGACTTGGTGGGGTGAGCTATTTGCCCCTTTTCTTCATGCCAAATTTACGAGGCTCCCCGTAAAGCCACTTGAAAGCATCTCTCGCTCATAACTCATGATGTTTTGGGCCCCTCCTTGGCCCTAAATCTTTTTTATTTTTCTTGTTCTTTTTTTTTTGCTGCTTTCCATTGGGCTTTTAATTACGCCCAAGCCCCGGCAACATCAGAATGGGCCGAAATTAATTTAGCCAAATCATGGGGAATCAACAGGAGTAGGCCCAAAAAAAAAGAAAAAATATATATAAAGGAAAAAAAGGACATGTGCGTGACGAAAGGGGGGAATAATAGAATAGAATGAAATGGGGGAAAGGCGCATGCAAACACAAGGGTTAAGCGGCGCCAGCCAGCCTCCCACATGTGTGGGCGTGGCCGGGCTCCCCCTTTTTTTATATTTATGGATACTACGTGTTGTAGTGGGCGTGTTATGGCCATATCCCACCTTCTATTTCGCTGCCGCTTTTTAGGTTTTTAGGGCCAAAGCGACAACATAAAACAGTCGTAAAATTTATTAAGTGACATTTTTGTGTATGTAAAATAAAGCAGCCAGAAGAGAAAACAGGCAAAAAACAGGCATAATCATAAAGAAAACCAACAGAAAAATATATAATAATAAAACAACGTAAACACGAGAAAAACATTTGCTGGACAAACGTTAATTACGCAACAACAAGAACAACAACAAAAATAATAAAGAAATATGGGAAAATCCGAGAAAAGTTTACCCACCGAATTTGCCCCGGAATTTTTGCAATCAATTAAATATTAATTAATTGGCTTGTTGTCTTCTCTCCTTTTTGGCCAAGTTCACTTGCTAATTTTACATTTCCTAATTGCTCATCAGTCGCTTGATTGTTGACCACCCACCCACTCCCACTTTTTTGGAAAACCCCCCTTTTTTCGCGGCGTCCTCGCTCATTTAGCTGGTTAATTGCATTTCATTTAATTTCCGTAATTTCTTTTGCCCTATTGACGATATTTTGTTGCCATTTCTCGTTGCGTTGGCCCCGAAGTTTGCTGTTCATTAGCGTACCAAAGTTGCTTCCAAATCCGCGAGGGCTGGCCGGCAGGTGGCGCCACCCAAGGGGACAAAAGGTATTGAAGGGGTCGAATTACTAACCACCTTTCCATCTGCAACTTGGCCCTTTCACTGCTAATTGCACAGCATTTTAGTGTCCCCATTTTGTATTGCTGTTTTGTACATTGTATTTTTTTAACATTTTATTTCTTGGCTTTATATGGTAGTAAAAAGTCCATCTTCAGCTTTGTGAATAAAAATATTTTTAAAGCTAATTAATTACTTTTAGGAATTTAAAGAAAATAAGTTAGTCTGGTTTTTTTTGATCATGCGAGCTTAAGTTTTTATTTGGACTAAAGTCCCTCCGGGGGCGCCAAAAAAATTAAACTGATCGTTTTCTTAAGCTTTGCTTTATATGTAGACCTTTTTTTTTTTTGGTTTAAGATAATAGTAATAATACACTCAGAAAAACTAATGGCATTAAACGAACAGGTTTCGCAGCCAGAAATATTTGTAAAATAAATGTGATTATGGTGTGTATTAATGTGTATTAATATATAACATTGTTGGCTAATTTCCGTCCGGTTCAGATCTTGGTAATGGCAGTGCATCTTCCTCCCCCTGGAGAACCGAGGCTATGGATTTCGGTTGGATGCGGTAGGTGAGACCCCTGGGCGGATTTTCAGGCGGTGGCAATGGCGGCGGTTGCGGGATCAACGGCAGCGGATGCTTCAATCGCCAAGGATAGACGGCGCCATGGCGCTCCACGATGCTACATTTCTGCGCTGGCCTCAGGGCGAAGGAGAAGGTCCTTTGGATCAAGGACAATGCCTTGGCCTCGCACTGCAGGGCGTTGTACAGCTCGATCTTCTTGCGCGTCACCATGTGGCTGGTGGGTGGACTGAGGGCCTGGTTAACGCAATTATCGCGCCACAACTCGAACTCCTCCTGGGTGAAGACCAAGTTGGAGACATCGTTGATCTCGTGCAGCATCACGAGATCCTCGTAGCGCAGGCGCAGGGCCAAATTCGTGGGTATCTCGCCGACTTTGTAGCCATAGTCCAATTCCCCGAGGCCCAGAACCTCGGCAATCCGATAGTCGGGCAACTCCTCCTGCCCATTCACATTCACCCGGACAAAGCAACCGGAGACGGCCTGCTCGAAGGCGGGACGAACCAGCAGCAGGCCGATGCGATGGCGACTCAGACGCAGCTGCTCCAACTGATCGCGACTGGCCACCGGGAGATCCGGAGTGGGCGGCCTCTCGTGGCCCTCCATCCAGGACTCGTCCTCGTCGTCGATTCGCAGCGGAGAGGAGCGAAGGTGGCGCAGTTCACGGACTATTTCCGCCGCCGGACGACGGTTCCGCCGGATTCGCTGGCCGGACATTCAAAGGGATTGCTTTACTCCGCCGCCAAATGGTGGGCTAAACATTTAAATAATTTTTCGGTGACTTTTAGGATTTGCCTGGACCAAAAAATGAGTAGTGACAACTGGATCGGGGAGACGGGAAATAGTTTTTGAGAAAATTCATAAAAGAAAATAATTCAAAGGCTACTGGGAAACAGAAGTTCTTTCTGTAGTGGTAAATTAAAAAGAATTTACAATATTTAAATTATAATCAAAATTTAACAATTTTAAAGAAAATTGTATTATATTAATACCTATTTTATTATACAGCTTCTAAATTATTTTATTTTATTATTCTCTCAGTGTTTTGTGCAGCACTAATTTGGCATTTCAATTGTCTTTGGCGGCCAAATTGTAAAAGGATTTTACGAGCTTATATGTGGTTTTGGGTAAAGGATTTAAATATACCCTATTTAAAATCTGTAAAAAGTCTTGTTTACAAGTTTTGTTTATTTTAATAACAAATAAATTCTTAAATTGAATAATTTTGCATTAGGTCCAACGACAAAACAAATAATAAGCTTAAGCCTTCTAAATACAATTTATTTTAAATCTTGCGTTTGAAATAAAATTGAGTATGTACATTTTGATTTTTATTTAAAAAAACTATAACTAAACAAATTGTCTTTAAAAATGTTATATTTTTTATGATTATTATTGAATAATAAAATATTTTAATTTTTATTACAGGGTATACTTGCTTTCTTTTTTTCTAGCTCATCCATTTGAATGCATTTAACGACCCGCCTTCGCTTTATGCCCTCCATAAATGCCAGGGGCCAAAACTATTAAATTTATATTAATTTTGCAGTTTTTCCTTGGCTAGCATTTCACTTGGCACCCGCTGCTTAACCCCCTATTGCCCCCACTTGCCGATTATATATACCTGCTGGAGTAAAAGCGGCGGAAGGGGGTGGATCTTTTCCCATTTGGCAAAAGATTTATTATACAATTGCTTTAATTACAGTTGCAGCTAATTGTATGCGGACCTCCCGGGCAGATGCTACTTTTGATGCTGGCACAGAGCCCATTCAGTGGGTGGTTAGTGGGTGGTGTTTGGTGGGCCAACGGATGGATAGTGGGTGGTGTTTGCCTGATGGAGGGGTAATGCAAAATCTTTGCATGCTTTGTATGTGAGTCTGCATAAATAACTTGGTTGTATGTGTGCCACATCGAATATGCTGCTCACGCACAAATTCTCCTTGCGCTGCTCCTCGGCCTTGCCAACCCATCCTCCATCCCCTCCCTCTCTCTTTTTTGCACCACCCCCTACCTCAGAGTCTTTGGATCCTCCGCCCCATCCTTCAACATGCGCACACACTTAAGGGCAAACTCGTTTATGCAAGCTCAGTCATCATCATCATCATCGGCATCCACATCCACCGGCACAACAGCATCACTATCCAGGCCATCCTATATCCCATATCCTTCAGCCCCTCCCCCCAATCAACCCCCCTCATCACCCCTCCCCATTAGTGCGCAACACCTCCTCATCTTCGATGAGCTGACCAACAGAAATTCCCTTCGATTTCGATGATGGTTTCTTTTTTGGCCAAAAAGCAAAAGAATACACTACTCAAAAATTTTTTATTAACAAAAAAATGAAGCTAAAAATCATAAACTGAACAACCACTATTAAAAAGAATTCAATAAATGAAATATTTAATATTTAATTTATGTTACATTTTGATGTGCTTTCTAACGTTATTATTTTTTAAAATAACTAATTTGTAATTTAAAATTTACCAATTAACGCATATTTTTTTATTAAGTCTGAAATTATTTATTGAATTTTGAAATATATATTTTTTTATTGATTTTTGAGCTCTGGATATTTTTCAGTGCACCAACGATGATAGAGGTGGATAAAGATTCAAGTTGAAGAAGGATACGATGCAGTTGAGGGAAAAGTTGGGGCAAGAGGTACCAACCAAAAAAAAACCATAAGAGTGGGGCTTTGTTTTATAATAAATTTATAAATCCAGTTTGTTAGATCAATGCCCTACTGAAATGTAAAAACTGGGACAGCAATCGAGAAAATTAAAAAAAGCAGAGCGAGGAATGAAAATCCATAATTCTATTTAAAGAGCCACCTTTCGAAATTAGTATTCGTTTTATCTATATTTCATTGTCCGATTGGCAAATGAAATACGATTCCCTGGCACAATCGATATCGTTCATTAGTCCTCTATCCAGTTGCACACAATCCTCGTTGCCATTCAAATCGTTGGGCTCTCCGGGCCACCACTTCAAATATGGTTTCTTGCCGGAAGCTTCGGATACGAACTGGCCCTCCTTTTCCCGATCGTTGGTGCCCAGCCAGTAGCGACCATTGAGTTTGGGCTCCAGGACATTCAGTTCCCGTTGGTCCTTGATCGATGCCAGATGTCCACCCATTTTGCGGCACGTGGAGGCAGCCGAAACCCAGTTGAGCTTATATTTATTCTCTATGTAGAAGTACCGAGTTCCGATTTGCTGAAAGGCTGCTTGTTGCTCTTCCATTTTGGCCGGCAGTACCTGTAGTTTTGCCTTCAGGGAATCCTGAAGAGCCGCAAATTGGCTTCCCATATCGGATTTCAGCTCTACCATCTGGCTTTCCATTTTGGTTTGAAGCAATTGGAGTTGGTTCTTCAGTGCGGAATCCAGGGGTTTCAAAAGGTCCTGCAGATGTCCCTCCGTTCGGTTGAAAATCCTCTCGAAATCCTCGGACGCTGGGGCTCTTTTGCAGGACTCTTCAAGCGCTTGGTTCTGTTTATCCAGTTTTGCCTGGACTTCAAGGAGCTGGCCATCCAACTGACTTTGAATAACTGATTTCTGTTCCTTAATCATGTTCTGCAGCCCATTAAATTGGATCTTAGTTTCGGAAATTAGCGCCAAAAGCTGTTTCTCCGTTTCGTTTAGCCTCGCCTCGAAGACTTCGGGGGTCATCTCCTTCAGGTTTCCCTTGATTATTGTCCACTGGACCTGCAGCCAAAACTGGACTGCCTGAAGTCTCTCCTGAATAATCTGCTGCTCCTCTTGGATCCTGTCCAGCTTTATCTCCGTTTCAGGAATCATATTGAGTACCGGATGCAGTTGACTGAGGCAGAACTGTCCACACTGATTTGCAGGATCGCTTAGTGCACAAATGTATCCATTATTATCCTGGCAGTTCGCCAATGTGAGAAGAAACCCCAAGAAAAGGTATGCTAGCTTCTCCATTCTGAAAAAGATACAACCAAACGACGTGAACTCTAAAAACTCACTGCAATATGTGCAATTCTTGAAGAAAACAAGAAACAGACAATTTTGCTGATAAAAATCACATCTAAAAAAAAAGAATTTACAACGGGGTTTATTAAGTAATAAAATATGATGCATACATAAATAGTACAGGTTTCAAGCAAGAAAATTCTCATTTAAATAATTGCTTGATTAAAAATGTTTTCATTAAAAAGTATGTATTTGCATTTTTTGCAAAACAAAATAGTTTTATCATTATTTTCGTAACTATTTAAAATTATTATTTAAGAATGTCGACGTTATGGAAGTTCGACTGTTTATGATAAATACAAACTGTCTGGTTTATCTAGCTCTTTAACGCCTTTTAATCTGACTTGCTGAATTCTAAGAATTTTGATAAGGCAGCGAGACTTTTTCTACCATGGCTAGTTAAGAATAGATCGCTTTTCTTGGAATGGACAGATAACATATTTAAATTAACAATGTGTAAATTGACTCACTTGGTGTTACAGATCAGAAATCTTTATGTAATGAGGCCGGTGTAAAACAAGATAATCCGTTTGGCTAACTTTTAAACAAAATCATGGGGCGTTGAAGTTTTTAAAACGCCGTTAGCCCGAACATCATGCAAATAATCTGAACTGAGTGGCTATGAGTGTGAAAAATCCTAGAAAATGCTGAATGCCATGAGACCCATCCATCACGAGGGCATCAGCTGGTGAGGACCCGACATCAAGTCTGCGAGGCTTAAGAACTTTTCCTCGAACACCTTTGGGCCGGGGGCGAAGTACAGTCACCGCCATGGAGGCGAGTGAGCCACGCCTTGACGTTGACAGGCAGTGCAAAAAGTTTGCGTCCATGAGTAGAAGAATGACCAGCGAGGGAGGAGCTTCTGAGGGGGGCGGAACCCTCATCCAGTTGGCTGACATGCCAAGCCCATGGCCCATAACCCATTCCCATGCTGCCACACAGGGCTGTCCAGTAATGTACACACAAGTATTTAACTGGCTCGTCTTTAAAACTTAATTAAATGCAAGAAAATTTATTAAATGCTCAGCATTTTTAGCTGATTGCAAGGTCACACTACACCTAGTTTTTAGGTTTCATGGTCACACTGCTGCTTTAAAAAAGTTGCAAAATAAGCTTTAAAAGCAAAAAACTTAAAAACCTAACCCAATTAGCTTCACAATTGTATAAACAAGATTAGCAGTCATAATTTAATTAAAAAATTAATAAATTTAATAAAACATTTAATAAAAACTAAAGCCACCCGTAGAATATTATCCCTTGAGCTGTCAGCGATTTCGATTTAGCAACATTTACTCGGTAATATTTGAAATAAACTTGATGGCGAGAGGTGGCAGAATGCAAACGCACAAAATTCAGCAGCTCAAGTGCTGGAAAATTCCCATACAGCGAATGGCGGTGGACGCAGGCTGGCTGAGAACGAATCTAGGATACGGATACCCATGTCAAAAAAAGAAACTGGCAAAAGGAAAGTGGGAAAGTGGGAAAGCGGGAAATGTGACTAGGCCAGGGGCAGTTGCCAGTTGCGAGTTGCCAGTTGGCAGCGCGGCAAGGAAACTTGTTTGTTGCACAGAAACAAAAGCGCTTCCGCTTTTCATGTAAAATGACAGAAACAAGTGTTAATGGTTTTGGGCTTAGGCAAAAGGCAATGGAGCCGCCGAGCGCGAATGCGAGGAAAAAGGACGATGGACGCAGGATAAAGGACGGCTGGACAATGTGCAGTCCAGGCAGATTAGATATCACATTAAAGGTATGCTGGAGGAGAAGTAAAGTCACTTTTTTTTAAGTAATCTTGGGGTAGCTATAAGCTATAAATGTACAATGTACACATGATAAATAGCTATATGTAAGACTTAATCTCTTTTTATCACAAATATATAAATATAAAAACCTTAAATTCAAAAACTATATTTTAAAAACGTTTGCAAGCAAGGTCACACTGCACACAAATTTAAGCTAATGAGGTAGAACTAAGTTTAATTTGTTAATGCCAAAATATTTTTTATACCCTTGCAGAGGGTATTATGATTTCAGTCAGAAGTTTGCAACGCAGTGAAGGAGACGTTTCCGACCCCATAAAGTATATATATTCTTGATCAGCATCACAAGACGAGTCGATCTAGCCATGTCCGTCTGTCCGTCTGTCCGTCCGTCTGTCCGTCTGTCCGTCTGTCTGTTTCTACGCAAACTAGTCTCTCAGTTTTTGAGCTATCGGGACAAAACTTTCGCAAAAGTCTTCTTTCTATTGCAGGTAGTATATATGTCGGAGCCGACCGGATCGGACAACTATATCTTATAGCTCCCATAGGAACAATCGGAAAAAAAAAAAACTTTAAAAAATTCTAGCTTCGGTGTTTTTTGAAATATAACCTTCTACTTTTGGGGATGTTATTTTTTAAATATTTCTGAATTTCGAATTAATTATTTAAAAATCGGACTACTATATCATATAGCTGCCATAGGAACGATCGGAAAATTAATGGAAAAGTAATAGGAAATAAATTCTAGCTTCTTTGGTTTTTATTGTATTATCTTCTACTCTAGGATATGACTCTTTTTAAATATTTCCGAATTTCAATTTTAATTTGATCAAAATCGGACGACTATATCATATAGCTGCCATAGGAACGATCGGAAAATTAATGCAAAATATTAGAAAATTGAACATTTTTGCGATTTGTTAATTAATAGGAATGATCTGCAAGGGTATATAAGCTTCGGCTGGCCGAAGCTAGCTTCCTTTCTTGTTTTTGAATAATTTTTTTGGATTACCTATCAGAAACCAAAATTAATCTAGTGGTAAAATAAAAAATACTCCAATAAGGTCACACTTTTTCAAGAAACTATGTTAGAAATCGACTCACAAAAAATTAAATAATTTGATTAATTTGATCAAGGCAAAGTTAAAGTTTTTAAAATTTAAAAAATCAATACAGAAGTTAAAGACCAGTCTAGATATTGTTTGCTTCCTATTCCCCTTTGATGGTTTTATCAAGCTAATTTGTGGTCTTCCTTTATGACAATCAACTCTGGTTGCGTGTAAGTCTTACTTCCGATTTTTCCTAGGCTTTTCTCTGCCTCGTCTTTTCCCCTCCCCTTTTCCCCTCGCCATTTTTTTATTTTTTGCAGTCTCTTTTCCCCGCTTCTCGCCTACCGATTTCTCAGTCTGGGCCAATTTCAGTGTGAAACCACCAGTCTGCCCCGCAAAACCCCAAAAACCCAACCACTAGACCCTTGCACCAACTTCCCGGCCCCCTCTGCACTCTTTTTTTCACTCCGCCCCTGTCTCTGTCTGTGACGTGAGCTCTTTTGCTATTTTGAGTTGGATTTTTTTGCTACTTTTTTTGCCAGTACATTTTTTTTTTTGCCTTGTGCAGTTGCAGCTTTTTGCATTTTACCTCCAGGAATTTTTCGTTCCGTATGCATATGCAAATGCCTCGGCCTACATGTGTCGGTGTCTGTTACCCCACAAAACCCCCTCTGCACTGCGCCCCTTTTTTCGCTACCCCTTTTTTCGTAGCATATGGGAAACTTTTGCCAGCATGTTGCCTACTGCATTTTTTTCCTGCACTCATTTCTTGCTGATTCCGGACTCCTACTGCCTCCCCAACCTGCCACGCCCCCTTACTCTAGTGCAGAATTACAATAATGAAAATGTATTTGCAAAACTCGCCTAATTAGTTGAATATGAGCCATGTTGGGTATTCAAATATGCACAGGCAAGCTGTCAGACAGGGACAGCCTGAAAAGAAAGAGACAGTCGGTGTGGGAGAGAGAGAGAGGGAGAGAAAAGGAGCGGGGGAAAGTATGGCACAGATAGCAAACACGAACTGCAAGAAGCTAAAAAAAAGTTGCTCAATTGCACTGCTTTTGTTTGACAGGCAACATGGAAGCATTTATTGCAGTGTCACTGTACTAAAACTCGATATTTTCCGTAACTTGTTTTGGATTTTCTTTTTTATAATCCTATTGCCACGGTTTAAATTTAAGAATCCCTGAACTTCACAACCATGGTCACACTACACGTTCCTTTTATGTTTCTGGAGCTAGGGTCACACTGATTCGATTGCAGGAACATGATTTTCCCTTTAAGGGAAGGAAAAAACCTCTTTAAATTTCCAAAAATTATACAAAATTAGCTGGAAAAATCCGGTGACAAATTCGAGCACGGCCCATAAACCTTTTTGTAATATTAACCCACTTTTGAAGGCGTGAGGTGGGGGTGCAAGTGTTAAAGTTGTCGAGAGCATTGAACGCACCTGCTACACCTGTCCTCCGCTTTTGACTTTGGCTTAAAAACAAAGAAGTAAAACGCGCCAAATTATGATTTCCCTCTTACCTTTGGCTCAGTTTTATGCGTTTGGCAGCAGGTGAGAGCATAAATTTGTTGCCACCGAAAAAGTTTTTTTTTTTTGCTTTTTTCTTGCTTTGTGGGTGGGGACTTAGGATTTGGGCTAGAAAAAATTACGCCTGTCAAACAAGGGCAAACATAATCGACGGGCATTCGACAAGCAAATTTACACAAATCACCACATTAGTGGGCGATGTGGGCGCAGTGGGCGTGGCAGATAGGAGCACACACACATCATAATCACAACACATCAAGTGACAATCAAAACCGCAAACAGACAAACGGCATCCCAGAGCAGCCTGTAAGTGATATGTGGGGTGGGAGGTGGGGGCACTGGGGGGTTAAGGGTGCTCTGGCTGGTGGGCGGAGATTTTCCAGGGGCGGTGGGCGGTGGGAAATCCCCCAAGGGGCGTGGGTGTCCCACATGTGTCCGTAATGACGATTAACTGCTGAGCCGCAATTAACTGTGAACAGGCGGAAATACGCTGAATGACAGCTGGAAAAGCGGGTGGCGAGTGGGTGGTTGGGGAAAATAGGGCCAAAGGGGGTGGGAAAACGAGGGAAAGCGGCATCCACCGGAAGCAGTCGCTAAGGACAGAAGTCAAGGTGGAATAAAAGGCCAACGAGTGGGGCAAGGAAAACACACCAGGAAATGAAATGCAGAATAAAACAATTGGGTAAAGTAAAAAAAAAAAACAAATTAGCACTTGAATAAATAAAAAAAAAAGAAAAATATGTGCAGCTAATAGAGAAAAATACTGTCATTTAATAAATATTTAATTTATTTGTAAATAAATAAGTTAGCAAGAGAAATACTCCTCAAAAAGAAAACGAAGTACAGCTAAAAGGGAATAAATATTAAATACAAATTTATATAAAAATTGTCTTTTTCTGGTTATTTAATACATATTTAATTTATTTATAAATAAATAAATGAGTTAGAGAAATATTAAGTTCCATTTTCCATATAGAAAATATTAATTATCACTAGATTTTTGTTAGCAATTATATAAAGTTAATTTAACCAAAGTAGCTCAACATCCTAACTTATTTATAATTTGAGCCCACAAACTCTTTTACAACGCATATCCATCTAAGCAAAAAGAGCAACAAGGACATTTAATCATTCACTTCTCAGCCTTATGAATGAATTAGATAGCAAAATGAACGAAGCTAAGTGAATAAATGATTCATAAATGATTTCTGACCAGGGAACTTTTTCTATCTCTCCGTATTCCCGCTTCCCTGTATTTATTAATAAAGAAAATGGAAAAATTGGAGCATATGTGAGAGTTTTTCCTTCGCTTTTCTTGGGGGGGCATGAGTGCGTAAGTGTGAGTTTTGTGATATGAATGAGTGCCGACAAAGGCAAACAAATGCGCAAATAAATCGAGCTGGGGGGGATGGGAATGGGAAAAGTGGCAGGTGGGCGGGAAAAGTGGGTGGAAAATATGGGGGAGTGGGAAAAGCGGGAGCGTGAAGGACAGCGGAGCACGGATAATGATTATGATGGGCGCCCCACCTAGGCACGCATTTTGGCCCAACTTTGGATGACAATTGCAGCGCATATCCGCTTCCGGTACAGGCACCCCCCTCCCCCCTCTTACACACACACACACACACAGAGAGACACACAGCCACAGGACATTTATCCTAATCACACATACACACGCACGCAGGACACTGAGAGCTTATTTATGTGCCCAACTTCTTTTCGACATTGTTCTTTTATTATTTTAGTCCTTGTCGCCCCACTCCCCCCCTCATCGCCACACCCCCTGCAGAATCTTCCTGCCATTTTTGTCGCAATTTAGCTAAAAGCGTCGTCTAAGAGGAAGTCCTTTTTATACTCGCATTCCCCACCTCCATTGCCGCAATGCCGCTGTCGTTGCCGTTGTCCTTAATCTCATTCCACATCGGCTGCTGCTCCTTTTGACATGCCCTCATAAAGGAAAAGTCGACGAAAATGGTGGGTGTGGCCGGAAAAGCGACGGCTTACCAAAACCGCCTTTGTCCTTTTGATATAGCATCCTCCATTTCTCGGCAGATCTCTCGTCTCGGAAATTGTGAGCCATTTCCCCGAGCACTTAATCGATTAATTAAAAACAATCAGGTGATTTTCACCGGGCATAAAAAAATATTAAAAAGAACTATGTAGAAGTTTAAAAATACAAAATTATTAAGAAAAATCTTTGGGGATTACATAAATATACAATTACTTACACCATGTCTGTGGCTTTATCTCTGCTTCATTCCACGTGTTTTGATTATAATTTTGTGTTTGGGGCCTGTTATTTTCCAGTCGCATTTTCCAACTACACAGAAAGTGTGGAAAACAGTTAAAAGTTGTGCTCCGTTTGTCGTTAAGTTTCAGTGCACGGCCGTTAGGTGGAGCTTTATGGGCACATTTCAGCATTTTCCATATGTTCTTAAGGCACTGAAAGAAAATGTGTAACTTAAGCCCAGAAATATAATTCGAAACATTGTCAAAAGGGAAAAGATCTATATTTCAAATATTAGCCTAAAAAAATTTCTGGGTTTCTTTATTGATTGGAATAAGAATTTTCCATTTCTTTAAATGTATAATACCTTCTAAAAAAATCTCAACAATTTTGCATTAAAAATTATATTTTTTCTTAATGTTTAACTTCCCTCAAAATTTGATTATAATATTATAATTAATATTATTTATTAAGATATGTTAAGAGCTAAAATCGGTAATTTAAAAATTTTTAAATAAAATGTGTAGTTGTTAAAAGTTTTAAATAAAAGAATTCCCTTAATTTTCAGAAGATATTCCTAATGCTACTGCCGTTTTTGGCGCAGTGCTTAGTTCGGAGTTGCCGTGCTCCTCCGACTTGACTTATTACTCGCAGAAAAAGCAACACACACATGTGCTGTAAAAATGAAAATGGCGCTACAAAAATGAGAAATGAAGAATGACAACATCAAATTAGCTTCATAAAAATGTCGACTCGCTCAGTGCCACTGAGTTTTTGGGTGGTGTGAAACAATACAGTTTATAAAAATGAGAGTGCAAAAATATTTTTATGATAAATGACTGTAAACGAGCACGTGAGATGAGGGTAGAATGGGGAGTACAGGGAGTTCGGGGAGTGGGGCACCGAACTTGGAGCCAAGGACATTCCATAGACATAAACGTGCTGCTGTCAACCGCACACGCACATGCCGGCACACCCACACACGCACGCCCACACAGGGACATCTATATGACAGGAGCATTTTGGCGTCGACGTTGACATTGACGCCATTTCCGGCCGACGCGGGAAAGCGGGAAAAGCGGGAAAGTGCCAAAGGTACGGCAGCAACAGTTGTCCTTTGTCGCCCGAAACCCCCTTCTTCTTCTTCCCCAATTTCGGGATTTACCACCCCACTCAACCCACAAGATTTTTCCCACACCCGCGGCGACATGTGTCACACGCACACTGATGTAACCTAGCCTAGAGTTTTATTTTATATTTCCCCCGCTTCTTTTTTTTGCGACAAGTTTAGCGATCTTGTTGTCGAATTTAAGGGAGATTGCTTACATGGGCACAGCCAGAAGAAATGGGAAAAGCTTAAGAATTCGCGCTTTGATTTCTAGCTTAGAAAAAAATTGTAGAAAGTGCAGATATTTAGTCGAATTTAAAATAATTTTTCGTCACAAAATTTGCTATCAGATCGTTACTATGTTTTACCTCCTTAAGAGGTGTTTCTGTTTCATATTTAAGATTCTTTATTTAAGATTAAGAATGCTTAAGAATCCGAGTCTTAGTCCTATTAGTTCTAAATCCTCTTTAATAACTTTTAAATTATAATAAGAAGTCTATTGATAAGGAGATTGAGATATATAAATAAAAATATCATAAAATTATTAAAAATAACCTCAGCTATAAAAGTAATGCTATTTTTATATTCAATGTGGAATCTTTTTCATATTCATTTTAACGGTTTGCCAGAAGGTAGTTTTTAATTTTCTTGAGTTATTTTGCACACTCAATAAATCCAGCATAAATTCACCCCCGCTGTACAGTACAGTGCAGTACAGTGGAGCTTTTAAGGACTCTTACAAAACCACTTTGCCATCTGTTGCGGTGCTCCATATAAACTCAATATTATGATAATACCGAAAACCGTACAATTCCATTGGCAAAAGTTATTGACCGCATGCCGAAAGTTTTCATAGATTGGAATTATTTTGGCTTCCTTGCCGGTCGGTTGGCAAGTTTTGCGTGTACAGTCAACCGAAACTTATTATTAATATCCTTTAGTATGCTGCAGTGTGAATTTTACTGCCAAGCTTAGCTTTTGCTATTTGTTTAATTAGATTTCTCAAGTGGGAACCTCAGAAACCGCACATTTTCTCAAGACTTTCGTTGGACGGGGGGCGTTTCCATTGCAGCCGCCTGCAATTTTTCGAACTGTTGCTCTTTGCAAAAGGGTGGGGTGAAAAACCGCAGAAGAAAATCCCTCGGCCAGTTTTCCCTTTCCTCCGCCCCTCCACCCCATTGCCCCATTGCCATCGAAACAAAGCCATTTTTCTACGGCGCTGTCTCGCAAATATTTCAGTGAGAACTTTAGCATTTTGTGCACTTTAATTTGCGGTTAGCAGAACTCGCAAAGTTTTTCTCCAACCTTAGGAGCCCAGAAACCCGAGTGACCGCATCAAAGAGCCACTGCGAGGGCCATTTGTAAACAGACAAAAGCTAATAGCTGCGGCACGAAAACTTCCACCAACAACAACCAACAATGAAGCCTGCACTTCCTCATCTCAACTAATTCCGGTTTCATTATAATATTTCGTTTTCCCATTGTTCTGCAACTATTCGCAAGATTTCCATTTGACTCAATTAGGAATTTCGCAGAAAGCAAAAAGCATGTCAAGTAAGTCGGTTTAACGGTGAAGATAAGGAAAACTTTACTGTGGTATTATGCAAATTTAATAGGCTTTGGATAGAATAATATAATAGAAATTAAAGTTATTCATTTAATAATTAAAACCTATTCTACGCCAAATAATATTTTTCATGTTTAAAAATTTAAAATTGAGTGACTATTCCGATTTGGGTAATTTTTGCATTAAAAAATAAATAAATAAAATAATAAATATATTTTAATGAAGGGATTAAAGCAACTCTTTATTTATAAATTATATTATAATATTTATAAATATAAATTAGACTAGATTTTTTTTTTTATTAAAATAAATAATATTTACATTTTAAATACATTTTTTAAATCTTATAGCCACGGCTCTACAAAAATCATTAAAAATAGAATTTTCTTTAATAAAATTCAGCATGTAATAATTCAATTAGACTAATTATAAATACCTTTCGAAATTCCCAAACACAGCAACCGACGTCGCTTTAAACTCTCGTTGGGTTAATCGCAAAGTGCTCTAATTGAATTTCATTTCGCATTAAAGCGCCCCAGTGGGCGTGGCAGTGGGTTAGAAGGGAGGGGCAGTGGGTTAACCAATCTGGGCATTATTAAATTATCCCTTAGACACCGCAATCGCACTACCCCTCCTGGATTTCCCACCCCTCCGACAGTCTTGGCTTTTGTTATTATGAGCTTTACTTTGGCTTTTTGCCACTTTTCAGTTTGGTGCCAGGCGCTTTTTAGCCATTAATCTTCTTTGACGCGCTTAAATCACATGAATAACAAATTAGATGGCATATTAGTACGTGGCTTTACCGCCTTTGTAATACGGTTTTCTTTTTTTTTTTTTTCATTTTTTACTTTTTAAATCCGACAAAATGTCAAATGTTGTGGCACGAAAAAGAACAAAAATGAGGGGAAAAAGAAAAGCCCGCAAAAAGAAAGGGAAATGAGAGTGAACATTAAATAACAAAAGGATCTCGCTCCCTTGGCTCTATATATTTTTGCATAATTCATTGGCCTGTCTAACGGTGCGTATGCGTTATCCCCACTTTCCCCTTGAGCTTTTCCATTTTTCCCCCATAAACTTACACACACACATACGTTTTCGCCTCTTTGTGCTGTCAGTTTGCTAATTAGCTACGCATTTTCATTGTCGTTAAAACTCCTTTCATATGCATATTTACCCACTCCGCGCGAGTATTTATATATGTTTTTCGCCTTGTGTCCCTTCGTTCTTTTAATGCAATTTAATTATTTTGCTATATGTTTGTGTCACAGACAGAAAGACAAAGCCCATGTCTTGTGACATGTGCCATTTGCGAGAGCCCCCGAACCATTTTCCCTCACAATTTGATAAATTATATGCATTTTTAATCTAATTAAATTGCAACAGGCGGCAAATGTCACTGGCTGCTGTTTGCTGTTATTATTGCCGTTGTCTTCCGATTTCCCATGATTAATGGGTGTTACAAAAAAAAGCCAGAAAATAATTGTAAGATGTCTGTAGTTGGGGTAAGAGCCCATCTTTATCCGCCATATTTTTCATTTTGATTTTCCTAACTATTCCGAAATGGGCTGCAAAAATTGAAATCCCACTTTACTTAAAAATAAAAATTTCATATTTTTTGGATTTTGTAAGAGAAGTGCGAAATAAAATAAAAATAAACAGCCTAGAGGCAGATTTATCATCATTTCGCGGGATTTGGCCAGCCATTAAATATCCGCCTATAAACATGGCCTGGAAATAATTTCGCGATAAGCTCAAACCATGGACAAATATGCATATTTATGTATTTATGTGTGTGCTCCCATAACCGATTTCATTTTTATTTTTATTTTTTGTTAGCTGTGTGCTTGTTATGCGATAATTGCATTTAAGGCACAAGCCGCTTAAAAGCAGATTTGCTATCTCGCTTCTTTTTCAAATAGTCGCACTGCGAAAATCGGTTCAGTTATAAGTGGAACCATATTTAAGACGCTTAAATATACTATAAATTACGACTTATTTTAAGCCATTTTATTTGGTTTATTTTAAGTGGAATTTTTTATTCCGATCCCTAAATATTTAGGTACTCTCAAATTAAAAATATATAATTTTTTCAATTCAGTGTTGAATAAAAAACTAGAAATTAAAAAGTAAGTAAATAAAATATGAAATACCTAATTACGATTATTCCGATTTATTTTGTTTATCGCCTATTGATTATATACATTTAACAATTTGTTCGATGATATATAAAAAACTAGGAAGTTGAAAATGTAAGTAAATATGTATAAAATAAAAAAGTAAAAAGTAAAATAAATAAGTAATAAAATATAATTTATAAAAAATATAAATTTGAAAATGAAAAATTACTTAAATAGTTAGAACTGCTAGACGCAACGTCTAAACACTTCTTGTTTATAAGTTTAATTTCCTAAGTTATTTTTAAAGCTCCGTGAAGAAGTTTGAAAAGTATTAGCCAATATAAAATCCCATAACGTGGTTATACATATATGCTCTAGAAATATTTGCAAGAGCCTAAGAACAATGAGGAAATTTCCACAGACTGAAACTTTTGCCCCATTTCAACTTTCTCGTCCTTGTGCCTTTGCACACACATACACTGCAACAAATAGGCGGCAGTTAACTGGCATTCCTGACTCCTCAGCCATTGTGCCATAAAGCAGCGCAACTGTTGCACAGATGAGAATAAAAAGGAGAAAGAAAAACTTGGGGAGAAGCGCCGGAAAAGCGGGAAAAGCCACTTGGAGGAAGCTAGTTAGCTAGAGAGAGAAACAGCAGAGCCTGTTGCCACATAAACAGCAAATTTTATTAGATTACACATACGCCGGGTAGTCCCACATGGAGAAGGAGCAGGAGAAGGAGGAGGCAACTGCATCGCTGGGAAAATCAGGCGTCGGAAAATGTGAGGGGCGGGGAGAGGCGAGAAAAAGCGAGGAAAAGCGAAGTCAGAGTGCAAAATTTTTATGACTCCCAGCGGATGTTTTGATACGTTTTTATGAGACGCGCGCGTGCTGTAAGCGAACGGCGACTTCCGCTCGCCATAGGCCTCGTCTATAACTCCCGGCCACGCCCCTTCCGCCCGCTTTCCGCCCACAGCCCAGCCTGCCAGGCCCCGCCCCCTTTTCTCATCCAACAAACTGACACTGCCTTATCGCACTGTTGAGCATTTGCTTGATGTTCTCTAATAGAAAACGGCAGGGAAATCGAAAACAAGATGCGACCGAAAATATCACTTACTTCAAATGCCCTGGAATTAAAAATAAATACTTTTTCTATTAAAAAATATATAATATAAAAATTTAATATATAAACACAATTTAAAATAAAAAATGCCCCAATTTAAATATATATTAAACTTCGGGCTTATAAAAATGTTATTATTGAAATTATATGTAAATTAAATTTATATACATTTGATAAATAAAGTACAAATCTTTTTGAGTCAAGTGTTGCCATATTTGTTTTCTGTAAAATAAATATTGTCATTTATTTTTAAGAAAATATTTAAATACAAATTTTGTTAGTGGATATTTTGCATTTATTTTAAATTAAATGTTTGGTGAATATAAATATTTATGATTTTTTTTTAAATTTTTTATTTATTTATTCTCTGGTACCTCTTAGGTAATTACTGATTCCCCACAACCTAAATAATAAATTATAATGCATTAAAAAAAAATGTTTTGCCATCTCTAATGTCTAATTTTAAAGTCAATTTCAGGCGAATTCCTCACTGCTTTTAAACTTTCCATCTAGTTTAAAACACCCCCAGAAAGGGCACTAAAAAAAGGAAATATATGCATGTATCTAAATATTTGCCCGACTGTCTTTCGCATTTATTGCAGGGCGACCAACTAGGCGAAGATTGAAGTGATTGCCATGAAGTCGAAATTGGTTCTGACAGGGAAGTCGGTCCTTTGCATAAACAAATTCATCGGCAGTTGGCAAAAGGAACTCGAATTGATGACACATAAAAGCGAAGTGGGAGCAAAATAAAAGGAGGATGGGCGAAAGAAAAAAAAAAGATGGACCAAGATGCTCGTAGAATTTTATTTGCCCATAAATGCGGGGAAGGGGCGTCTAAAAGGGGTTACTTTAAGCCAGCATAGGATTTTGTTTTAATAAAGTTTCCTCGTCTCGAAATAAATAACCAATAGCCGGCTTTGAAAGTCTAGAAATGTAGAAATCTGTCTCAACAAATTCGTGTCGTGTCCAACTTTTTCACAACAGATCTCTGCTAATTTAAATCGAGTGAAACCTGGGAGAATCTTGAAAACTTTTGCCTCACATCTCTCTCTTGGCACTTCCCCATAAATCTCTGGCCTCGATGGCTGACAAACGTTTAACTCCATGGCTTCGCCGTCATTTGGCCTGAAGTTGTGGGACTAACTAACTATGTGACCCGAACCCATAACACATTCCTCTCTTTAAAAGTTGCCCAAACTTTGGCAGCAGCCCTCTTACATTATCCTCGGCTCTGGGAGAACCTTTGCCCCCCGAAAAACTCGAACGACCCCTTTCCCTGGTCCCATGTTGAAAAACTGAAAATACTGAAAGGCCCCCTTCCCCACTTTTTCCTATGGAGCATACTTTTTGGGCATGGCAAATGGCAGCGCTGATTTACTTTGCAATTACAGCCAACCGAGTGCCTGAGATGAAAGTGGGAGGTGGGCGGTGGGTGGGTCGAAAGGGGGTCTAAAGCAATGAACTAGAAAGCTGTCTGATTAGCGTACAGCTAGGAAAAGTTTCTCCACTTACACTCACACACACACAGATTTATTGAGCCCGCTGTCCGCGTCAATAATTTGCATGGGTTAAACGAATAAGAGGGAAGAAAATCAGAAAATCCGGGGGTTAAGTCAACCTAGACCCCCTTAACCCCCTCATGCCTGACTTCCTGTGTCAATGGCCAGGGATTTACCTATGTGTCTGCATAAGTGTGTGTGAGTCCAAGAGAGAGAGTGTAAAAGCGTGTTTGAAAAAAACTTTCTACACTTCAGCTCAAGTTACTTATTTTTCGTTTTTTTACAGGGTATTTTATTTATGCCACAAACTATTTGGTTAAGTACCTAAATCACTTTACAAGTTTCTAAAAATTATGTTTAGATGATATTCCAGCAAACACAAATATTTTAAGATTTTTTTGAAACACCTTTAAAATTAGAAAACTATTGGTATATAAAATAATAAGTTATGTTAAAAAATGTTTGACCCACACTAATCAAAAGAATTACATAAACCAATTAATCCATTTTAATATGTGTTAAAAATTTAATTACATTTCATAAAAAACATATTTCTCAATTACTTGGCTAAGAAGAAAATTAAGTTAGGGCAGCTATAAAAAAATTAAACTCAATTTTCATTCATGTAATCAACATTATGATTAATTTAAAGCGCATAAAAAGCGCAAATCAATTAATTGCTGAAAACCTTAAGAGCATTTTATAATCGGTTTAAGCACGTTTTTTTTCTGTATTACGGTTTTTTTGCTCTTTCGCTGCAACGGCAACCGAGTGACAATAAATTGTTAAGTGCAGAAAAAGTTTATAGCCTTTGAGTGAAGTGAATGATGGCAAACACACGGCGAACACGAAGTTTAAGACGGGCGAAACCCGCTTTAAGCTCCGCTCGAACAATATCGGGGGAAGCCCCAAAAGTGCCACTGAGCGAAAAACTCAGTTAGTAGGCGAAACTGAGTGGGACATTGCCGCCTCTTTGTTGTCTGGCTGTAGATCGCTGCACAAACGAAATCCCTCACGAAACGAACACACAGCGCACTTTTGTTTAATAAAATGGGAGAAAAAAGATTATTCGATGTAAAAATAGAAACTTCTTAGAGGTTTAAGATGGGTTCTATATGTGGTTCAGAAACAGTAAAGAACTGTAGTTATGGTACGCAAAGTAGTAGTAAATGACATACTAATGAAACTAATGAAATGTTTCTTCAAAAGATTCAAAAAACATTGTGAACAATTTTTCGGATTTTCAATATATATTTATATATATATAGAGGTAATTTTAAATGTAATTATTAAACACTTTGTTCATCTGTAAGAATAAGCATAGCAAGGCCATTTTAAAGTAACGTTCAGAAAAATGTAGAAACACATAAAAGACTTGATTAGAGAAATTTAAATGTATTTGATTAGAGAAAATTAAATGTATTTAAATAATTAATTTAAGTAAATAAGTATACAAAAGTTAAATAAAACTATAAATTCTTTTGAGAACACTAAACTTTTTAAAATGATTAAGTGAATTATATACCTACTTTTACAAAACTATATATTAAAACGCAATGAAACACCTAAAATTACAAATCAAATTCGTCAGAAACCATTCGAATTTTGCCCTCAAAATATAAAATGAAATATAATAGGCAAATTAAACTGAATCAATATTCCTCGGCGTCGTAATAATCCATATAAATTGAGGGAAACTTTGAAAATGAGCTCCTCGAACTGCCAAACAAAAGCGTATTCATTTGTAATTCACTTAATCGTCGTTAGCAAATTAATTCTCGGAAATTCGGCAACTGCAACTGTTAACCGTTAACCTGTTCGCCCATCGGCCATGAAAATGATATTGACAGACCCCCGGAAAGGCCTTCCCTGTCCGTATCCATATCCTGAATGCTGGATCCTGGGCCAACTGGCCCCGATGATGAAGATTGATAATGTCCGGACAGCTGATGGCGGGAGTCTGGGACCTGAGATGAGGTGCTAACGATGACGACAACGACCAGAGTGTCCGTTGTACAGAGTATGGAACTCGGAGAACAGAGTGGAGATTGGGGGGCCGCAGTTCGCATCATCAACAGTAGCCGGTCGTTTGATAAATCATGCATGCAAAGTACAGTGCAAACCCCCGAAACGGTACGACAGCAGGCGGATTAACATGACTTCTCTTATTCACGATAAGAAGACGCTTCCCACTCTCCCTAATCAGCATTCAAATAGAGGCACCACCCAGCTTTCGAGTGCTCTTCAGGTGCGGGTATTATCATAATCGCGGAAAGGTGGCCAGATTTTTGACATCCCTTAGTAATTATTGTTATAATTTCTTTACATTAATTTTAAAAATCAAAAATGCATGATAAGAAAAAGCCTAAAGTTGTTTAAAAATGTTTTATAATAAATATTTATATATTTAAGAAAGTACATTCATTTAAGAGAATTAAAAATTATACTATATTATTATTCATTATTTATTTTTTTATAAAAATACATCAATATACCTCAATATAAAATTATTTTTTCAAAAACGGATCTATTAAGTTTTAGTTAACAGTTTAAATCTGAATATTATAGAACTACATTTTTCGTAAGCTCAAAGGACATTCAACTGATATCCGCAAAAACCATACGATCACTATTATATTTTTGTACAATTTTTATACAATATTTTTACCACAGTTTTCAGAAGACCCAAGGGTATTTGGAGTACCAGAGCCATGGGTCTCCTCCGATTATCTCTCACTCAAAACGTCATTCCACTCAAAGTCAACGTCGGTCGCCTCCGTCTCCTTACCACCGGCATAGTCCCGTCTCTTTCGCCGCCAGGTCTGCCGTCTCTCTCGCCTCTGTTGTCGCATTACCTAGCGTCAATGTCCGCCTTCAGTTGCATTTTGTCAGCGGTTTCGTGACGAAGCTCCAAGCGGTTTACTCCATCAATTAAACACGAATTGCAGTGCCAAAACGTCGCTCGGTGTTCTGATTTACTTATTTTTGTTTGAGTGATTGTTTTTGGGTGGGAAAGCGCCGGGGAAAGTCAGCGAAAATCCCTGCGATGGGCCAAGAGGATCAGGAGCTACTAATTCGCGGCGGCAGCAAGCACCCATCCGCCGAACATCTGAACAATGTGAGTATAGATCCATAGATCTCGATAGGAACTGCGATTGCGACATCCAATCGTCTGCAGCGTGAGAACGGCGGCCCACAAAAGTTCAAAACCGCAAATTGCGCAAGGAAATAAAGACCTAAAATAAAATAAATAGCGCTAACTGATGTGCTCGAAATAATAGCAGATTTGGGTGGCTTAAAAAAGATATTTTAACTAAAACAGGAAGATTAAACCATTTAATTAGTATTTCTTTAAAAAAAAATTTATAAATGGTTTAATTATTTAAATTTAACAATTCTTCTAAATCATATGTTTTATTGTAATTTAATAAATCTTAAGATCTTAAATACAATTTTTTATTTATTTTTATTTTCTTTTATTATTTTTTATTCAAAGAATTTAGAATAATTAAGTTTTATGTATGATTAAAATTTAAAATTTTTGTATTTTATTTCATTGGCCTTAAAAGCCTAACAATATTTAATATTTTGAATACATCTGCAAATTAAGGTGGTTTTTAATGAATTTCCTTTGGAGATAGAAAACATTTTGATTTAAATTAATGAATTTAACTTTTTAATATTAAAATGATCTTATAAATTATTTTTGCTGCTTGAATCTAGCCCAAAATAGATTTAAATAGTAAATTAAATTAGTGAGGCATAACCCGAGGAGGGGGGCGGCTTGGATTATCGTCTTAAGTTGGCCAACAACATAGTTGGGTGTCTATAGCTCTGGGGGATTCGAGATACATGATACAAGATACTGTATCCGTAGTATCTGTTTCTGTTTGCGTATTTACATCTCCTACATGATCTTTAGGCCTTGTTATTTGCCCGTCTCGCTGGTCTGAAAATGTACAATCTAGTCTTATCTGGGTCATTATTTGACTAGACGAACGCTTCGGGTGCAGCATCTGATATCTTGGTATCTTTGTGACTTGCTTCAAATTCTTGGCACCTCGGCTTGTATAACAAGCAAATAAGTGAGTGGGGTCTGTCTTCCCCTAGGCTCTTCATGGCAACTTTGAAAAGTCTCAAAAATGTACACACGAGATAAGAAGTTTATATCGTTGTGGGAGAAAAGAAATTAGAAATGACAAAATGATATGAAATTGTGTGTAATTGAATTACTGAATGTTCCGTGTACCTTAAATATTTATCTGTTAATTCTCTTTAAATATATGTATGATATTTCAATTTCATTTAATTTATAAAATATTCTTGTCCCATATTCAACAACATTATGCTATTCTATTGAGTGTTCTTGAACTTTTCCGCTAAATAATTGCGCCTCCTTCAGTGTTTTGTTCGCATCAAAGTGAATGACTTTTGAGTGCACTCATTAGCCACTCGCACACTCGACAAAACGCAGGAGGATGGAGGCTGGAGTGGGGAGGAGTACAACAAATTGAGTCGCTTCTTCATTCAGTCATTTCAATTTGTCAAGTTCATCAAAAAAGCGCTCCCTTTCCCCGAACAGCGCCATCTGGCGGGGCGAAACACAGTCTATCGCCCACTCTTCTTCTCGAATTGCCTCCTTGTTTCGTAAGTAATTCAAAAATAGCACGCAAAGTAAAAAGTAAGCGAAAAAAATTAAATAAATATGAAATGTAGCATCTTTCGCTACTTATTCCCAAAAAAAAAAATTATATATATATAAGAAAGTAAAGAACCAGAGACAGAAAGATAAGAAAACCCGGTGGGAAAGGGACGGTGAAAACAGAAAGAAAAGGAAAACTTTTTAATAACATTTTTCGGCCTCATTTGTTGTGAAAACAATTTTGCCAGGTCTGAGACTCCCCCTTCTCGACTGCCTCTGTCTCTCCCCCTCTCTTTCCCCCACCATCTAGCCGTCTCGCTCTGGTCGGGAAGTGCCTGAAAACGGATATTACATTTTTTCGCGTCTACCTCTCGCGACGTCACCCAATTTCTTTTTTTCTGGTAAAAGCCAGCCCAAAAACTGGACACTGAGTGCCTAGAAGAATAAGCTGCCAAAGCATCGCAGCAGAAGATTAGCAGTGAAGACCCGTTAAAAAGGATTCTAATAATTATAAAGCCAAAAATTCAATACAGGTTATTTTATTTATTTCATTTATTAATTTTTAATAAATATGTTAATTATTTTGTTAACTCTTTTATTGTAATGCCAAATATAAGTGTGTGTTGTTTTATCTCGTATACTAAATCGCCAGGATTTACCTTGCCAAAATTTCATAAAATAATAGCTCTGTAAATTGAGCTTTTTGAATATATTGTTAGCAATTTTATAATTTATTATTATAACTTTTTTCCAATTCAATTTAAACACATTATTGCCAGGCTCTACTGTAGTAAGAATCGCCAGGCGCTGAGTGCAAGGTGGACATTATTTCTTAACATTTTTTCTGGCTTTTATTGAATGTCAGCTTTTTATTTGGCCCTCCTTCCTTGGATTTTGCCTTTCTCATTTGCTTGCAATTTTCTTCTTCTTTTGCTTAATTTTTTATGATTACACTGTGCAGCATTTTTAGTGCTTTTTAAATTTACCTCGATGGATGCTATATTTTTGGATTCGTTACGAATTCCCAAGTTAAACTGCGTTTTCCAAAAAGTTCCCCGACGCAAGGATTCTTAGCAAAAGGACCTCAAAGTTCGAAAAATGCTGAAATTTGCCAACTTTGCGGAGCTCTCAGAGGCAAATGGATGCATGGTTTGATTCGATGTTAAAGTTTTTTAAAAGATACACCCTTTATCTTTTAAACCCCATACTTAAAAAATTTTTAAGATTTTTTTTAAGGCAGAAACAAATTCTAGAAAACATAGTCAAAAAACATAAAAGTATACAGCTGCGGTCAAAATGGTAGTAGTGTTGCCCCCCTGTGTATTTAAAAGTTTGTTGTTGTAATTGATCTTTTCCTGGTAATATTGTATTGATTATAATTTTACTATTAGACTAATTGGATAAAAAAAAAATTACAACATGAAACTTTTAAAAACACAAGGCGGCAACACTGCTACTATTTTGACCTCAGCTGTATGTTTTTCAGTTGTTTTTTGGAATTTATTTCTGTCTTAAAAAAAATCCTAAAATTCTTTTATGTATGGGGTTCGAAAGATAAAGGGTGTATCTTTTAAAAAACTTTAACTTCGAACCAAGCCATGCATCCATTTGTCTCCGAGAGCTCCGCAAAGTTGGTCAATTTCAGCATTTTTCAAACTTTGAGGTCCTTTTGCTAAGAATCCTTGCGTCGGGGAACTCTTTGGAAAACGCAGTTTAACTTGGGAATTCGTAACGAATCCAAAAATATAGCATTCATCGAGGTTTATTTTTGATGCTGCATAGTGTTATTTATACAAATTATTATGAGAGCAGCGGTGGATAAAATGTTTTCCATATTGTGGCCATCATTTTGTCTTGTTTTTCCCGTTTTTTTTCCCGTTATTTTCCTTTTTTGCCTGGACGCCAATTAGTGGATCCCTGTTATTTATGCTTTGCCGCAGGCCGACGCGATGGCAAGAAACCCCACAAATGGAAAACAGAAAATTGTTTATGAAAATGAAAATATGCGGAATATGGAGAGCGGAAGTGGTGTGGGTGTGGGCGTTGGGGTCGGAAAAGTGGGGGAGGTTTGATTTGACCATACCGCAAACGTCTTCGGTTACCGCATTTTCAAAAGGGAAGCCCCACCTGGGCGAAAACTGACAGCTCAGTGGGTTTGGCAATCACTTCGCCCATAAATAACTAATGTTAACTTGTTATTCGCTTTAGTTTAATAATTTGGATTTATTAAGAGGCAGAAGTACTTGAAAAACCAAGTGAAAGGCAATCTAATTTTTTATATATTTTTTATTTACCTATACAGATTTTATATAACATTTTCCCCCAAGAAAACCCATACATTTTTTATTTTAAATGGTTAATCAGTTATTCATTTCGAAGCACTCGCATGGAAAATCCCCTTTGAAAGTATATAAATCGAGTGAAAGGACTCAATTCGCCGACAACTTTTGGCAAGTAAATATTCATGGCCGAACTACTCGTTGAACACTCATTTATAAGGATTGAGGCTCTCTGCACCCCCATCGCCAAAAAAAAGGAACCCATTTATATGGCCAAGTATCCTTAAAGTTTTATATTTAATAAAAACAAAGCTGACGGAGCTCAAAGTCCCCAAACGAAAGCCAAAGATGCCGGCGATTTACACTCGCAATTGTCTTATGAAGTGGCAACATGGTGGACCCTTCACACCGCCCCCCACCCCCCGCCCACTTTCAAGGCCGCCAGCCAACAGGCCTAATTTGCACATTTTAAATAGGCCTTGCCATCGCCTCTTTCGGGAAACTTGGAAAACTCGGTGCTTGGGCGCTTTTTTATTTAACAGATGGGCGCCTTTGGAAAACAGAGAGGGGGGAGGGGGGTTATTTGGGCCCGGAAACAGGGGTGGCGAGGCCAGGGATTAGCCGGGCTAGCCAAGATTTATGCACAGACGCCATCATTTTTATGGACGAACGCCGTGAAATTGAAAAGTTTTTAGCTTGCAACCTTTTCGAGATGCACTCGGAAAAATTATTAATATGCCAATATTTGTCTTTTGATAAGAATAATTGTTTAATATTTATTTTAGTATATTTTAATAGGGTTCAATTTTTTTATTTTTTTTATTTTTATGGCCTAAAATAAACTTGAGCATTAAAAAAATCTTTCATCATATATTGAAGCCTATAACCAATTTAATATCGATTTTAATATATCTTAATCGATTTAAACAAATTTTTTTTATATATATTTATTTTTCATTTAGCCTAAACTTAACTTTACTAAAAATGCAATTTATTGTAACTTTAATTAAAACAAGTCTTCCATTGTATTTAAAGTCGTTTTACATTGGAGTATGAGGTATCAGGCCACTCAAACCCCCTTTTTCCTTTTTTTTACAGGGTGACAGCGGAGGGGCTTCGCAGAGCTGCATTAGCCAGGGCTTCGGGCAGGCCAAGAACTACGGCACCCTTCGTCCGCCCAGTCCGCCGGAGGACTCGAACTCGGGCACTGGCCAGCTGGCCGAGAACCTAACCTACGCCTGGCACAACCTGGACATTTTCGGGGCGGTCAATCAGCCGGGATCCGGATGGCGGCAGCTGGTCAACCGGACACGCGGACTCTTCTGCAACGAGCGACACATCCCGGCGCCCAGGAAGCATCTCCTGAAGAACGGTGAGCTAATTGCCAGTGCAAAGTGTATTATTAAAGATTAATATTAACAATATGATTTACTGTTTATTTAATTAACTTATTAATTTCATATTCAATTGAAATATTTTCGATTTGTTTTTATCCGCTGCGGTATCATTAATTTTAAATGTTTAGAAATATTTCATTTAACAATTATAGAATACCTAAGGATTTTACACGTTGATTTTAATATAAAAGCCTTGTGCACTAAATTACAAAATGCTAGAAGTAAATATGACTAACTTCGTATCTAATATTTTCTATTTTCATTTGATTACTTTCAAATGAACTAAAAAAATGGAATATATTTTTAGTTAAATACTTATTTTGCTTTTTTATTTATTTTTAATATTAAATAAGAAATTTCTAATACACTATGCTGATATTTATTTGTAGTATTCCAGTTTTTTTGTGTTCAGCAAATGAACGTTCTGAAAACTTAAACAACCAGATTAACACATACATATGTGAATCCGTATTTAAATATTTCTACTGCAATGCAATATTATTTTGTATACATTAAGTTTTAAACTATATTTAATTAATTACATTTTTATATATTTTACTATATTTGAAAATTCGGAATACAACATTAAAATGGTTTGTATTATTTTTTCTGCATCAAGAGTTCTCATATTAAGAATAATAAATGGTTATGTTAAGGGTTTTTTTTACCATATTTTGTCATAAAAATTGCATTAATTATTCATAAATTTTTCAAAGAATATTAAATACTTATAGTAAATGTTTGTCCCCAGTTTGCGGCGTGGCCTATCCGGGTGAGTTGCTGGCCGTGATGGGAAGTTCGGGGGCCGGGAAGACGACCCTGCTGAATGCGCTGGCCTTCCGGTCGCCGCAGGGCATCCAGGTGTCGCCGTCGGGGATGCGACTGCTGAACGGACAGCCGGTGGACGCCAAGGAGATGCAGGCCAGGTGCGCCTATGTCCAGCAGGATGACCTCTTCATCGGCTCGCTGACGGCCAGGGAGCACCTGATTTTCCAGGCGATGGTGCGGATGCCACGACACCTCACCTACCGCCAGCGGGTGGCCCGCGTGGACCAGGTGATCCAGGAGCTGTCGCTCAGCAAGTGCCAGCACACGATTATCGGAGTGCCTGGCCGGGTGAAGGGTCTCTCGGGGGGCGAGAGGAAGCGGCTGGCCTTCGCCTCGGAGGCCCTCACCGATCCGCCGCTGCTCATCTGCGATGAACCCACCTCCGGCCTGGACTCCTTCACCGCCCACAGCGTCGTCCAGGTGCTGAAGAAGCTATCGCAGAAGGGCAAGACCGTCATCCTGACCATCCACCAGCCGTCCTCCGAACTCTTCGAGCTCTTCGACAAGATCCTTCTGATGGCCGAGGGCAGGGTCGCCTTCCTGGGCACTCCCAGCGAGGCCGTCGACTTCTTCTCCTAGTGAGTACAATATATTATTAGTCTGATATTATAACAAAATACTATATATAACGCGGAGAACCTTAAACATTTTTTTTAGAATTTTATAATGTCAGTTTTCATGTTCTTAGAAAAAATAATTTAATATCATATAATCATTAATGACTATTTTACATGATTAACAACAGCCATAATCCAAATTCTTATGGATTTTATTACTGAATTTATTGAAAAATGCTCTCAAAAAAAAATAATATATTAACTACTGATTGATAATCATTTTTTGGAATAAAAAGCTTTATGGTTTTGGAAGTAAGACCTTTTTCTATCACCAAATTGAAAATTACTTTTATTGGATTTTAATCCAGGATGTTCCAAAAATAAGCTAAATCCATCTAGATATTAGTTATGAAATTTAGCTTCAATTTTCTAAATTTCAATGTTACATTTTTGAACAAAAAGTAATTTTAAATTAAGTTTACTTATTTAAATCAATTAATTTTATTTTTACATAGCTCTAAATCCCTCGAAAATATTTTTAAAAAATCATTTAACTGCTTCTTAAGTGCTAAAAATTTTTTTTAAATTTTAATTTCCAGCGTGGGAGCCCAGTGTCCCACGAACTACAATCCGGCGGACTTTTACGTTCAGGTGTTGGCCGTGGTTCCCGGACGAGAGATTGAATCTCGGGATCGCATCGCCAAGATCTGCGACAATTTCGCCATTAGCAAAGTGGCCCGGGATATGGAACAGCTGCTGGCCACCAAGAATCTGGATAAGCCACTGGAACAGCCGGAGAATGGGTACACCTACAAGGCCACCTGGTTCATGCAGTTCCGGGCAGTCCTGTGGCGATCCTGGCTGTCGGTGCTCAAGGAACCACTCCTGGTCAAAGTGCGACTCATTCAGACAACGGTGAGTGGTTCCAGGGGAAACGAATAAAGTCTGAAATAAAATATATGCATTTGTCAGAAATCTTTTAGAATATTTAAGTAGATAAATAAATTAAATTTTTATTTTTTTTAAGTATTATTTGCAAGTCTAAAACTTTCCATTCCGATTATATTTTTTCCACAAGTAGATTATGTTATAATTGTAATGGCTTTTCTAAATGTTAATAAATATCGTTTAATACACAAAAATGTTTTAAATATTTGAATTAATAAGTTACAAGTAATATTATAATTTTCAGATGGTTGCCATCTTGATTGGCCTCATCTTTTTGGGCCAACAACTAACGCAAGTGGGTGTGATGAATATCAACGGAGCCATCTTCCTCTTCCTGACCAACATGACCTTCCAAAATGTCTTTGCCACGATTAATGTGAGTTTTTGTTACTACATATTATTAATTTATGTACATTATTACTTAGGTTTTAATTTAGATAAAAGCTGGTTTGGTAGAAATGTTTAAAAAATGATTTGAGCATTACTCATTCACTAGCAAAATCCTTTTCAAGTATTAAAAAAATATAAAAAAGCGGAAAAAAATGTATTATAATAAGATTAAATTATATAGAATAACCTAGTTTAACAATTTCATATTTCTTATGGTTTCAATAATACCTTCTTAATTTAATACAAATCTGACGACTGTATCAAAATGAAATTGGTTTAAAAACAAGGCATTATAAATAATATTTAATTTTAATTAGGCATAATATATCTATGATAAAGTATTTCGATTTTTATGATACTAACAAGGTATTACTAAAAATTTCTCTATACTAACAACGAACCAACTTGAACAATTTTTATTCCCTAGTAATATTTAACTTATTATTTCTTAATTTTATCCCTATTTCGGTCAGGTGTTCACCTCCGAACTGCCAGTTTTCATGAGGGAGGCGCGCAGTCGACTCTATCGATGCGACACGTACTTTCTGGGCAAGACGATTGCCGAACTGCCGCTTTTTCTCACGGTGCCGCTGGTCTTCACGGCGATTGCCTATCCGATGATTGGCCTGCGGGCCGGAGTGCTGCACTTCTTCAACTGCCTGGCACTGGTCACACTGGTGGCCAACGTGTCCACCTCCTTCGGCTACCTGATATCCTGCGCCAGCTCCTCGACCTCGATGGCTTTGTCGGTGGGTCCGCCGGTCATCATACCCTTCCTGCTGTTCGGCGGCTTCTTCCTGAACTCGGGATCGGTGCCGGTTTACCTCAAGTGGCTGTCGTATCTCTCCTGGTTCCGGTACGCCAACGAGGGCCTGCTGATCAACCAGTGGGCGGACGTGGAGCCGGGCGAGATCAGCTGCACCTCGTCGAACACCACGTGCCCCAGTTCCGGCAAGGTCATCCTGGAGACCCTCAACTTCTCCGCCGCCGATTTGCCGCTGGACTACGTGGGTCTGGCCATCCTCATCGTTAGCTTCCGGGTGTTCGCCTATCTGGCCCTTCGACTTCGGGCCAGGCGCAAGGAGTAGATCCCCAAGCATTCATATCCCATAGTTAATTCATATTTTTTTTTACCATAATTACCATCGTGTTTATTGTTTATTGCCCCCCACAAAAGCCATTGTAATTCAATTTGTGTCAATAAAAACAAGATATGACTTATATTAGCGTTGGGGGCCTATTACATTTTGATAAGTCTAGTGAATTGGTCTTAAAATTTGGATCGATTTGGTCTCCTAACGTTTTTAGTTTTTAACAGCACTTAGAAAGGTGACCCAAAACTCTACTTCTAATATCATAAATTGAACAATTGGATCTTGATTTTATAGTAAGATATTTGAAAATTATCATGGCTTAATTCCCTTTTAATTAGTATGCTAATTATTAATTTTACAGATGCCTTTTTTCGATTTTAAGAAAAAAGGTGACCCAAATCTGCGCTTTCAGAGCTTTTAGCTAAAACCTAAATTTTTAAACCAAAGGATTTACTTCGACTCAGCTCACTTCCAATTCCAGTCATTCCACGTCAAATACAAAGCAGTTTTCACACCAAACACAACAAAAAAATACAAAATATTTAAATTGCGCGCGCTTTGTGGTCTCACCATAGGCACGAAGTTCACCTTGGCGCCACGTGAACTTACCTTCACCACACCACGTTTCGTACGGGCTCTCTCTTTCGCTCTCCTCCCCCACCGTCTTTCGTTTGTTCGACGACCTTGGAGCGGCGCTCTTTAGTTCCGCACGATTCGGTTCGCGTAAATAGTTCCCAGTGGTTCTTTTGGTTCGAAGATGGATTTTCTTTTTTAAATTTGTTTGTTTTATTGCCGTATTTATTTGTGGCACTAGTGTTTAAAGAGGTGAGTGCAGCAAATATAATAACAATCAGCTTTATGAAAATTCATTGGATGCTCTAAAGAATTATTTTTTCTTATTATCTAACCGTTAAGTTTTCGAACTGAAACCATTATTTTATTTGGACACCTTAGGTTTTAAAGTTTAGTTATTAATTATTTTCAAATAAAATATTTACATGTGCTTTAAGTTTAATTTTTTTTAATATTTTGGTTCTGTGTGATAATTTGTTAATATACATAATTTAAAGGTAAAGTTTCTATTCATTTTTAAAAACATATTTATAATTTTTTAATTTTAATTTTATTTTTATGGGACTCTATAAATTGAATTAATTTACTCTCGAAGCCCATTTATTGTTGAATATGCTTGTGATTTCTGCGGAACTAGTTCGCGGCCTCTCTCTTGCCGCTCTTTAGCTCTCTCACGCTTTTGCCCGTGTGAGCTGTGTTTTTTGTTGTTTTGCGCTTGTATTTTGTGTACTTTAGATTTGGCCGAAGTATTTAAAACAAAAGTGCAGCGGAAATAGTTAATAACAAAATATTAGTCGACGGTGGCGGTGCGGTTTTCTGCGTCCTCTCCGCGGGTACGAGTTTATTTTTAAAAGAATTTCAAGCGAGACCCCAGAGAACGCGGCACAAGTTCTGTTGTTTTTTTTGTTTTTTGGCATTTTGTTTGTTAATTTCCCAATTGCAAAAGCAAATTGCGGTTGTTTTTTGTTTTGCCCACTCGCTTTTCCAACGTGGCAACGTGTGTGTGTGTGTCTGTGTGTGTGCGTCAGTTTGTGCATGTGTGTCGGTGCGTGCGTGTTTGTTTGTTGGGAAATCGCAGAATAATATTTAATTGATTTTTCACCGGTTTATTTCCGAACCTAACCTCAAATCTCAACTTCTTCCTCTTCTTCGCCAGCTGTTGCATCCAACAATAACAACAACAACAAAAAGAAATAACAAAACAAAAGCACACCGAAAAAAAGCAGAGTAAAAACGGGAAAAATCGGCGAGAAAAGCCGCAAAAAGTAAAAACAATAAACATGAATATCGATTCACTGAAAAACGAGTGGGAGGAACTCAATAAGGAGTATGCCGAACTGGAGGTAAATATACAACAAATATCGAGTAGTAAAATTCAAAATAAATTCTTTTACTTATGTATATCAAAACAAAATATCCGAAAACACGAAAGTGACACACGCACACACACACCCACGCGCGTGTCTGTGTCGCTTTCACCTTGAAAAAAAAACAGCTGCTTTTTTTCTTATAAATACCCTTGCCGACTGCGTATTGGAACTCAAAACGAAAAAAAACAAACCATTAAAACTATTTATGGAAAAAATAGTCTTACATTATTACATTAAATTAAACATTTCATAATTATTCATACATATTTTTTTTTTTAATTCTGCTTTATATATATCCAATTTCAAATTATATATTTTTACACATAACAAAACAAATTTTTATAAAAAAAATTTATTTTCAAATATTTTGAAACGTAGAACAAAGTAATAAAATGTTGTGCAGCTGTTTTATCTTTCAAGATTGGTCATATCAAACCCCCATATCTGATATCAGTAATAGAAACGATCGCCTGATTTCAAAGATTATTGAACCCAAAGTTGGTATATGGGGCTGTTTATTACGGCCATGAACAACTTTGGTCAGTTTCAAATATTATATCATTGAACATGTTTTATGATAAGCATGTAAAGTTAATCTAAAATCGAACTTTGGAGTTGTGGTTACTTTATCTTAAAAATTGCAAAGATATTATAACATTTGTAAAGTTATTTCATACTTCGGTGTTCCGAAGCGCCACCCCATTTATTTTCTTTGATATTCCGTGTTCTGAGTGGTTTTATTTATACTTTTCCTACCCCTTTTTTTATTCCCACCGATCGCAGAGTTGCAACAGGCGGTACATTGAGCTGCTGGAACAGCTGCACAGCCACCAACAAATCTGCTTCAATGAGATCAAGCATCAACGGTACCGCATGAACCAGATAACGGCGTCTCTGCGACAGTGAGTACTGCAGGTCATCAACCCTGAATATTTTAAAAAGCCTCTTTGGAGAGGTATTCTCTTATATAAATCTTAAGACATCTGTTAGATTTTTTTTGTTTTATAAAATTAACTATTTAACATTTAATGGGTTTCATAAATAAGCATAAGCATAAGACAGTTGATAAATGTGATACTTAAGACAGCTTATAATTATGTTATGTAATATTATTATATTAATTTTTTAAAGGAGTTATTTATTTTTATTTATTTGAAATACGTCAAAGTACATTTTCCAAGGCATTGTAAAAAAAATATAAGATAAGATTACTAGCATAAATTGAATATTCTTAGGAAATTATTAACCGAACCCAATGAAAGTAAAAGCTTGAAATTTCTTTAAAGAATAAAAAAATTGTGAAACATTTCTGAAATAATTTGTTAAAAATAAAGTTAGTTAATTGTGCTTTATTGCAAATCAGGTTTATGTTATAAAATAAGACTAGACCATTATTATAACAAGACATATTATTATTATATTATTTTATGATTATTATGTTTTAATAATTTGGTATTACATATTTTCCTTAAAAACCATATATGACTTTTGAGCAGTGGCTTCGAATCGCTTGGCACCTTGAAAATCGGGGGCATTTTCCCACCCCTTTCGCGGGGATTTTCAGTGTATGTTTGCCCGATTGGAATTTGACTTTCAATCAATTAGAGCCGTCTAATCAGGCGAACACACGCATTTCAGCACTCAAGCACTTGCGTCGATAAGTGGATGGAACAGGGAACACAGGTCTTGCGGCAATTAGTCAGGCGGTAATCAGTTCTTATCGGGGAACTGGCAACAGTTGGTTGGATCGCTCGGAAACAGTGTTTTTACAACTGTTTTTTTTTTTCTTGGCCATGATAAAACTTCTGATAAACCAGAGCCACAGCCCCAGAGCCCCTAGACTTTGCTCTCCGTCCACCTACGACTACGACTACGACTATACGGTTTCCGTTTTATGGTTGCCTCATAAAAATAACTGTTTGGCCGATACGCTCGGGAAAAAATAGGTACGAGTAAATACACAGAATGTGGGTATAAAAAAAGGGGGAGTGGAGCTATTTTGCCGGACTGCAAATTAAACCAAAAACTGCCCAGCTGACCAGCTGCCCTTGACCCTCCGTCGTAATCGCACAGACAGAGAAACTGACACACTCACCTGCGCAACACGCAATCCCAGCAAATACAATAACACAATTGTGGGGCCACCGTGGGGCAAAGGGTGTGCGCCACGCAAGAGAAATTTTAATTAAGGAAATATCTCCAGATAAATTAAAATGTGACTTAATAAAAAGTTGGTTTATACTATTAGGCTAAACCAAGAATTTCCGGGGATAAATAAAATGTTTTTGTATTTACAAAGAATTTTTTAAAAATTATAAGTTTTTTTTACGATTTATTAGGAGTCGCTAACTAAAACTTTTTCATTTCAAAAAAATATATAGACTTTTTTAAGCAAAACTTAAGAACTTTTAAAAATGGTTTATTTATTTCTAAACAACTAACACTCGTAAATATTTTAGAATTTTAATTGTCAAGTCACTGTTTAAACTTGATGATTCACTGGTTAGTAATTTCCGCCAAGAAGTTAGAAATGTGCAAATAGCTTACATATGTATATGACATAAATTAAATAAATAATAAATTGTATATGTAAAAGTCAATTAACTAAAATGTATTTTCTTCGAAATGAAATCTTTTTATACATTATAAATTTTCCTTTGAAATTACCAAGAGCAAGAGTTAAATAACCCCGGGGTGAAAATTAACTCATCGTGAATTGCTTTTGCTTCGCATGCAAATCGCCGCCTCAACTTTGACCCACTGTGCGGCCAAGGCTTTTCGCTTTTGCTTTTTTATTTGTTTATTTGTTTTGAGCGCGGTTTCGCAGTGAGTAGAGTAGAGTAGAAATCGCTTGCATTGGCGCGTTTTTAAACGCTCTCGAATGTGAATGTGGGGTGTACAAATACACAATCTACGCGATGATGAAACATCAGATTCTTGACACTTTTATTGAGCGCCTTTTTGTTTATTTGATTTTTATATAATTGCTTATCGCGCGCGCTTTTATTTCCTCATGTTTTTATTTGTTACTTTTTTTGGTTTGGTTTTTGTTTTGTATTTTAATGTCGCGTGTTAAGCATCACGTTGCAGTCGTTTGATGAACCCTGCAACCTCGTGAACGCATTCAGTCGGTCACATAAATTATGCGATTCGCGGAGTAATAGCTAAAATCGACTGATTACCATTTTGAACCGAGAGGCCATGCACTTAAAAAAAAACCTATGTAACCTAAGCTTTACAGCGCAAAATAAATATTTAAAAAAATATAATTTGTAAATATTATTTCCAAGTTATTATGATTGTTGGTGACCTGTTTCATCTCAAGGCTGGATTTAAAAATGTTTTTTGATAATTCCCAATCTAAATTTTAGTATTTAGTTATTTATTTTATTTTTTAGTATTGATATTAATATTTTGTTTTATAAAACTAAAGATGAATATGAAATTTGTGTACTTATATACTATTAGAGTTATAATTTATGGTTTTGTTTTCTGAATTAAAGCTACAATATCTAGAACTCATGTCACTTTTTATTTTATAAAATTTAGAATTTTCCAGGTGTGTTTTACGAAAAACCTGTTTTTTTCGCGCTGCTTTATGCTTTTTTCCGTATTTTTGTCCAAGTCAAATGAATTTTAATTGAGACATGCAAATTGGGTGTCGGAGTTACGGAATTCCCTCCTTTTTTTTGTGTTTGTCGCAAAAAAAAGGTTCGAATGCAAACAATGGCAAACATGACAAATGCATTTAGTATCATCATTTGCCAAGCTTCACCGAAAACTCAAATGTTGTTTATACACTAATGATCAAATAGAGTTGGGTAAGCTCGTTTTGTAACGATTTTGTTGGCCAGATATCTCAGTTAATTGTAATTGTAGAGTTGGGTGTGTGTACATAAAGAAGCCTTTAATTTGTTTGCATTTTTAAGTGTTTTTTGTTTTCATTGCTCTATGAATTTGTGAGTGGCAACTTGGAATACTACAGTATTTTGATTTTCTATAATTTATTTTTTCACTTCTGGGTGTGCTTTATGCCACGTTTTGACTGACTTTAGTAATTTTTTATTATTTCTATTTCTAAAATAGGAATAATTCCTTTTGTTCAATAATTTAAAGAATGTTTGCTTTATATTACTCTGTTATATTTTAGGTAATTTAGTTTACGATATCAATGTAAATATTTTTTAAGTAATTTTGGAATTTTTCCAATGCGAAAAGATTAATCGGAAATCGTTGAAAAGGTTTGTACTCCCAAAGTTTTTGGACTCTTTGCTATGGAAATTTCCCATTATCTGGCACAAAATAATCTGGAGGAGATTGGCAAGTCATCATCCCGGGCGAGATTGGTGGAAAGAGGGGTAGCGTTCTCATAAGCAAATGGAGCGGAAACTAATATAATCGTACCACTTTGTATGGTCACCTCCATTGTACCACTATACCGTATCGCCGTGGCTATGGGGAATCGTTATCTATCCATCGGCTTCAACGGGGTATTAGAGGTGTTTAAAAATAAAACATGAACTATGGAGGCGGCCTGATAAATGACCAGCCAGGCCAGTGCCATAATAAATCTACCTTTGAAGCGCCATATAGATGTACTATACTGAATACCTATATACTGAAAGCGGAACCCACGTTTATGGTTACCGTTAATTGACCGCATAAACCCCGCCCACTTTGGCCATCAATTATGTGCATCTAAATTGAACTTTGACGCTGGAAATTGCCATACTATTCCACCCCCATTTTTCCCCTTTTTTGCCCCGCCATAAACAAATAATTATAAGCGAATAAATTACAAAAATATGGCTAAAAATCAAGCGTGCGTCAATCAATAAAACAATAAACATAAATTCGAACAAAGTCCGAAATATTATTATATGTTAATTTATGGGAATCTAACTAAAAACGATAGTTTAAGTGCGTTATTAATACGTTATCTAATCGCCTTGAGTCTATCCAAACCACGAGTAAAAGATTGTTATGGCTTTAAATTTATAGATAAATAGAACATTGGCAATAAATTTTAGTTACTAAATAACATATGATTTTGAGAACTTACAACTTAAAAACTAAATAATCTAATCTATAAAAATATGTATTTTATAATAATTTACAAGCTAAAGTTTTATGTGATTTTGTAATCCTACGATTGGACTATGAGTTCAAGAGAATATTATCTAATCTACAGAGGTTTAAAAACTTTCAAGTATATTTTGACTTCTGTGCTTTCCACCTAACTAAATATTTAATTTACAACAGAGTTATTTAGTAGATGTTTAGATAGATATTGATAGATATAGATAGATAGATTTATATATTATTTTTACAATAATATAATTTTTAGTAAGAAATCTGTATATGATATTTATCAATAATATGTAGATAAATTAAGACAATTAAATAGAATAAAATATGAAATGAAATAGTTTTATTTGGTGATTAAACTTATAAAGTCATAATAATGCGATAGAAACCAACTAAGTATTCAATATTTTAAAGATATAATAAATTATTATTGATCATAGTGAAAGCTTTAAGAGTCATATGTAATTTTTTGTTACACGATTTAGTTATATACTAACCCCTATCTATGGTATATTTGCAGGTTCAAAGGTCCCGTTCCGGCGGAGGACAAGGAGAAGGTCGATGACCTGCAAAAGATGACCTTGAAGCGCAAGGCGCAACTGCACGAAATTGAGCAATCCTTGCCAGCGAAATCCGGCCGCTATTTGCAGGTGAGTCCCAGTCCCCCATTCCGAAGTCCACAGTCCCAAGTCCCAGGTCCCTCATATAAATGTACGCCCACGCCATAAAAAACGACAACTTTTGCCTCCAAGTGGAAACGGGAAATAAGTAAAGTAAAAAGTAAAAAGTTTTTTCCTTCGCGACAATTTGCGCGTCTTGTTATGGACTCCGGGACTTGAGACTTGTTCTTGGTCCTGGTATTTCACTTGGACTTCACTCCACTCGAGTCGTCTCAACTCAACTCGACTTGACTTGAAGTTGACCCACTGAAATTCACCGGCGACCTCTGCTCTCCGCATTCCTTTGCAGATAATCCTGGGCGATGTGAATGTCTCGATTCTGAACAGAAACGACAAAGTTCGCTATAAAGATGACTATGAAAAGTTTAAATTAATACTCAACGTAATTGGACTGATAATGGCCTTCTTCAATTTGATATTCAACTACAGGTAAGTGGCTGCCCCCAGAAATTCCAATGAGTTTTCCTCCTTATTTCTGTTTCCGCAGGGCCCTGGAGTTGGCATTCATATTCTTGCTGGTCTGGTACTACTGCACCCTGACCATCCGCGAGTCCATCCTGAAGGTGAACGGCTCGAGGATCAAGGGCTGGTGGCGGGCGCATCACTTCATCTCCACGGTGGCCGCCGGCGTTCTTTTGGTTTGGCCACAGGGCGAACATTGGCAGATCTTCCGGATGCAGTTCATGTACTTCAACGTCTACATCAGTGAGTTATTCTATAATAGTATTTTAATATATATATGGAGTGATTTCTTATCACTTTTTTTGTGGGCCTTATGGCACACATGAAAGTGTCATAACGCCCACAGAAAATAAACATTAAAAAATAATATTAATTATTATTAAAATAATGATATATTAAAATAATTATATTAATTGACACATGAAAGTGTCATAACGCCGCCAGAGAATAAAAAAATACATTTTATATTAATAATTATAAATATTTATTTATACAAAAATTAAGCTACCGTTATAAATGACAGCCATAGCTGCGTGGCTTTCGGCCAATATAATTTATATGAACGTGGTATAAAATATATATAAAATCAATTTTCACAGATTTTATTATGATTTATTCTCCAAAAATCCTTTTATTTTGAGTTCATTATAAGTAATCGGCCTTTTAACCGCCCACTCTCCATTACAGGCATCGTCCAATACCTGCAGTTTGGCTACCAGAAGGGCCTGCTCTACCGGCTAAAGGCCCTCGGCGAGCGCCACAACATGGACATCACAATCGAGGGCTTCCACTCGTGGATGTGGCGCGGCCTGAGCTTCCTGCTGCCCTTCCTGTTCATCGGCTACGGCTTTCAGGCGTACAACGCCTGGACGCTCTACAAGCTGGCCTACAGCCCGGCGGATGCGCCGTGGCACGTGTCCGTGATGAGCGGACTGTTCCTGCTGCTCTTCGTGGGCAACATGGCCACCACGCTGTGGGTGGTGCCCGAGAAGATCCGCGAGCGGGCCAAGGAGCGCTACCGCCTCCAGAGCATGGGCAAGTCGATGAAGCTGCGCAAGGAGATGAAGGTGAGCATTCTGAACCTATGACCTCGGTTCTAGCCGGATAACTTATTAAGAAAATATTCATATGTCGTTTAGAAAGTAGTAATGAGGAAAATCAACTTCGAAGCGTTTTTAAACTTATATTTTTAAATTTATATTTTAAAATATGCCCTTTAAAAACCTCTATAAAAACCTACAAAGTATGATAAATTGCAAAGGCGAGGCTTAAATATTCGGATGGCTTGGTTTAAGTACAGGTTTTAGTAATATATATATATTTTACATTTGATATAAATTGTATATGAGTTTTGTAATTGTGCATGTTAGAGGCACTCCTTTGATTTTTTCTGCATATTTTGTTGCTAAATTAACAGCAATTTATTTGCCATAAACAAATGCATTCGCTTCAAGTATTTTGTTATTATTGCTCAGGGCAACAAAATAATAAAGTAATAAAATGTATTAAAGAGCAAAGACGCAGGCATATTAACTAGAGCTTGACAAAGTATCGACAGTTTGCTATTTTTCGATATTTAATTTGTGCGTTTCCCTTCAAAACATCGACGTTATCGAATCAATATTGGCAGAATATCGAAAATATCGCTTGCTCTTTTGAACAACCCCTATTTTTTATTTCCCTTTTTCATTACAGAATAGTGCCAGTGACTTGGATCTGTCCAGTGGATCGAAACTTTCGCCGACTGCCGTTACGACTACTTCCATTGCGACTGCGACGCAAACACCCGCCGATAAGAAGGAAATTTAAACAAATCAATGGTTCTGTTTAGCCTGGCATTTCAATTATACATATATATTTACTGTTTTTACTATTTTTTTTTTCCTATTTATTAACTTTTCCCCTTTTGGTTTTGTTCCACTCTTCCCCCCACTCTCCACCCCTTTCCCCCAAAAAACGACTTTGAACTATGATTTTTCCATTTCATACACATAATGTAAAACTGATGTACATTTGAAGCAAAAACACAACATAAGCAGAAAAACAACAATATATATAGTCATAGTACACATTTTTTTTCGCCTAATTGTAAGTATGAAAAGTGAGAAGATGAAATATTAAATGGAATTGAAGTGACCCGTTTTTGTTTATTTTTTATGCGTAGACTAAGATTGAAATGGAAGCTAAAAAAGACAAATAAATGAACAAGTGGTAAATAAACATGACTTTTGTTTGTATTTATTAAAATTGCGGATGTGTATTATTGGGAAAAGTTCTTAAAAAAAAGCGCAAGGATCCGAAAAAAAATAGTAGAAAATATGCATTTTAATAAGTAGCTCATTTGTATCGGAAATATTTAACTCTTCGGTTTTGTTTCATAATAATTAAAAGATTAAAATATTTCACAAGTTGTAATTTATAATTTTCTAGCTTTTTTAATTGATAATATTAAATTCCTTTTTTTCGGAAGTGAGCAAAAAATACTGAATATTAAATGTATGTAAATAGCGTTAAATATTTTTTTATTCACATTACTTTAGTGTTTTTATGAACCATTTTTTTTTTTTAATTTGGTAGCTATTGCTTTTGTAATGCCTCAAAATTAACAAATGAATTTGTTTTTAGTTGGATAAAATAAAATGTAGAATTTAAGCGGTTTCCCTGGGGTGAAAATGTTACCAAAAAGTGGCAGGCGATGTGGTGGTGACAAGGCTTAGGTGATGTCGCCTTGTTTTACTGGCGACCATTAATGCGGCTCCCTGTTGGCCGCCTCCCCGGGTTTCCCTACCCTCTTCCGGGTAGGGGGATCCCCCTGGCTTTTCCACACCCCCTCACATTTGGTGCAACAAAGGTTCGCCTCCTGCAATGCGGCAAAAAGCGGCGCGGTTTTTGCAGCTCCATTTTGCCATCGCCCGCCTCGACCGCGAAAACCGCAAGCCCAGTGTCTCTGTATGAGTGCGTTCCTACAGAGAGAAAAAAGGCTAGCGAGTATCCATTGGTTTTTGCAACTCAATCACGATTCGGAGAATTATTTATTACAGGAACTTATGGAGCCATTTTTGGACTAAAACAAATAAATTTAATAATTTAAAATTTTGTAATCGAACATTTTTAGGTTTTTCAAATTAAAACATGTATTTCTTATCAATAATGTTAGGCATATTATATATTTTTTAAAATACAAATATATTTAATACTGAATATAACAATTTCTTATTAAACATTTTTAGGTTTTTATACAAAAATATAAAAATACATATTTCTTACAAATATTATTTATTTATTTACCAAATGAAATCAAATCTAACTAAATAAATTGATTAATCATTTTTAAAAATCTTTAAATTAAATTATTCATATTTTGTGCAACTAATAAAATTAAAATAAAAAAAAAAAAACCCAAGACAGTTCTCCCATCGAATTGAACTATAAAACTGCTTGATTGCTTTCAAAGATAGGGCATATTTTCGCGCAGTGCATGTGGGTCCGTGCAGTGAGTTCCGAGTCCCGGATCCAGGATCCCGGGATCCTGGCCATTTTGCTTGTCTGCGCTCTGCCGCAGCCTAATTTGGCGAGAGTTCATTAATTGCGTAAACGGCGCGCGCTTTTAATTATGTCGAACGTTGAGCGGTGGGCTTGGCCCAGTGGGTGGTGGGTGGTTGGGTGGCTCTCCTCGTATTTTGTGCATTTGTGGCACTGTTTGCATTGTTGTTACCAACCCACTGAGCCACCACCACCACCACCCACTGTTTTTCTGCGGCAAATGGCAACAACGGAATTTACGACTTTTGGTCAACGCAGCCGCAGCGACCATCAAAAAGGAAGCGGCAAGGGTTAAGGCGGGCAGTGGGGGGCGCACGAGGGTTAAGGGGAGTCCCCAGCACGATTATCATTTATTGCAACCGCATACGCTCGCGGAAAGCGGAAAATGCCGGACGGGGGCCATTGTAAAAGTGGGTAATTCGTTAATTTGATAAGCATACGCCATGTTGCACCGCCACCGATTGAAAATCACGCAGCACCAAAATGGGGAAAAAAGCAAAATAATGCCAAATGAGTAGCAGAAAATTGATAATACCAATTCCTGGACACCAGTGGGTTGATTGACAAGTTTGGCAATTTTTCTATCCAAATTTATTATATTCATTTTAATTAACAATTAATAGATTTTAACATTAGATAAATTAAATTATTATTTTAAAAAAAAATAATAATTATTGATATATAATATAAGGAACCATTTAAATTTGGTTAAAAAAAAAACAATATAAAATATATTATTAGTTGAGGTTTTTCGCCTCTGGGAAAAAAGCCTATTTGTTAAATGGAAATTTTTGAAAAAACATCCTAGCGTCGCTGCTGAACTTTTCGCACTTTTGTGGTCCTTGGAACGCCATGACAACGCGTCGGCCCGAATTGGCCGAAAGCAATTCGCATTGGCCCAAACCACAGGACGCGTGGGCGCTGACAGTCCGCTTTCGGCCAATAATTCTGATTTAATTTATGCGCGAAAAATCGCACTTAATCAGCATTTGATTTACGCATCGTACGGCGTATAAAAAGCAGAACTAGAGCATGCTAAAAAATTTGTTTGTAATTTTTAATATTAAGCTTAATGTTGTATTTAACATTTCGATACTTTTTTACCTGTTTGAAATAATTTAATTTGGTTATTTTTGCTTTTATTCATTTGAAGTATACAAATTATTGATGAGTCAAATATAAGTAAGGAATTTTCAACGGCTGTTTTACCATATTAATAGGATCATTTTTAATATTAAAGTAATTCTTAGGATAATAAAAATGATTTATTTATATTATACTTACTTTCAATTTTTGATCACATTTTCCAAATCATTTTTTTTTTCATTTTTCTCCTTAACAAAAATGTTTATTGATTTTTAAATGAAATTAGACTCATTCATTGGATTACTAATAAAATCGTAAAATATAAAAATTACAAATATTTAATATTCAATATAACGCACCCAAAGTTCTCCTAAACATAAAAGAGCTATTATCATTTTTCTTATGAAAAATCATTTTTATGGATTCTAGCACAAGAATACCCTGATTCTTCGATCAACGGATTAAAATAATCCATTTGTTTTATTATTTAGCGTTCTGTATAATTAAATTTTTCGTTCGTTATTTTTCGTGGAATCAAATATTCTTCATTCTTTAAAGTCTAGCCCGTTTTTTATAAGGCCACGTACACACAAAAAAAAAACTTGGTAAAATCAACTGTAATAATTGTCAAACAGTCCCCAACCAGCAAAATTGTCAATTCTACTAAGCAAATAGTCATTTCACAACAACAAAATACACACAATTAGCAAAGACACAAACCCAAAGCAAAAACAAAATACACGTAACTATTTTAATAGTTACGTAACTATCTTTTTTGGTCAATTTTACCAAGCAAATTTTTTTGTGTGTAGTTTTTGAATAGCCATGGTGCCTTATCAGTAAAAACAGAGTCTTCGTTATTTATTAAAAAAAAAAAACCAATTCATTGTACTTTAAGACCTGTTTTCAAGTAGTAATAACTCTTAAAAATGCTAAAGCTTGCATTTCTCATCTCGTGTTCCTTTATTCTGCTTAACTTGCAAGGATTATTGGCTGATTGTCAACTGAACGATCCTGCTAGTCAGTGTGGCCATTACTGCCTCACCAAACTCCATCCGATGATCGATTTAATTAGTGAAACAAAGATTAAGTTGGATGGAATCCAAGGCGAGCAGCGGTCTACACAGACGAAACTCCTGGCAATGCAGTCCAGGCTGGAGGCCCAGAAAATACAAATCCAGAACTCCTTTGAAAGGATGCCCACGAAAGAGGATTTCGAGTCTGGATTAAATAGAACCGATGGTCAATTGCAGGCGTTGGAATCAAGAATCGAAGACCAACATACGGAAACTCAGGCAGAACTAATGGCCATTAAGTTAGAAATGCAGAGCCAACATCAGATTCTACAGAGCAGCCTGGAAAACCAGTTGAAGTTAATCATGGATGTCCTTGAGGTGGTGCAAACAATGCTGAGTGGTCAGCATACAGGTTCTTATGAATCTTTTCAAACCGAAACGAATGGAGAACTCCGGCAAGATATTGAAAAATGTCAAAAACAATTCGATTCGAGACTGTGGAGAATGGAGGACCAGCATCTGAAAATACAGTCAACTCTACAGGACCTAAAGGACAAACTGGGGAGCCAAGGAGAAGAGTTTCAAGCTGCCTTTCGTGAAACGCTTTCCACTACCAAAGTAAACATCATTCCGCCAAAGTTCGAGAAAATTGGCAAAGAGTACTATTACATCGAAAAAACTCATTATCAAACTTGGGACAATGCTTCATCCACATGTCGTCAAATGGGTGGCTATCTTGCTTCATTCCGGAATAAAGAGGAAGTTGATGCCGTCAAAGGGAGACTATTACATAGTCCTTACTGGATTGGCTCCAGCGATCAGGAAGACGAGGGCTATTACAAATCTGAGGCCACCGGATGGGGGGAAATATTTATGATCTGGGATAAGGATGAACCCAATAACAAAGACAATAATGAGGATTGCGTTGTATTAACGAATGAGGGATTTATAAACGAAACTACATGTTCCAATAGTTATCGGAGGTGTCACAGAAATTATTTCCAACCGAAATCCGTTAAAGTTCGTACGTGCATCAATGCAAAATCCAACCGTCTTCGGTTGGAAGAGATTTCTGTGACACCCCTGTATATGTTTGTTTGCAAATTTGACAGCGAAATGTAGATTAAAGGAAACTCATAGAATTTTTAATATATATTTTAAACCAACACGTTTATAATATTTTAAAACCATAGCATTTTGAAAATGTATACTTATATATTTATACTTACATATGATTTATATTATTTTTGAATAAAGAAAATGTGTCAACAACTAAATGTTTCTTTGAAAAGTATGTGGTTTATTTATATTCTCCTTTATCCACTGACAAAAAATTGTCCTCAAACAAAAACACAACAAAACAAAAAAAAATCGCAAAATGAAATTGAAAATTTCCAAATCAAATCAAACGAGCACAATAAACAATAATAAAATAGAGGCAAAGGCAATTTGTGTCCGTTTGAAATATGAATACAAACGCATGCATATGCGGGCTATTAACAATTGAACGGAATAAAAAATGAAATTAATTTTGAAATTAAATTTTTGCCAACAATGGAAATGAATTTAGGCAGCAGCGGCAGTGGACAACGACAATGGGAAGGCCGGAAAAAGTCATCAAAAGAAAATTCAATTTTCCAAAGAGCCGAAAAACTTTTGCCGCCCGGCAAAGGAGAGAAAGAGAGAGAGAGGAGAAAAATGGAAAGAGATGAAAGAAATGGCAAATTAAATCGAGCAATCAAATGAGCATAATAAGTTAATCAAGAACTTGGCCAGGATCAATGGGGTCAGTTTCTGGCCCTTCCATTTTTCTTGCTTTTTTTTGTTGTTGTATTTTTTGTTATCCTTTTCCCTTGGAAAATTGAAAAGGAGACAAACAGGTTGACATACAAGCAAATAAATAAATGCACTCAACTATGTAATATGGCCAACAACAAAAGGGGGTGGTGTGTGTTTTTGGAATGTCCCTGGTCAGACATTGTCTCCCCCTAAAAACCCCCACTTCGTCTTCTATTTTTTTTTGCTTCCTTCGAGCAGCAAATGTAGCGTGAAATCGTTAGTTTCGTTTTGGCCCGGTCGGGACTTTAAACCACGTAATCAGTCGCCTTTCTGCCCTTAACCCCCTCTTGGCCACCCCCTTGGCCACCCCCTTGGCCCGCCGCCCCTGTTTGAGCCTGATTTATAGCCGACACACGATTTTCGGTTGCCAACAAAATGTTTGCAGCATTTCTTCGCCTTTGGCCCGCCGGCAACAATTGAAAATCAGATCAATGCACCGAGATACAAGAGTTTCGAAAGGATCGAGGGAGGTCTACGAAAGGGGTTAGGGAGGGGTTAGGGTGGGGTTAGGATTGGGTTAACCCCACCATGTTAACCCCATTCAAAACAGGTAATAACATCCACATACTTCAAATTAAATTTAAAATTAAATTTAAAAGAATTCCCCTATAAAACGTATTATATTACTTTTATATGTTTTAATTTTAAATTTCTATACCCTTAGGGGCACAATATTTTGAGCAATGCTGGCAACTAACCTCTCACCTCTTTGAGTCTCTGAAATCACTGGATGGCATTGCAAAAACCAATTATAATTACGGTTTACACTCGCTGGTGTCTCCGCCCACGTGACTCTTAACCCCTGACTGCCAAACATTTGGCCCCTTTTACAAAACCCGCAATTCCTAGCTTTGGTTTGAATTATGTGCCGCATTAGTTGCTCCTTTTTGGCGGAAAATGGTCTGGGTGGCGTCTGTAATGAGGGGGTGGTAAAAAAAAAAGGGGGAGGCGGTGGAGTTCTGGTTCTAAAAACTCTCCACCACGCACTCGCCAAACTTTCACACAAATTGAATTATGCAGTCGCCAGTCGCAGACACAAAGGACACTTTTTGGGAGAAAGGGTTGAAGGAGCGAAAGAGACAGACAAGCATCAGGGGGTGGGGGTGGTCCTATACCGCCCACCCAAGGCCACTCGGACTTTGGCAAATGTAACTGTAATTTATTGAAATTTGTTAGCAGACACAAAACCAGCCACAAAAGACCGCAGCTCCTCTGCACCACTGAACCACTCCTCCCCGTCTATTTTCCTCTCTTTTTTTCTTCTAACAAAAAAAATAAAGTTCGGGTCACGCTTTTTGTCACGCTTTTGCTGCCCGCGGTCAAAAGTCAGACGCTTTCCCCTCTCCCTTCTTTTTTTTTTAGTTTTATTCAGCTTCTTTTTTTGCCTTTTGTCGCAGTTGGAGGCATCTAACGACAACTCTGCGGCTCCCATCGTCAGTTGTCAGAACTCTCTGCCATTTTATAGAGACCTGATGGTATAAAACTATTTGTTAATATTAATATTAACTCCATATAATTTTAATTTATTCTGAGGAACTTATTTATTCTAATTGAATTAGCCTTTTAAAAATTAAACATTTTAATTAAGGCCATAAAATGCACTTAGGGCCCACAATCAAATTTATAACTACTTTTTAACTGATTGGTTTTTGGGTTTATAGTATTTTATTATTTATAATTTTTGCTTAAACCAGGAAAATATAGAGTTATAAAAAATCATTTATTGCTTAATCCTTTAGGCAAAATTTAATTTAAGCAATATTTATAAATTACAAAAATCAAAACAGAATGGTTTTAAATGTTTTTTTCGTGCATAGATTTTCCTAAAGAGCAGTAAAATATTTCTGTCGATGTAGTCTTTGATTTTATAGTATTTTTAATCTGCAATTTGTACAACTAGCTTTTGCAAATAGTTCCTACCTAAAATAATATATATTTTTTAATTTACAATTTTTAAATCCATCTAACATATTGAAATCTAACTTATTAAAACTAACTTAAAATCCAAAAAGAATGGTTTTTAATAATATTGGTACCATATATATATATATATCATGATTCTTCATTATTTCGTGTGCATAGCTATTCCCAAAAGTCAGTAAAATATTTTCGCCAATAGAGTACTTTTATTGTCGTCAATGGAGGGCGATAACTTGGCTCTGTACTTTTAATTGCTGACAGGCTTTGGTCATGACCAGGGACAACCCATTGGGGACCACCTTTTACAATGCCCCCCCGTCACACACACAATTTTGGGTTGTGCTTTCTCCATCTTTTTTTTTTGAGGGTACCCGAAAAAAGTTTGCCAGCTGCAACGTTTCGCGGTTGCATGCTAAAAAGTTTTAAGTGCCCCGCTCGACCAGCCAACACCCACCACTCATTGCACGTCGCTTTTCCACCCGATTTTCCAAGCGATTTTCCACCCGATTTTCACCACTCCCCACGTTCTTAACCGAACAATGCCCCCTTCGCTTTCCCATACGCTTCAGTTTTTCTATTAAGCATCCCAGGCTCGTCTCATTTGTTGCCTATTTGTCCATGGCTCCCCTGGTTTTCCCAGCGTTTTCCCTGGGCTTTCCCTTTCTCCACTCCCCTTTTCCCTTTCGCAGGGACATCGTAAAAATGCCAATGAGCCGACCTGAGCGGGCGGCGTTAAAAACTTTTCTCATTTATCACGCGATGGAGGGACCTGCGGACCACCTTCTCCCTTTATATGGCCATGGATAACAGCCCCCACTAACCACCCACCACCCACCTCCACCCAGCTCTTCACTGGCGTCAGGTAAATTGATTGTCGCCGCCAACGAACTTCGACGGTTGTTGGTCAACTCACCTCAACTCAAACTGAAGGCAAGGGCACTGGAAAAATGCATTTATCGAAATCAATTTTTGTGTTCAACATAAAGATAATAAAATATTTTTAAATTCAAAAATAAATCAAAACAAATCAAAAACAAATCTTCATAGTCAGCTTATCTGATTTAAGTACTAAAGAAGTTTAGGTATTTACAAAACTTATTAAATAGCTATTTATTATAAATATGCTTAAAACATTTACATAGTATTGAAATATAAAAATAAAAATTTGATTTAGAATTTTCCATATGAAGAAAATAAATTGGATCTGATTTAAATAAGAAATGTTTAGGTAATTAAAAATTATATTAAATAGCTTATTACTATAAATATCTATAATATATTTACAAAATATTTAACATAAAAAAATATAAAAAAATATTTAAATTATTCAACATATTAAAAATGAAAACATATTAAATTTCTTACAATATTTTTCTCCCAGTTGCCACGCCCCCCTGGACCGCCTTAAAGTTTTCGCACGCCCAGCATTTAATTGCTGTAGTTTCCCCCGATATTTGCCGCCTTTCTCCGCACTCTTTCACACTCTTTCTGGATTTTTAAAACGACAACAATGGCCGGCAAGTGGCAAAAGTTTTTGGGTCAGCTGGGGGCGTCAAAGGGTTAAGGGTTTCGTTTCGACCCAACTGCAGTTGAAGTTGAAGCCGGTTAATGGCCAGGCAAATGAGCAAACTGGACAAGCGGCTAATGAGCAGCCGCCAAAGAGTTGGGCGAACAAATTTATACACAAATATGCAATAAAAAAGCAAAGAACAAAAAAATTATGCCAGGCAGACACTAAAAACTGGGGGAAAAATAATGGGGAAAAAGTACAGTTGCCTCAAATGAAAAAAGGATGCTTGAAAAGCTGAAAAAATGGTGCTTGGTATTTAATGTATAATGCGAATCAGAAGTATGTTTTTGTTCAAGTTGTTTAAGCTAACATAATTGAATTCCACGAAAACTTACGAAATATTTTTGATTTAATTATAATTTTCTTTGGCATTCAAAACAAATAAAACATGTTATTTGATTGAAGTGAAATAAATTAAATAGCTATATTTATTTTAGCAGATTATATGTAGCAAATTTTAATATATATAATTATCGCTATTAAATTCCAAAAAGCCTATTTTTGTTGCAAATGTAATCATTTTTTCCTTTGGCATTTATAATAAATATATATAATAATATACCTAATATATATTGAATGGTTAAATTTATTTCATTAAAATACATACAAATTGATTTTAATTATCATGTTTAAAAAATCTTCAATTTTTTACTGCTTTGCACCTTAAACTTTAAGACTTTTTAGCCCTTCCTTACGCATTTCAATTAACCCACAACGATCGCGTCTGTGGCCATTCGGTGGGGTTTTCGCCCGACGCCAATTCCGTTTAATAAATATTCGCACATTAACGAAAACTCATCGACATCAATTCTGGCAAAAGACCCTTTCGTGGCACCTCCGCTTTTCCACCTCCGCTTTTCCGACTTTCCACGCATTTGCGCAGCGCTAATGGCAAAAACAATAAATTTCCAGCCATCCAGCATCCAACAGCCAGTAGCCAGCCATCCCATCGATATCCCTTCGATCCTTGTATACATTTCGTTATTTCGGGGCGTCTTTTTTCCCTTTTCTCCCCCTTTTTTTTAAATTACTTTCGAGCATTTAAAATGCGGCAAAATGAATTGACAGCGATTTCCGTTGCTGAGCAGACGCCTTTAGTTTAATTATTTGTGCAGTTTAACCCGAGGATAAAGGATAAAGGAGCCACTGCACACATGTGTCAATTAATTATAAAAAAGTATTCACATTTATTCCAGCGCCATGGGAGTGGAGCAAAGAAAAACAAACAGAAGGAAGCGGCTGGCGCAAGGATGTGCCAGGATAAATACATATAAATATATATATATTTTTTTGTATATACGAACGGCAGCCGCGCACACAATTTCATAATAAAGCGTTAATCATGTTGACGCGCCACTGTTCGCCACGCCCCCTCATTTGGGGCCCGCCCCCCAATCCCCAATCCAATGAGGCTCAACCCAAACTAACAAGATTTGGTGAAAAATGTGTTAAAGCCTTGAGATATATGCACAGAAATTAATTCCCTGCCACAGGCCGAAAGGATGGAGAGTTGGGTTTCGTACGGGGGAGCTTTAAGGATCCTGAGGCTGAACAAAGACAAAAAACAGTAGTATTATACTTAACTTTCTTATTTTATGGTAACATTTTTTTTTATACTTATATATATTATATTTTATCTTTTTAAAATAAGCATTATTCGTTGGATATCTATTATATATTTGTATTCCCTTGCCAACTAGTCTCTCAGTTATGAAGTTATCGAGCTAAAATTTTCCCAAAAGCCTTCTTTTTTTTCCTGGTAAGTCGGAGCCAGGCTGATCGGACAACTATATCATATAGCTCCCATAGGAATGATCGGAAAATATTTGTTTTAAAAATTATTGCGTTAGTGTTTGTTGATATACACCTAACTTTCTACGATTGCGGATTACATTTTTTTTAATTTCTGCATTTTTAATTTAATTTCATTATCGAAAAATTATTTCAGTTTCTGTATAATATAGCTGACATAGATAAATTAATAACAAAATAAAACGAAATTTAACATTTTCTTATTTTTAATTTAATAGGAATGAGAAAGGGCTTACTTTCTGGTTTTTATTGAAATAGATCACTGTATACAATTTTTTATTCATTTATCGTGAGCCTCATTCGCTGAAATAATAGTTTTTTGTTTTCATTTAGATTTTGTCATCTGATTGGCAAATGAAAAATTCTTTACTTTCACGCCAACAATCATTCATTTTTCCGTTATTCAGAATAACGAAATCCTCGCCGTCCCCACTATTATTCGGCTCTCCTTCCCTCCACTTTAAAAATGGAGCTCGTCTTCCAGAGGCAACAGATACAAACTCCCCTTCCTTTTGTATATCGTTGATTCCAAGCCAGTATTGCGTATCGTGGCTGAGTTTCACTTTGATGGCATTAAATTCATGTTGGTTTTGAATCGCTGCCAAATAACCTCCCATCTCACGACATTTGACTTTAGCCTCTATCCAGGTTAGCTTAGTTGTTCGTTCTATATAAAAGAACCTATTGCTTATTTTCTCGAACTCCGGGGGAATATTAAAAGCGGCTCGCTCAAGTAGTTCCTCATGATTTAGCATTTTGGTTTGTATTTCTGTAAGTCCTGCCCGAAGACTCCGAAGTTGGTACCGTATTTCGGAATTGGCAGCTTTCAATTTCGCATCAAAGTCTTCTTTTGTGACTGCCTTTTTGTTATATTCCTCGATCACATCCAACCTGTTTCGCATTTTACGGTTGTGGTCAAATAGCGGGTGCAATGCGGACAAACAGAAGGCGCCACATTGTGTTGGGGGATCGTGCAAAATGCACACGGCCCTTTCATTTTCCTGCGAATCAGCAGAGGATCCTCTCAAATTTAGTACAATAAGGGAGCAGCAGAAAAAGAAAGCCAACCTCAGCATTTCGGATAATTAGAACCACTCGAAGGGAAGGTTGAAATCGCACTAGAAATGAAATATAATGAGAACAAACAACAGAGCCTTAATTATTACAAAAAGAAACCGAAGTTCGCCATATTGCAGATAAGAGGGGACGTCTATTTGCACTAATTTTACAACGATTCAAAGAGATTAAGTATGTTTGATTAAACTGGAGACTATAATTTCTTGTTCTGAGAACCTAAATTATAAGCACATTTATCATTTATTACGAACAAATAAAATTAATCACATACGAAAGATAAGCACCTGTAGTATTTTTATACCCGTTACGTGAAGAATACAACGTATTTTTGATAAAAGTACCTGCGACAGGTAGAAGGAACCATAAATATATCTCTTATAAAAATATATATAACATACACCAAAAAGTAAAAACCTTATAAGAACGCCAACCGCGCATATTGTATAGCTGAATTTTCATTACATTTATTTTGTACCCATTGTTAATTATTTTAATGACAAATATTATGCATATCTTTTTAAGTCCCATAATTACTTAATATACTACTATACTTTTTGTGTTCTGTTTACATTTCAAGGAACACAGGAGTTTTTAAAAACATCACAAACAAAACAACTGGAATCCATGGCCAACGACACGGAATAAGTGTTCTCCTCCTGCCGTTCCTTTCACCTAATTAATTTCCAACTTTTCCAACAAATTTCGCTGGAAATTATAATGATTTTTGCTGGTGAAAATTTCCGGGTCATAAAAAGTGAGCATATTCAAAACAAACCTAATAAAAAAAAGTTCCGCGAACCCAGCGATGATTTCCTTGGAGACAAATTAGCAGAAAGCAGTTGACACACGCACACACCGCAAATGTTTTTTCGGGGCTTTTCTTCCGGTTCCCTTGGTCAAACATTAATAAACTTGCCAACACTGGGAGTTTTCCTCGGGCCAAAAATGTGCCCGCAGGCAATTTGGCATTTGTCTTTATTAAAGTGTCCGTGCGAGTGTGTGTGGAAATCTTTTCTTTTCACCCAAAAGTAGTGAGAAGTTCGTAGCCAGGGGTTTGGAATTTGATCAGTATGGGTAAAATTTAGCATTTGCAGTTTAAATGTATTTTAAATAAATACGGTGCTTAAAATAACCTAAAGTATAGTTAATTTGAAATATAATACCTATCCATGAACGAAATATCTATTAAATAAAAAAAAATTATTATGCATAAAAGGATTATAGACAAAAAACTATTTTTCAATTAATGCCATAAAAGGTACATTTCTAACAGGTTTTAACTTACTGATCAACGTCAAGTAAAAATATGTGGAAAAATGTTCCCGTTTAGAATTTCCATTTATTAATATTCTCTAAAAATACACTGCTTCTGACATCGCTGGGGGGTTTTTGTAATGCAGCTCAGTAAATTAGCGGAAATTCGCCTTTTGTGGCACACATGCGTAACTAATTTGGTTTGCTTAAAAACTAACCAGAGATGAGAACTCGAAAAATGTAGACAAAAAATGGGTGCAAAAAAATAAAAATACATGTATGGAAGAAGAGGAATCCATGTATATAAATGAGTTGGCTCAAGGGCGTGGGTTGAGAGGGGGTTGAGAAGGGGGGCTTAACAGGTGGAAGACGATTTAATGCATACAAAATGATTTACACGCCGCTGGCCAAAGATAATACGAGTGCTGGATGGGACGAGGATGGGGTCTAAGGATGCACGCATGTGTGCCACCCCCTTGGAAAGCACCTCCACCCCCCTTTTTCACCCCCTTCCCTTTACCTCTGGTGGCAGTAGCAGATAGCAGCCCAGTTTTTGTGCTTGGCTAGCAGTTGCACTCCACCCCCCACCTTTTAGCCCCTCAGCTGCACCACATTCTTCCACACTTGCTGCAACATCCCCCCCCCACCCCCTACACCCCACTGGCTCACCCAACCCCCTTTTAGTGCCCGCCAGCGAGGCTCTGCTTCATATAATCAGGCAGCGCTGAAAAGTATGCTACACTTTTTGCCCCCAATGACTACACTCACCAAAATGTCCTCTCAGTAGAGGTAAATACAATTTGCTTATTTTTAATGATTCCAAATGGTTGTAAAAATAAAGTGATTAAAATCGCAAACAACTTGTGCAACTCGATTGATTTTTTAGACATTTTTTAGAAACAAAATAAAAGTAAAAGTAAAGTAAAAGTAAGTTAAAGCCTTTCAGAAAAAGCATTTATTTATTTTGTAACCGTAAAATCTGTATTAGAAAATAAGTTATTAAAAATCCATTTAATAATAAACATTATTTATTAAAAGTAGATATTTATTTATGTGTTTTATAACCGTTATTTTTAAATAAAATTATTTCATTTGTAAAGTGTAAATTCCTTGCTATTGCTTCTTAAACCAGATTATATTAAAATATTTTTTTCAATGCAGAAATAGCTTCCTCTCGCTCCTTTACGCTCTGCCAGCTTGCATTTCAAAGCCAGGAGCCTGACAGGCCATCAAGCTGAAATCTCTGATGATACGAAATCAGCATAAACAACAACAACAAGAGGAGCAGGAGCTCCAGGGGCGTAGTGCCAAGAAGGGTACGAAAAAAAGAAGAAGGGGTGTGGAAGGACTGCGTTTATGGCACAAAAGCAACAGCAAATAGGGTTAACAGCCAGTGCAATTTTCATATTACCAGGCTTTCGAAAAACTGCAGGCGATTTTAACCGACCCCGGTCACGCCCCTTCGCCCCTCCGCCCGCCCCCCTTAACCCTTTGTTGGCACACAGAGTTCGTTGAACGCATTTCGAGCGGGGGGAAAAAATGGTTTAAAGAGGCTCCATCGAACGCTGTATGTGAAAGGGGGAAATGTTCTTAACACGATTTGGTTTCAGATTATAGCTAGCACACATAGCTTTTGGTCTGGCGGAGATTCTTACAACAATTTCCTGGTTCTTTTCTGTACTACTGTACTAGTCCTAAAAACAAAACTTATATAGATATTTAAAAATTCTTTTTGAAGTTTGTATAAAATGTACAAAAGAAGGTTTATTTAAAGTCCATTAAATTGTTGGATTATTAGTTCCAATTTGAATATATTGTGTAAAAATAGATATCAAAATATTAAATATTGTAATTTCTTGTATTTAGTTTTATTTCTTAAACCTAATCTTAATATTAAAAAAATGTAGTATTTTGTTCAAAACAAAGCAAGAAATAGTTGAATAGTTCAACCTATTCCAAATTATACTTATATTTTTATTACTTTTATTTATCCTTTAAATTAACTTATTTATTTAAAGACCTTTTGCAATACTTATGCAATTAAATTTAGAGATACTTCCAATATTGGCACAAAGATGAAACGATTCGCAAACACATTGCATTAATAGGACACGGAAATGGGGACTCGAGTGATTTGACCAGAATTGCATGCTTCTCAAATCCCCTGACCAACGGCCCCTCCTTTCCCCCTTTTTTCCAGCCTCCCCTTTTCCGCAAACTCTTAGAATGAAAATGCAAAATTGACAAAGCCAAAATGCTTTATATAAGCACATATTGTTTAGACCCATTTGCGATGGAGAAGAAGCAGAAGTCAAGTAAGATGTTCCACAGCCAACTGATAGAGACAGAAGATGAAAGGCAGAAAGAGAGCGTTATATGGCGACGGAAAGAGATGGCGGGAGCAAGGGAGTAAGACAGAATGTGCCATTAAATCTCTTTAGAACTCAATTCTTATTCCCAACGCAATTTATACAACAAAATTTCAGACACAGTCGCACACAAATGCAATCCACACATATGCAATTCACACTCACACTCGCTCAGCGACCAAAAAAGCTAAAAATAGAAACTTTAAGATGCACCTGAAATACTCTTACTAATTGAATATATTTTTTTTTTGGGGAGTTTCGTTCACAAATATTATAATTCTTAGAATTTAAATATTTTAAAATTTAAATGCTAGAAACTGGAATGATTAAATTGTTTTAATAATTTTTAAAATTACCATACATTATTATAAATCAAGAAATTATGTTATAATATTTTTTATCTAATTCTATGAGAATAGCTCATACTTTAACTATTATGATAGGGATTTTTCTATAGAGCATATTTTTTAAAGGCAAACAAAAACTGAGTACAGAAATAAAGAAGTAAAAAGCCGAAGAAAGAAGTGAACACGAAAAATTGAAGCGATGCACAACAAAAGCGCCGCCGCTTCTGCATTTTCCTCACCCCGCTCTCTTTCTCCCCACTTTCTCCCCGCTTTCTCCTTGTCCGTACATGTGTGCGCACAAGTGTGAGTGTGACATATGGAGCGGAATAGAAAATAAGCGCACGTCAACTGCATGACACAAACACATAGAAAACACACGACGCGACAAAGCCGAAAAAAATATTAAAAAAAAACACACAGAAACATACAAAGAAGGGAGGGGGGATAAAAGGAAGTGAGGTGCAAAGGATTAGAAGGAGAAATAGGAAGTGAATCCTAGAGGAGAGTGTATAAAAATGGCGTAAAGCCGTGGAACATATTTATTTTTTGGGAACACTCGAAAAGAAAAAGGTATGGAAAATGGTGAGATTTAAAAATGTTCAAAAGAAAAAAAATTATAAAAAATATATTAACATTAAAAATAAATAAAAATATTAAGATTAAGAAAAAATAAATAAAAATAGTGCAAATAAATCAGCCATTATTTATTCTTAAAATAAGAGTGAAGTTCCATACTGCGTATGCGTAATGTCTGCCTGGTATAATATTACTCATACGCAGTGAGGCCAAATAAAGGTCTTGGATTTAAAAGAGGCTAATTATTTTCTTGCAGTGCCCATGCCCACTGGCCATTTCCCTTTACCTTTCTTTTGCATTTCTTTTTCGCCCCTCTGCCTTTTATTTGCCAACTTGTTTCGTACATTATTTTGCTTGCCCAGTTATTATCATTTGTGCGAGAGGCGGCTGTCACCTGAACAAGGATATGGAGAATGCCAGGGACTTGGAGTTGCTTTTCCAGCGCCCCCCCACTCCCTCCCTCTCTCACCAAAATTTCCCCGTCCATCAAATGCCATTTCAGGAAAATGCGGGTCTCTCTGTACATGTGTGTGTGTGTGAGATCCCAGTTGTTGCTTCTGTTTGCCGTCGTCTTGTTTTTGTTTTCATTTTGCTTGGCTGGTTTGTTTGTTTGCTTTGCCGCCTGTCCTCGTTGGCTCGTTGAATCTGCCACAGAACATATCCCCCCTCTTCCCGTCACCATTTTCCATGCCCCGTGCCATTTTCCAGCCCGTTTTCCACCCCCTTGGCGACCATGTCAGGACTTTGCCAACATAGCATACTTCAAGGGGCCAGTCGAAATAGCATTCAACAGGACATGAAGATCCTCGGTCAACGGTCCTCGAAGCACTAACACTCCACTTTGCCACCTTAAGCCGACCAAATAGGCGCCTCGCTATTCGAGATTTGGCGGTTTGTATTTGGTGTGGTAACTTTTACTTCTCGACATTTATTATAAAACTTAACAATATACAGTTAAAAATCATTGCAAATATGTAAGTGACGATAGCTAACAAAAATATTGGTGTATTTATACATATTTTCAGACTCTTCTGCTTGGCTATTTGAAATTTTGTTTTTAAGTTGTCAAAAATCAAAACGCCTACTTCCAGCCTACAAAGTTACAATGAATTTTCTTATATTTGTTTGATTATTCCTATGGGAGCCTTAAGATATAGTGGTCCGATCCGCCTCGCTCTTACATACATATGTACTACCTACAATAAAAAACTGGACCTGGCTAGATGGACTCCGCTATTGGTGCTGATCAGGAATATATATACTTTATGTGGTCGGAAACGCCTCCTTCGCTGCCTTACAAATATCTGACTGAAATTATAATACCCTCTGCAAGGGTATAAAAACAGTTCTTTTTAATTCCTGGTTTCTAGACAACCTAATAAATGATACATGTGCTCTGCCCCCCTTATCAGCAATATGACGAACTTCGGTTTCTTTTCATAATAATTGAGGCTTCGTTGTTGTTCAGACGAACACTACTAAAAATAAAATAGAATACTTTATGAGCTCTGTGCATGTCATGTGACAGTTGTAAATCGATCTAGCGCCATAAACTATGATCTGTAATTTTAAACCTCACAAGGGAGCGGTGCTAGCACTTGTAATCTTTAAGTGCAGGCCACTTGAGCCTTATCGAAAATAATCAGTTGAGATGTTTCTCACACTGCACCAAGGGTTACTGTGCGGGGTCAAATGATAACTCTCCCGCTCAGGCAGACGCGGACTCTGCGTAGGCCACAGATAAGACCGGAATAAGAATTTCATGTTAGTTTCCTAAGCAGGGACTTCGAAAATAAAATTCAGTTTCAATACAGAACTCAACTGAGAAGGTTGTTTTTGTTTCAATAATATACATCCCTTTCAGTTGTTGTTCCCATTATATTTAATTTCTAGTGCGATATCAAACTTCCCTTTGAGTGGTTCTAATTATCCGAAATGTTGAGGCTGGCAATATTTTTCTGCTGCTCCCTTATTGTACTAAATTTGAGGGGATCCTCGGCTCATTCGCAGGAAAATGGAGGGACCGTGTGCATTCTGCATGATGCCCCAACACAATGTGGCGCCTTCTGTTTGTCCGCATTGCACCCGCTGTTTGACGACAACGATAAAATCCTAAACAGGTTGGATGTGATCGAGGAATATGGCAAAAAGGCAATCACAAAAGAAGAGTTCGATGCGAAATTAAAAGCTGTCAATTCCGAAGTACGGAACCAACTTCGGAGTCTTCAGACAACAATGGAAAAACAGCGTACCGAAATGCAGAAAGACTTTGCGGCAAAACTTCAGTCAGGACTTAGAGATATGCAAGACCAGCTAAAAAGAGACGTTTTAAATATTCCCGAGAAGTTCCAGAAAATCGGCACTAGGTACTTTTACATAGAAAATAATACTAAAAAGACATGGGCTGAAGCTGAAATAAAATGTAGACAGATGGGAGGTTATTTAGCGGCGATTCAAAACCAAGATGAACTGAATGCCATCACAGCAAAGCTCAGAAAGGATACTGATTACTGGCTTGGCATTAACGATTCGGCAAGTGAAGGCCAGTATGTATCTGTTGCCTCTGGAAGACGAGCTCCATTTTTAAAGTGGAAGCCCGACGAGCCCAATGATTTCGACGGAGCTGAGGAATGCATTCATCTTTACAACGGAGAAATGAATGACTTATTTTGCAGCAGAGAACATGTATTCCTGTGCCAGGCAGATAACAAAATATAGATCAAGAGAAATTACTTACATCCCGAATTTGTTTAATGCATTGATATTAATGTCCTACCTTAATGATAAGGAATTCTATGATCCAATAAAAAAAACTATGAAAAAAACAAGAGAGAACGCTATAGTCGGTAGCGCATAACTTTTTAATAAATGATCCGATTTGAACAATTAGGATGAGTGTTGGCCCTTTATTTTTAATGAGGTTCCTAAAGCAACAGATTCATTCAAACTATCTCTATCTATCGGGCGTTAGAGTGGGCGTGGCATAACGCAAAACTACGCTGATTGCGAAGCTATGAAATTAAAATCTAAAACGCCCACTCCATTGCTTTTATAGTTGCTGAGATCACAGCGCTCATACGGACAGACAGGCGGACAGACGGACATGGCTAGATCGACTCGACTATACTTTATAGGGTCGGCAACACTTCCTTCTACCTGTTACATACTTTTTCCCGAATACAATATACCCAAGTAACGGGTATACAAATTGTATACAGTGATCTAAAAGATAATTTAATTAAAACAAACAAATAATAAACAATAATAAATCATAATAATAATGCCTTATAATCCTCCTTTTAAGGCTCTGATTCTTTTATTTCAATTTCGCTCAGTGCATTGTGTCTGTGTGAGTTGAATCAATTTAAATTCATGTGCCTGTGTAAGTGCTGCGCCTTTTGTGTGAGTGAGTGAGGCCAGCATTCATATGCATATTTTATGTTTGGCAGTTTATTTATGAGAAAACGTTTATACAACCGCTGGCTAGTGCCCGCCCCTGCCACGCCCTCTCCTCTGCCCCCCCCTTGGGAAATTGTACACAAAAGGACATGGGCATAGTGACACTTTTGGCCTTTAAAACACTTGACCGTTGCTTTTCCTGTCACTTTTTGGAAAGTGATTTTGAGGTTGAAATTCTGGGGGCAGAAGAGAGTAAAGTAAAAGTTGGGAAAAGAAAAGAAAACTGTTGTGTACTATGAAAATGCATACATGTATTAGAAATAACAATTAAACTGCGGAGAAGTTTCTTATTAAATGTAATTCGTATTTAAAATAAATACGATTTTTATTCATTTAAAAAAACCAAAAAATGTATAAAGAGTAAAAACTTTATATAAACATTTTAGAGCATAAATAAAATTGTGTTTAGTTAAAAAATAAATATTAATTTACTTTTAATTTGTTCTGCGTCCGTTGAATACTTTTATAAAACAAACTAAAAATGAAACTACGTATTAATAAATAGTTTTAGTTGATTTTCAATGTGCAAACTCGAAAATTCAAACTACTTTAAAGTTAAACAAATTTTTATGTGAGCTTTTCAATATATTTTTATTGGCACTCTTTTTCCCCTGTAAACATCGAGTGTAGTTCGTTTTCCACACGTCAAGTTAGACCATCAGCCCCCCTGGAGTCCCCGCCCCTGTTGCGAAAAAGGATCCCCCTTTTCGTGTGGCGTGTTGAGTGCCTAATAAAATCATAAAATAGCAGGTGTTTAGCGCGCCACAAAACGCCCAAAAGGACAACCCAGGACACGGCCCCGAAATAGAGACAAAGGACGAGAAGGAGGAGGAGAAGCAGAAGGAGCCGAGTGAGAGGTCCTCCATGTAATGGCCGCCCAGCGTCAAATTTGATATTATTAATAACCCTTTTTCTAAATGAAATTTTGTGGCAGCAAACATTTCGCTTGTCATTTTGCCAAGGCGAAACGAATGACACAAGTACATCACACAGGCGCCCCGACAAATCCCCATGCATATATTTATATGTGGTGATATATAGACAAATATATATGTATGTACATAATCTATCCTTTTGATACCCTGTATATGATATTTAACGAATTTGTTAAAAAATCTTTTTTTTTTATGTAATTTACTTTGAATTTTAAATTTATATCTCTAAAACTTATTTTTGTGGAATATAATATATTTAAAAATTTGTAATTCTTCTACAAAAAATAATTTTAAACTCTAAAAAAATTGATTTTAAAATAAGCGTTAAACTAGCGATTTTAAAATATATTTTTTATTTAATGCTTACTTGCTTTTTATTTCTATAAGTATATTTTTATATATTTTTATAGGGTATTTTCCTAATCGATCTGCGTTCGATGTGATTTTCCCTTGTCTTCGTCCGTTGACTGTTAGTTAGTTAGCTAGTTAGTTACCCTCTGATCCGGTTCGCCCCCCTCTACACCTCTGTTTGGCACCCCCCACCCCGCATTCCCCCCTTTCCCCATTTGACAGGACGTTTTTGGCGCTTTGATTCGAAGCGCTGCGGTGGAGGAAAAAGCAAGGGAAATGGCTGAAAGCCTATGAAAAATGATGTATATCAGGTTGAAAATGGGCGGGAAGGGGGTGGTTAGGGGGTGGTTGGGAGGTGCCTGGCACCGTTTCTCATGTCGAGTGGCTACCATGGAAGTATTAGTGAGTATCTATGTGTGGCATGTCATACATTTTTCGTTCGTTTGTTAATTGAAAAATGTTGCCTACACGAGAGGGTGTGGGTTTTGGGCACAAAGGGGGGATGGGTGGAGATTTGGGGGGTATGCAGGGGGTTATGTCGGGGCACACATCATCAAAACTTGTCAAAGTCACACACCGACCCCTGAACCCATGGCCCACCCACCCAATACCCCCCTTTTGCACCCCTAACCCACGCTATGTGCCGAAAACATGTCTTGGAAATTATAATTTATAGCTTGTCGCTGGCCTCCTTCGGAGCGGCTTTTAGTCTGATTTTATTTTTATAGAGCAGAATACTCTAACATAAAAAACTATAAAGGCACAGGAAATTAGCTAAGACGACCAAAATTGAATTTGTTTTAAAGCAAACTAAGGTATAGGTAATTTATAATTTAATTTATAACCATAGAATAAGTACCCAATAAATAAATATTTTTTATTAAAGTATTTTTTTATTTACAATTTTTTTTTATTTTTATTCCTTATTTTTTATTATAATATTATAATATTGTGTTAGACTTGTTTAAGATTTCTGGTTTCGATAGCTTTATATCTGAAGTTAAATAATGGAAAATGGCCCTCAATATTATTTTTTAAAAAATAATAAATAAACAGAGGTTTATGGAAAAGAAATTAATAAAAGTTAAGGTTAATTGTTAGGTAACCAATAAAACGACTTGCAACTTTTTGTTTTAATTTCATAGTGAGTTATAAATGAATATGAAAAGAAAAATGTTTACAATTACTTTCAGAGAGCATCATCAAGATAACTAGCTCCTTTTAGCAGTTCTTCTACTTAAGACATGGCCGGAAATTGAAAATTTGCATAAGTGGTGGCTATATGTGTGTGGCAGTATATTTACACGAATTTATTTATATATATAGACACATATTTATATATGTAAGTATGTACACTCCAGCATGCAGGTTAATTAATTAGAAATATGCAGCTCAGCAGATTGCCTGGCACAAGAACAAAACCACAGCATCCTTGAAGCGTCCTTCCAACCCCCGCGCAACCACCCCTTCACTTTCCCCCATTTTCCGGCATTTTAAAAACTGCAAGCTGCATGTCACTAATATCTCTTCTAGCGTTAGAGCGAGATGACCGTAAAATACACTGACAAAAGCAGCTTTAAAACGTAAATTTTAAATAAATAATATAAAGTTTTAGGTGTTAATAACTAAGTAGATAAGCAAAAAAATTAAATAAATCATGAAACAGTATTTAAAGTCTTAATAAAGTAATTCTCGGATGTTTAATGACATTTTAGTTTAAATCTGCTTAAAAAAATTAAAAAAGAATATGTGTTAAAAAATAATTCAAAAACAAGAGAGAACGCTATAGTCGGGTGCCCCGACTATCAGATACCCGTTACTCAGCTAAAGGGAGTGCGAAAGAGATGGAGAAAAACTTTGATCCGCCGTAACTTTTTAACGAATGGTCCGATTTAAAAAATTTCTTCTACATTTCGATAGGTATTGATAAACACAATAAAACTGAATTTTTACTTTTCCAAAATATTGAAATTTTTAAAATCGTATATTTGCGATTGTGGGCGTTAGAGGGGGCGTGGCACCCTTTTGAAACAAACTTGCGCTGCGTAGGAATTCCTAGAATCTGCATGCAAAATGTCAATCTTCTAGCTTTTATAGTTTCCGAGATCTCAGCGTTCATACAGACAGACAGACAGACATACAGACAGACAGACAGACAGACAGACGGACAGACAGACGGAAAGACGGACATGGCTAGATCGACTCGGCTAGTGATCCCGATCAAGAATATATATAGTTTATAGGGTCGGAAACGCTTCCTTCTACCTGTTACATACTTTTGCACGAATCTAATATACCCTTTTACTCTACGAGTAACGGGTATAATAATAAATAAAAATACAAATAAACATTAAAACATTTATGTTTCAAGAATTTTCATTGTCGAATCGATTTATATAAAATTATTACAATTACAGATTTTGTAAATATTTAAATAACATTTTGATTGGGCTTGAAAATTTGTAATATTTCTTAAGCTCTAGAGTTTTTTTCCAAGTGCCCGCTCCGTTTTCTTTGGTGTATTTGTGTGTGTGGCCTGGAAATTAATTAGCAACGGAAATTGCGCTAATAAACTAACAAATTTACGAGCTACATTCACGCCAGACCAGCCAACCCCCCGTCCCTCTAGCCACCGCCCCCGGCACGCCCCTGATGATGCTGCCAATGCCGATGGCTTTCCTTTTGGCTTTTCCCATTTTCCCAGCCTTTGCGCTTTACCATCGCTGGCAGGCGGAAACACTGAAGTGGCCATCATTAGAAGGCACCGAAAAAGGGAACAAAAACAGGAAGGTAAAGTGAAAAACAGCGAAAAGTTTGTGTTAAAAATCGAATTCAGTAATACGCTATCGAAGTTGAGGAATTTACAATTGAATATCTTATCGCTTTACAAAAGCGAACTATATAAAGAACTGAGATTACGACTTACAAGTTAGAGAAGAACTAAGAAAGAACTTGATTTTCTTTTCAATCGAGCTTAAAACCCTTTTTAATTTTAATATAAATTTATAAATCGTTTTGCATTAAATATGTGCAATTCTCTGGCAAAAATGTCAATTTAAAATCCGGCTTAATATCTAAAAGCTTGTTTTTCTTGCCAATTTCATTGTGGTTTCGCTTACCAGTATTAAACAGAATAAATGCTAAGCGAACACAAAATAAGATGTTTAAAATAAAGAAAACAAGCTATGCATATATGTATACAGTTTTGCATATGGGGAAAAAATGTCGCCAAAAAATAGGCAATACAAAACGCCAGAGAGGAAAATAAATAGCTCGCCCACAAAAACGGAAATCAAATAATTTAAATCGCATTTCCGCTTTGCTGCCACAAACAGCCGCAGTACAAAAGCTGATCAAAAATAAAGCCAAAACAATCAAGTGCATATAAAACAAGAGAGAACGCTATAGTCGGGTTCGTGTCCCGACTATCTAATACCCGTCACTCAGTAGTCGGGTTGGTGTCGCGACTAATAATAGTAACTCAGCTAAAGGGAGTGCGAGGGAGATAGATATAGAAATTTTGATTGCGTATAACTTTTTAATGAATGGTCCGATTTGAAAAATGTCTTCTACATTTCGATAGGTATAAATATGCACAACAAAATTGCATTTATACTTCTCGGAAATCTTAAAAGGTGTGGGCGCCAGACACATTTCAAAATCGTTAGTGGGCGATTGTGGGCGTTAGAGGGGGCGTGGCACTCGGCTAAAATAAACTTGCGCTGCGTAGGAAGCCCAAGAATATGCGTGGAAAATCTCAACCTTCTAGCTTTTGTAGTTTCCGAGATCTCAGCGTTCATACAGACAGACAGACGGACAGACGGACAGACGGACAGACGGACAGACGGACATGGCTAGATCGACTCGGCTAGTGATCCTGATCAAGAATATATATAGTTTATAGGGTCGGAAACGCTTCCTTCTACCTGTTACATACTTTTGCACGAATCTAATATACCCTTTTACTCTACGAGTAACGGGTATAACTATTTCTGTACATACATACATGTATACAGATGTGTTGAGGATATTAGTAGTCTACTTATTTATTATACTACATAAAATAAGAACATACAAATTAGTACGCCGAGATCAAATCGATAAGCGAATGGTAAATTTCTGGTACTTTTACCCATATTGTTTTTACCATGCAACACTTATAAAATTTATTTTAAAAATATAATTTTGCCGATTTCGCTCTCTCGAAGATTCTCTGACTTAGAAAAAGAGTGCGAGGGTTCAGTTATTTTAATTTATAACTATGTTAAATAGGGCTTTTAATGTTTTTTGGTGGCCTTGCACTATTATTTTGAGCCCAGCTGTTTATTTGTGGAGTGGGTTGGAAAAAGTGAAAACAGTACGCTTATTTCACTGTTTTTCGTATTTTTTCCTTTTGTGTTTATTTCGGTTTCTGTTTTTCGGCTGCCAGTCAGCGAATTGTCTGTGCAGCGAGTCCATGAGTCCCGATGTGCCACGCCCCTTTGGGCAGTCACCTGCTGACAGCAGCCTGTGTGCAGCGGGAATCCTTTGCAGCATCAACGCATCGTTGACTTTAAATGGTCAGGAAAAAAAATACAAATAAAAATAAAAAGGAAGAGCGGAAGGCGGATAAGCGGGAATGGGTGGGTAAATTCAGGAAGGCGGGAAAAATTCCTCCAAAAAAAGGGGGAGGCGGCGTCAAGCGCCCAAAAGTGGATAACACGCTCGACACAATTTAAGGGGCGATGGTTGGGAGCAATCGAGAGTGACAGATGTTGGAGGTATTTGCCGGCGGCTGAAGGAAAACACAGCAGAAACAGAAAAAGGTGGCTCCGGAATATAGGGGAAAATATCAGGAAAGCTAGAGAGATACGAAAGGAAAATTTAAAGAATTAAATTAGACTGAGAAAACTGCAGAGAAATGAAAAGCATCATTGAATATTTACAAAATAGTGAAAAAAGAATTGAGATTGTTATTTACTGTGTGCATTTTTTGTTTTATTAAATTTTATAAATATATTCGGAATATATTTAAGTATATCTTTTACGTTGTATATATAACATTGTGATATTTGCAATTATTAAGTTTATAAAATATATTTAAATAAATAAAACTTGGTTTTTATGTATAAGTTAAAATTATTTATACTAAGAATTATAAGACTCTTCATGAGTAAATTTCTAAATGTTTCATCCAATTATTAAATAACAAGGGAGGGCCACTGACACGCCTACCTTTTCTAAGCCCATTGCCCCCCGCCCACTTGAGCCTCTACTCCACGGCCCAGTTTTCCACAACATTTCCATCCATTTTCCCCGCTCATCTGCATGCACAAATGCAATTTCACATGCATTCGGAATTTCATTTATTCGTTTTCGGTTTTACCGCTGGTAATGCGCTCCAGGTGATGGATGCCAATTTTCCCCAACTCTACCGAAAACTCCACGCTGTGATTCCCCTATTTTAGTGTTTAATTGTAATTTAGTGTAGTGTAATTTACAGGGCTGCAGAAAGTCAAAATACATCTAAATCGTATAAAATGAAGAGACCAGAAAAAAATTAAATGTTATTAAAAATATATAAGCTAAGTTTCTGATTTTACTTTATTAATTCTCTTATAAAAACAGTAAAAGTTAAATTATAAATGCTATTTTCCATATCTTTTAGATCATACATATGTTCAATCTTTTCTTAATTATCCTCCATCCCTGAATCAAGCTCCTTTTTTTGTGATTTTCCGGCTCTGCCTACACTTGCAGAGGAACAACAACGTCATGAGTTAACAGGCGGGCTGTTTGGCCCCCCAAGCCCCCCTCTACATATTATGAAGTAAACATCCCAATCGTTTATACAACTGTTGCCAATCTGAGTCGCGTTGCCAATGACATTTCCGCCCAAAGCGAAACGTAACCCCCCTTTTTACCATCCGGCCACCCATGGCATTCGCTTCAATCACAAAAGCAAAGCAACTTTTTATGCCATGTCGTTGTGCGATTTTCGTCGTGTCTTGTTTTGATTTACTTTCAATTTTCGTTTACATTCCATTTTCGGCATATTTTTGTTGCATTTTCCGATAATTCTGCTTTTGAAAACTGAAAACGTTTAAAGAACCATATTTTGTTGATGTTTTTAGTTTTTTAAGGAAATGTATTCATGAATAAAATAATAAATAATAAAATTTAAAATAATAATAGACGAGTGTCCTTGGTCTTCCTGTTTAAAATCCCAAAAAAAAGGCTCTGGAAATAAAAACTCGACTCGTGGGCAATATCCACTAGAAAATTGCCTACGAAAATAGCCCAAGTTTTCATTCTGCTCTATCGCTGTTCGCATTGTCCCACCCATTTTTTTTCTCCAGTCCTGTCCCCAAAATCTTTTTCTTGTTTCTTATTACGTTGGCAATTTGGCAATTGCATTGGCAGGACAAAAGGATTCGGTGCAAGGATTGTTTGCTCACTTCGTTGTCAGCGATTTGCATATCGTTGTTTTGTTATTGCACTTTTTGTTCTTATACCTCCACTTCATATTGCTGCCATTGTTCGGATTCTTATTTTACTTGTGGCACTGCAACAATATTTTGTAAGAATTTATACAAAGATATAAATTGTCTGATACGAAATTATTTATAAATAGTCGATTCTCTTTTATTACTAATTAAATAGTACTGCAAATATTTTGAGAGATTGCACATATTTTATAAGAACGTATAAAAAATAAAAATGTATCTATTATTACTATTTAAAAAATACTGAACAAATAATTATTAATTATTACTTGAGGCTCTGTTTAATATTTACTTTATAATGGTTTTTAATAGTTTTAATAGAAATAATCAATATAAAAATTTCACATTTTTGATCACTTATTTCTCTTAATAATATACTTTACTTTTGAGTGCAAGTAATTTTTTTTCAGTGCACTCGGGGCAGTCAATGTTGTTGCTGTCCATGCAGCAAACAGTTTTATTGCTGGCCTCCATTTGCGCTGTGGTCTCTCGTCTCTCTCTTCCGCATATAAAGCCCTCTCTTTCTTGCCCTTTATAGCCTTCTCTTTCTCTCATCTTGCTGCGGCATCAACCTTTTGTCTCATCATTTCCGCATTCGACAGTCGACGTGACTCAAAAATGTTTGAGAAGGGAAATCTGCTGTTGCCAAAATTGTATTGCATAATATGCCTTGACATCAGCAGCACAAACACAACCTCACAACCTCAGCCAAGGGAGGTGGGAAAATGTGGGTGGGGTGGTGGGGAAAATGTGGGGGCATTTTCTCGGGGAAACCCCTTGCTGACTGCTGCACTTCCGCTTGCAACGTTTTACACTTCAATTATCTTCAATTTTGCTGGGCGAATGTCTCAAGAACAATGGTCCTGCTGATTGGAATTCTTTAACTCGCTGCATGTGCTCGGAAAAGCCCCTACCGCTTTTCCGGGCTGTCTGAGGGTTAAGGGGGAAGGAGGGTAAGGGTTAAGGGGCCGGTGCAAGACAGTTACAAAATGCGACAACATTGTTGCCCTTTGGACTAAGCCAGACTTTCCCCAGCATTTTCCCGCCGCCTCAAGTGAAAATGGGGAAAATCGAACTGACGCAATGGCGTCTTGCTGATGGCATTCACTTTATTTTCGATCTCACATCGTTTTCATCTGTTTTTTTTTTTATTTTATTTTGTGTTTTTTCATTGTGTCCTCTACTTGTTCCATTTTGTGTTGCAATTGTGTGAGAATTTGTTGCAATTTGATTTTCTATTATCGAATAATTTGTGGAAATTCTCCCCGAAGAAAGGAGCAACAGGGAAAAATAAATTGCTTTACTGCGAATCTATAGCTTTTAAGGACAAGATAGGAAATGTATTTAATAAAGTTTCTGACCAGCTGGGGCTTATTGAAATATTTTTTATTGTATATTTTTATGTAGTTTAACAGATGAGCCAGCATCTTAAAACATCAAGATATATTTAAAATTCGAAATAGAGTGGGATAGCGCATAAAGTTGCATGAGTGGAAGGGAGAAAGACACATTCAAAATTCCAACTGTCCCACTGAGAACAAGTTGTTTACATTTCGAATTGATATGCCGCATATTAAATAACACATAACATCAAATTATCATCGTTTCATTTCAAGATTTTTATCGATATACATTAATAATTAAAATATCTTTAATTTGTGAAATCGTTCGAGATATTTGCAAAATTGTCTAAACTCAAAGTCAATTAAATAATTTGATTGCTCTGGCGTTCTGATTCCTCAGAGATAACTTATGTCCGAAAAATACTATTAATTTGGCTTGTTACGATTGGAATTCCGCTCCTGTCAACGTCATTAAAATGCCAAGTCAAATGTGATTTCGCTGGGCGAATGGAAATTGGAATGGGAGTGGCACTGGGGCTCAGGCAAACAAAGCAGGACCAAGCAATGAAATCTCTGCAGCAAACAAAATCAACAAAAATACAACAACAAAAAAGAAGGAGTTAGGACCAGGGGGATCAGAAAAAAAAGAAAATAGAAAAAAAAAGAAGACCAAGAGGCCGCCCGTGGAAATTGACAAAAGCAAACGAAATCAAAAAGCGAGAGACAATGGGCAACAGTATTGCATATTGATTGCGAACGGCAGCAGACCTGAAACTTCCCCTTGTCCCCCATTTTTTCACAATTTCCCCCCGCTTTCCCAGCACACCGACACTCACACACACTCTAACCCCTGGCAAATCAAATTGATTTGGAAATCCTTTTGGACAGCAGCGAGTGCAACAGAGAAAAGGAGTCGCAAAAATGGAGTCGGTGGGCGGTGATATACTGAGGAAATGCACTGGGAAAACCTTATATTCGTATTTTATTATCAGATTTTATTGAATATATTACTTTTGAATTTTCTTTATATTCTTTAAATTTATTATGATATATTTTAAAATATTTTATTTGGGATTTTCTGTATGATTCCTTTATTCTTAAGTTTGATTATTATTTTTGTTATTAATATAAATAATAATTTTTATTATATATTTATGCTATTATTATTTACTTATACTTTTTATTTTAATATAGTCTTCTTTAAACGTTGTATTTTTCCTAAAATAATTTTAATTATAATAAATTGTATTCTATATTTTGTACCTACCTAAATAATTTATTTCTTCAAGTTGTAATCATTGAATTCTTTATTTTAGAGGATGTTCTTTTAATATTAAGACTATGTTAAAAAAATAATATAAAGAAAACCCCCTATGGTTGGTATTAACTTTCCAATTCAACCACTACTTTCTCTCAGTGTGGAGGCTATGCAATGTCATCTCCCTTGACAACTGGAAAAATGTCTAACCATTGTTGTTGCTGGCTGCTCCGCTTCGCTGTGATGTGATTTTTGGGCATTGCAATTTTCTAAGCGGCTTAAAGGTGTTCATTCCGAGTCATTGACTCGTCAGCTTCCCCGCCCATTTCCACACCCTCCCCAAAATCCCCGACCTTATGCAATTTGTGTAGCTTAAAGCTACAAAAAAAAACCACACACAGAAAAAAAACAATGTCACCGACGGCGGGAAAAAAGAGGTAAATAAATGGAGGTAACATGGTTTTTATGCCTTTCGATCTGTACATATCACTGTGGTTATGTTTTACGAACTACAGGATATCAAGGGTCTATGGGGTCTATGGGGTCTACTAAATATACATTTTTCATGACCAAATTTTCATTTATAAAACATTTGATTTAATGGTATAATTATATAAAAAAAATATAAGTAAACATTTTTCAAACTTCTTAATATTTAAAAAATAAATTGGAATACAAAATTTAAATAAATAGCAAAACGTTACAATATTTTTATTACTTTTCTTGAATTTTCCCTGTTACAATGGGTAAAATTTCTTTGTTTATATTTAAAGTTAATTTTTTTGTTTTTATATTTTTATTGCTCTTGTTTTTCGCCCCTCCCCCCCGAGTGACCGCAAAAGTATATTTAAAATACTGTAGACAAGTGTAAAAAGTGGCAAAACGTTACGCGGTTGCATTCAATCGTTTTGTGGTTTGGTTTGTGTTATCCACTGCACCGCCCACATTGTGGTTTGACAATTTATGGAGCTGACCATACATTTTCCACCCAACCAAAAAAAATGTGGAAAAAAATTCGAGTTGAGGAAAATTTGCATTGCGAAAATAATTAGAAAATCGTCTTGCAGGCCCACAAAATTGTGTGTCAATGCATTTTATTTAGTGTATGTATGTCCATGAAAGCCCACAGATGGCCAAAATATGTTGAAAATAATTTCCAAAGCACAAATGCGCCAACGAGGCGTATGTGTAATATTTCAATCGAAACAATTAAATTGTTTTCCATTGCCTTGGCAATTTCAAAAAACAAAATCTGCAGTCAGGCAGACTTGAGTCTTAAAAACAAAAAGAACAAAGGATACAGAAAATCAGGAAATGCATAAAGTGTACAATTTTAAAAGAAAAAAACTCCAGTAATCTATTCTTGTAAACGAAATAATGCCAAAACAATAATTTAAATCAGCAATCATTTAAATTCAAATATTACTTTACATTTATTAGCTACAACCTTTTTATTCCTCAGCCGTTTATGCCATTCGCTTGCAAACGAAGACGAAAATGTGGCAAAATACTAAGCCCGCTAATTAGTCAAAGACAAAAATTGTTGGCAAATGTTTGTAGCAAATAGATAATTGCAGCTGCGGTGTTTTCGGGGGGCTTCGAGGGTTTCGAGTGTAAATGCTGTGGCAACTTATACCGCACACGTTCGCCAGGACACTGGCTTAATATGACATGTGGGCGGGTTTGTTCCGCAGAAGTCCTGCCGCAGACAGAGAAGCCGCAAGTCGGCAACAGCAAAGGGGTGGTGGGTGGAATGGAGTAGAAGGACACCTTTGCGTGCGGCTTTCCCACCCACAAACACTCTACACCCCATTCATCGCCTCCAATCTCAAGTTTCCCGCTGAGATAGCCTGGATTTTTCCACGTAAATAGAGTTGTCTCATAGTTGTCATATGCAGGTTACATTTTAACTTCCACCAATTGATTTAAATTTGTTTAAAAACATTAATGAATATTATTATTAGGGGGCTGGAAAATATTATACAAGCTGAATTTCCCATTTTAAAATATTGCAAAGTAAATTTAAAGTGCCACAATTATTATAATATTTTGGTTCATTTATTCTAAGTACTATACAAACTGGATTTTCCCATCAAAAATATCATAAACTGTTTAAATATAATTTATTAAGGATTGTAAGGAAATACTATAAAAGTTTAATTTAAATTGTATTCAATAGATATAATTTTTATTCGAGAAAAAACACATTTATTTTATTTTTTTATTTTTTTTTAAATTCTGGCTTACAAATACATTTTTATTGTTTTTTCAATTTAAAACTATTATATAAGACTTCATTTAATGGAAAGAAAATGATCCTGGAAACGAATGTCCTTCAGCCAAGCAAAAACATAAATTTGGTAATATTTTAAATTTTTAGGTGAATAAAATATCTTAAAAATCAAACAATTTCCCCTTGAATAGCTTTCATCTGTTGCTATTACTTTCGCATATCTAGAAACGTGGTGAATGTAAGCCATCAAATCAAAGTCTTGGCCATAAACGAGCTGAGTACTCAGCACCCACATCTCCTGCAGCGTCATGGCCCCCCTTGTGGGGCCAGAACCACCCCGGCATACCCGTTCCATCGCAAGCCCCCCAAGGATCCCGGGATCTCGGGTGCTCCGTCGACGCTGTCGTGAAGGTGTCGTGTTGAACATGTTAGGTGTCTTGTCGCTTATCATGTTAAGTGGGTGCACCCACGACTACGTGCCCGGCATGTGGGGAACGGTAGCGGGAACGGGAACCCCCATATCCTCCCCCCTACCCCTCAAAGGGGGCGGCACGGCGGCCATGTGTCTATGGTAATTTTCATAGAAAATATGTAAAATTTCCAAGACACACAGACAGACAGACAGTTAAAGAAAAACAAAAAAACAAGAGCAGAGCAAGTGGGGAAATTAGCAACAACATTTGCCACTCATCTCGATACAAAGAACACTGAGAAAAAACAAATCGAATCAAAAAGGCCTTATGAAAAGGTATGTTTAATATCTCATAACTTAATTAAAAATCATGGAATTTTAAAAAATATTTGTACTGCTGTAAAATTTAAACTGTTAACTTTGTCTCTAAAATTGTATAAATATTTTAAAAATGTTTTCTTTACTTAAGAAAAATATATGTGTTAACATCCACATAAGTTAATGGCCAATAAAAAATTATAAAAACAACAAATTTATTGGTAAAGTATTAATGAACGACAATGGAAATTCTTTGGAAGAGATGAAAATTCTTATTAATAAATACAAAAAAAGAAACATAAAGAAGTTCAGAGCAAGGAAAAATATTGACATGACAAAGTGGTATTTTAAATTTAAGTTGCTTTTAAAAATCTAAAAAATTCCATCTTGAAGAATCTAAAAATACTGCAGGTCCAGGAATTTCTTTCACTCTTTTTTTACAGTGTACTTTTGAGCCGGGCGCTCCTTGGGTCCTCTGCCACTTGGCCTACTCCTGGCAGCTAATTTCTTTTTAAAGTGCGCGACTCTGGCTCCTTGGGCTACACGGTGTGATGATGCTGCCACTGATGTTGATGCTGATGCCAGGACAAGCTCATTTGCACCTCATTAAATGCTGCCACTCGACCCGATGACGACAACGAGTGGAACAAGAAGCGACAGCAGCTAAATCAGTGCCCAAAGAATACGACATGTAAGCATTTCCACATCTACATAACCCCGACAAGATGAGGACCTTTGAGGCGGAGGAGGGCGAAATCTGAGCCAGTGTTTACATCTCGCGGGCTAATGAATCCTCATCCTCGTTTTGCAGGGCATCGTATGTTGTGTCAATTGATGGAATTTTTGCAAAGTGCCAAGAAACGGAATAAATGGCTAAATTAACCATAATATGTGATAATATCTAGACTAGCAGACCTAGCATAAATATCAAATAACAAATAGTTATACCAAAAAAACTAAAGATTACAAAAGTCAAAAAATATTTATGACTAAAGCGAAATTTACTTTACTTTTATTTGCCTCAAAATAAATTATTCGAAGGTGTCAAAGAAATAACTTGTAAAGGTGTCAAAAAGTATGCAATAATTATTATCAATACGAAAGTCTAATGGTTCATTTCGAAAACGTCGTTCTATTTTCACTGCATACTTTTAGACACCTTTTTACCATAATGATTATTTCGCCATAAAAATCTTTAACAGACTTAAAAAAATATTAAACCACTACTTTTAAAGCGTAAAATGGCCAATGGAAAGTTTTGCAAAAATATATGGAGCATGTGATGTGAAGAGGGATTGAGAATTAAAGTGAATGGTTCTCGAAATAGAAGTCGCTGGCAATTAGGCCGGGATTTAATTGAGCTGCATTGTTGGCATTTGGGTCCTCGAAGTGCTCGACTTGGCCACTCAAAACTCAAACCCCAGATCGCTGTTATTATTATTATTATCATCCGTCGGCCGGGGCTCGCGTTGCCCATTAAATCAAATTAAGTTAATTTGCCGCACTGCGCACACAATAACGTCATCAGAGAGTGCCATCCCATCCCAGAGCCATCCCATTTTCCCATTCCATCCGCCCTCGAGTGTGTCTGAGCACTGCTAATAAACGTCATCGATGCATTGATGCATGCCAATTAGCAGGAGGAGCTGTAAACTGGGAATAACCATCATGGACATGAAGCCAGCCGGCTCTCCCTGCTCCTCCTCCTGCTGCATCCATCTACTGATGATGCTGCATCATCTTTGGCACAAAAACTCAACTGCAATTGCCGCATTAATTGCAACTGTCAACCGGCTGTGACCCGCTTAACCCTTGACTGCCTGCCTCCTCATCCTCATCTCCATCCGCCTCCTGTCAAGCATCCTGTCAACCCAGCCGCCTGCCTGGCAGGCATCCTTCCGCCATCCTTCCACGGAAATCCCCGCGGCCGGAGTCAATCATCCGGACAGGCAGGCATCACGGTTTTTAGTACAGTGAACCACCGACGGAACGTAGTAATTATGGCCAACGGTCCACAGTACGTATGGGTGATATTCTAGAGAAAAGTGTAAATAAAAATAGGGAATATAGAAATAACTATAGCCAAGCAAGGCAGGCAAGAAAATTATAGAAAAAATAACAGTTTCTTTACCTTAAAAATAAATATTTTTCAAGCATAGCACTTAAGCTTTATTTAAAGCAAAATGTAAAGCTAAATTAAATGCAACAGCTTACTGAAGCAACAAAAAAGGAAGAAAAATCAATAAGTTCTTAACTTTTATTTATTTTAATTTAAGACAAAAGTAGTTACAATTTGCCTCGATAATATTTTCGAAATTAGAAATAAATAAATATGCTACTTGATTAAAGGAATTCATTACTTCCATCTTAGATTCAGTTAAGTAAATTTAACAGCAATTCCCAAATAAATATATTTGGTTTGTAATAATTCCAAATTATTCCCCCTTTTAAGGCAACTAAATAGATGTATCCTTTTTTTCCCACCCCCACCCCCGCTGTCATTTATCCAGCTCGACAAGTTGACAATCTCCGCTCTGGCTTTGTGCTATCCCATCATCCAGACCGGGGATAAAATGAAGATCATCCATCAGCAAATCATTGACCATCAAGGAGTTATTGTCCGGGCAGAGATTGTGCCTTGCTTTATGTCCAGGCCATTTCTTTGCCATTTATTCTGAGCCGGGCTTTAAGTGTTCGAGGAGGAGGAGAAGGAGGAGCAGTTGGGGGAGGCGGGAAACTTTCAAAAGCAAATTTCCCCGAGGATCCAAGGAGCCGGAGCTCCGACTGCCGTCGACTATAAACGTCATCGGAATTCCCCAAAGCCATTAAGCGCAAATGTATGCAACACCCAAGCCAACCGGAAAAAAAGAGGAGCTGGAACTGAAACTGAAGCTGAAATAACTGAAAAATGTGAGCTGGCATGTCCCGCCAATATCTCACGCCCGATCCCGCCCCCCAATCTTGGCAACACTTCATTAGCAAGCTCCGGAAAAAAGCGCCAGGACCTCCTTCTCCTCCTCCTCGCTCTCATCCAGCTCCTCAATAATTTCATTTTGCAACACTATTGGCTCGCCTTGAACTAAAAAGTAATTTCATTGATTACCAGCGAGTCCTCGCGCAGAAAGGATAACAAGCCAAGCCAGCTACCAAACGAAAGATCTACACTGTTGAATACATTTTAAGCTAATAAAATATCGAAATAAAAATATAATTAGTCAAAATACAAATTCTTGATTTCTCAGTTCTTAAACGATAATAAAATATTATTAGATAAATAAATGAATTATTGAACTAAAAAGTTGATCTGTATATTAAATTAATAAACCAATTAACATACTAAACTTTTTCTTTAAATTATTTGAATTAATCGGAAAAGACTGCTACTTTGGTCCATTATCTTGATATATAAAATATATATTTTTTATTATTCTAAAAGTTTTTTTATTACTATTGTATACACATTTTTATTTACAGATGATTAGATTGTTTAGCATTACCATTTTGTACGTTTTGAATCGTGGACTTAAATAATTGTTTATAATACAATTTTATTTTAAACATTTTTTTACTAATTAAAATTAAAATTCCATCTTTATTGCCGTTTTTTCGAGCAGTGTAATCAGCCAAAAGCCAAGCCATAACCAAACCGAACCCAAACAGAAGCGAAGCGAGCAACGACACCAGCCACTTGGGATTTGGCGGGGGAATGGATATTGGTCCTGGTCGTGGTCCTCGTCCTGGTTCTTCCTCCTCCTCGTCCTTCCTGCTCATCCTGACTCTCGTTTTGGTCCTGGCATTGGCATATTGGAGAGGGTTCCAGCACTGCGGTTATTCCGGAATGGTCGGGGATGCCGATATGGCATCCATTGTTGCGCTGTAAGTAGCACTTTCATAAGCAAACACAACGAGCGCAAATCAAAATCGTAAAGCGTTCGATTTCTTAAGTAAATCAAATAAAAATAAAACAAATCATCTATACACTTCAATAGAAACCCGCACATTGGCATAAGGTTGTGAATAAATCATTTAATATTTTGAGTATAAATCTTACACATTCTGATAATTTGTTCATTGCGTTTTAAATTATGATTTTCACGAAATAAAATGTATATTTTCGTATTGGGAAAATATCTGAATTACACATTTTTGTTTAAAAATTATTCAAATTGATTTTAAAAATATAATGAAAAGCAATTTATAGGGGTGCCACAAAATTAGTTAGATTTTTTCAAATCTCTTTTAAAAGTCAAAAAAGTTGTCTAAGAGTATGGTACAATATATTTGTAACCCAAAAGTTGTATGAATTCATACAGGAAGACGACTTACCTTTACTCACTGCATATTTTTAGATACACATATAATTATAATACACTTATACTATTTTTATGAATTTTACCCCCTTATTAATATTCACATTTTGAAGGAATTATTGATTTTAATGCCTTTTGATTAAAAATGTTGTTACTTTAAATTTGTTTTAGAAAATGTACTCGTAATATTAAAATATTTTTAAAAATACTGTATTAAACGAATGGATGACTGACTGTCAGCCTTTGTCTGTCTGGTGACTTTCCCATACTTTTCCCCACTGCCCCCACTCCACCCACTTACTGGGCAATCAAAATGTCCTGCCCTTTCGACCCCTTACAGAAAATGAATGATTGGATCAATGACGATGAGTGACTGAAATGGGGGTTATTTTTTGGAGATCAGAGGGGGGCGAAGGTTGCGTCTTTGTAACTTTGAATGCCCCCAGTTCTTCCCCAGTTTTCCCGCAGTTTTCCCCCGGTTTTTCCCCCCTTTGAACCATCCACACAAAGCGCTTTAATGGCTTTGTTGCCGTGGGAGTCCTTTTGGCTGTGTGCTCAAGCCAAAGAATCGTTTCCAATGCCTTTAATGATAAGCTGGCAGTTTTCCCGGCTATCCCTTCGACTCTCCCGCCCCTTTCCCCCTTCTAAGGACGAAAATTAACTTATCAAACATACATTACCGACCCAGAGTTAACATTTAACAGCATTAACGTTAACACACACAACCAAGAACTCAAGTGGGGATTCCCCACTTTCTACACCTCTTTTCTTATATATTTTACACAGTAAATATTGGTAAATGTATAATGTATTTATTGCCTTGAAGAATTCATATAGCATGCGCATTACAGTTTAAATTTATGTTTTTTATTGCAATCTTTAGCATTTAGAAGGAATTCATTAAACAATTTAAAAAGAATATTTTAGATGTTTCCTAAAAAATAAAGTATTTCGCAGTCTGTTTTGTTGATTTAGTTTCTTGTGATTTAATATTTATTTTTCCGCGTGTGCCCTTTTCCGGCCAACAATCGACCTCAACCTTAACTAATGGCAGAAAACGTTCACTGCGAATTCCCCAAACAATTGAAAGTTGCCCAGATGCTGCGCCTGGCAGGGTTGTGGAAAATGTGGAAAAGCGGGTTCGGAAAAGCGTGGCGAAAAGAAAAGCACACATTGCCTCGAGCTGTTGTTGGTCGCTGATTGAGTTGGAGCTATAGCTCCTCGGGATAATGGATAGTGTAGATGCAGGATGCAGGTCTCTCTCTCGTTCAGATCGAAAATTAAATGAAAATCTATTATAATAAACAGCAAAAAGGAAACTAAATTTGTATAAAAACAATAAAAATAAAATAAACATAGTTTAACTTAGCTTAAACTTTACAGATACCGTTTTTTCATAATTTCCTAAATTTTAAAACCATCGATATTATCGATAATGGTATTTCGTTTTACCAACCCTAGTTTTCTCTAGTTTATTTATATGTTCATTTAACACTTTATTTAATTTAATTTAAGACTCTATAACATTTTCCTTTACGGTTTAAAAATGTTCCTTAACATGTATCCAATATGAAAACGTGTAGCTAGACTTCTGCAGACTTCTAGCTGTGTTTTGCCTTATGCTCACCATCTGTCTGCCGTCGGAATAAAATGATTTAATGGCCTAGGCCCGAACAATAAGTCTAAGTGCGACTAAAATTCCGGCAGCACATGGACGTGGAGTCCTCGAGCCCCCCTTCATTCACCGAATCCCAATCTGTGAGACCCCCTCCTCCCCTCTTCCCTTTGGCGGCAGAAATTATTGGAAAATTCATTAATAAGCGAACGGGAAATGGGAAAATTGCGCGAACGCAACTAAACAACAGAAACGCAAGACGACACAACTCGCACTGAAATAAATTTCTAAATTTGTGTTTAGAAAAGACAAAAAATAGTTTAATAAAAATGCAATTTACTTCAAGGTTTTCTTAGTAATAACATTCAATTGATAAACTCAATTTAATTGTTTAAAAAATTTCTTTGACTTTTTGGCAAAATATTTATATACTTTAAAGAAAGTAACAAAACACAATATTCTGTTTCTAAACCTTTAATAACATTACATTTCGTATTTATTAGGATGATCAAAAATTACACATATTTTCTATTTAAATTTCCCTGTCTGCCTGGCAAATGAAGTGTGTTTTATAATTACAATAGAAATCATGCATTTCTCCGTTCGCAAGCCAAACGCAGCTCACACCTTGTGTGTAATTTCTGGGATATCCGATGTGCCATTTCAGAAATTTGGCTGCCTTTCCGGTGGCCAATGATACAAATTCGCCCTTCTCCTCGCGATCGTGAATGCCCAGCCAGTAATATGAGTTTGTGGCGAGTCTCACTTTGAGTGCATTCAGTTCCGATTCGTTTTGGATCGCTGCCAAATAGCCGCCCATCTGGCGACAGGTCTCTCCAGCTGTGGGCCAATCCTGAATTTCGTTGTTTTCAATATAAAAGTATCTCGAATCGATTTGCTCGAACTTTGGTGGTATATGTTTTAGATTATTCCTAGAGAGCTTCTTCTGCGGCAGTTTGTTCAAAATATCCTGTGAACTGTTCTGCAGCGCCAAAAACTGGTCATCCAGCTGGTTCTGAAGGTCCTGCAGTTTTGTCTCGAAGTCCTCCTTCGTTATCATCGTCTTGAGGGACTCTTTAATACCATCCAATTTATCCTGGATTTCGGGTTCCTGGAAAGCGGCCAAGGATGGACGCAAATTAAGGATTATAAGGACGCCCAAAAAATAGGATGCAAACTGCAGCATTCTCGTCAAATTCTCTAACCACTCAGGGCGAATATTGCCAACTAACTAAAGGTAATCACCTTATGGTATAAAAAGAGGAATAAACATTCCAATTAACAAACGCGCTTTTATAATGGAATATAATCAGTGTTTTAATCGCATGTTTTTGCGGCTTTGCCAAAATATTTCTTTGTTTAATTGTAAGCCTTTGTTTCAAAAATATTGCGCAGTTTTTAAACAGTACTGAAAATGCTTTTATAAATATATTTATTTTATTTATTTATTATAAATATTCTTGTATGGTTATTAACAAAAAAAAAACAAAGAAAACCTATATTGTGGGAACCACAAAATATGAATTGGGAAAATAATTAATTTTACCATTTATAAATTGGGTGTTTAAACAATTTTAGATATGGAAATTTCCAATATTAGTTTAAAAACGGTCCTTGGCAGGAATTTTGTAATATTTCTTATTTTTTGCAGTGTTTAATGGCGGAAACGGAGATGAGATGAGGTTGCCAGATGGACAGACAGGCAGTTTGGTTTAATTGCACCCACATGGACTCCCTCACACGCACACACACTATCTCACTCACACACATACACATAGGCAGCTTCTGTTTTGTGTTTAGGCTGCATGAATAATTGCCAAACTGGCTTCGCAGGCCGCGAGGTGCATTTTACTGGGGGACTGGAAGGATATACGGAGGGGAATACGATGGGGCTTCAGGGGCTGCGGGGGCCGCAGGATCCCACAGGATTGCCGAAAGTCGAAACGGCACTTAAATCATCAATGAATGAACGAATGAACAAATGAACGAGTGAGCGAGTGAATGAGGGGAAAATGAAATGCGGAGCAATGAAAGGCAATTGGCCAAATGAGCGAGCAGGATTTCCTCCTGATAATTCTTTAAATTAAAGAAATGTTAGGAAAGTGTAATTGTCAGTGTAATGCTAATCAATATTTAATGCAACTAACCAGTAACATTTCGAAACAAAGAAATATTTTGGCAAACCACAAAAATATGCACACAAAAATAAAAAACAATTTAAAATGCACTTATCTTTAGTATGACTATCAAATATATGTTTTGTGCGTTTTTTTTAAATAAATAATTTTAGTATGCCAAAATCGGTTGTGTTAAGTGGTTCTCAGTTCGCTTCCTATTTTATTTGCCATTTTTGACATTTTAAAGAATTATTGGACAATTCTCAGGATTGCGAAAAGAAGGCTTTTGCAAATAAGGAAAATTTAAGTAACACATTAATGGAAAAAGTACAGAATTTTTGGATGCAAATTAAAACTAATGATTAACTGCTGAACTTAGAAATATATAGGTTTTGATTTATATAAAAATTCAATAGATCTACAAAAATGGTTTAAACCGATAAATAAAAGAAGTTTAAGGTAAAATGTGGAAGAAGTGCCAAGTTAAATGCTGGAAATACACGCAGACTTCGAATGAAATGAATAAAGTAGAGGAACTACTGACCAACTGGCTAGTGACCAAGTGGACCACTGACTGCTAACTACTGACCCAGACACGAAAAATCCCCCACTGGCACCTCAAGTTGTTGCCGCATTCTTTTGGAATTTGTTGCCACTTTTTTTGGGCTGAGGGCGGAGGGCAAAGGTCACGCGACCGCAGAAGTATCACAATCTCCCAAAAGCTGACCGCAGCAACGGTTTCTGGTTCGGTCTGGTTCTGCGTCTGACTCCGGGGACATGCCCCCATCCCTGGGAAAAGGAATCCACAACTGACTACGTGCCCACATCGTGCACTCGAAGAAACTATACAAAACTATTCGAAAAAATAGACACATCAGTCCCAAAATTACAACGTAACTAATCCATTTTTCTTGATTTCCAAAATTGTATAATTTAATTAAAATTATTTAACAGATTTCGTTATACTTAAGACCAATTAAAACATAAGTAAAATATACATAAGCATAATTTAATTTAAAGTAAAGAGGACTGATCGTTCACCAAAATATTTGACAAATGAATTTATAGAAAATATAGACAGTGTTAAAGAAAATATATTATATATTATAAATTATTATATTATATTAAAGAAAATATATATTGTTATTGTTATATATTATTTATTGTCTGGAAATAAAACATCAAACTAAAAGAAGGATTATAGTTTAAGAAAATACTTATATGCTTCAAACAAAATTAAAATTAAATAAGCATTTTCACTTGGAAATTCTCTGAATGTGCCTTTGCCGCCCGACTGCAGATACTCCTCTATATATTTTATTTGGTTTTATTGATTTTATAAAAAGGTTATATCTATGACTCCAACAGGGAACGCTGGTTGATCGGGCCGCATATATGTATATATACTTATATATACATGTATAAACAGGAGATGGGGAAAAATGGGGGCAGCCAAGTTGAGGCATTTTGGCTTTTAATTTCAATTTGACAAGCAAAACAGTTGGCACTTTTTCTCTCTCTTCGACTACGTGCAAATCGTTTCGGAAGTCTGGGGAGTTTTCCTTTTCCTCCATCCGCCTTTTCCCGCTTTTCCCCGCTTTTCCCGCCTTTCGCCCATCGCCGATATATTCCCGTCCGCATTAGAGTCGCAATTGAAGAACTCGACGTTTTACAATAACTCACGGCATTTGATGACGTCTTCTGGTATTCCCTATCTTTCTTTATCACTGTAAGGTGCGGAACGGGAAAATAAGGCTTGAAATTGGTAAAAATGTTAACGTGTCCATAATAAAAATAAAAAATAAGTTTAAACAATATATTTTGAGTTATTTACTATAAATTAACACAGAAATTTCTACACGCAAACAAAATTGATCCCACATAATATCTAATTGATCATCGCTTCAGATCAAGTTTTTTTTGGGAGTAGTGTTTTTGACATCCCATTTTTAAGTGATTTTTAAGCCCTACTGGTTTATAATTTTTCCTGTCTCTTAAATGGTATTTCCCTTTTAAAGATTTCCCAAATCAGCCTGGGAATCTTATGAAACGCACTGTCTGAGTTTTCCTTCGCCCCATGTACGTGCGTTTAAATCTTCGATAACTTTTCCGTCGGTACGTGACTAAAATGCAATGCGACCTATAGAGACTACCAAATGTCCAAATGGCTCGGATATGTGTGCACATCTCTGGGTTTTTGTGTGTGTGTGAGTGGGATATGATTTTGGAATTTTACCAAAAATGAACAAGTCGAGAGATGGAAGGCGAAATGAAAAGGAATGGGAAATGGAAAGGCAGGAGGAGCTGGGAAAACCCGAGTCGAATGTCTGTCCCGAGGCCTTTGTTCCCGCATCTCGATATATATTCAGCCTCAGCTTTAGCTTTCGGTTTAAAGTTCCCCTTAGAATTAAGTGCAAAATGCCTGCGGAATCATCAAACATTGATTTTTAGATGTTACACACACACACAAAGCGATTGATAAACGGAGCACCGGTGAAAGGTGATTAAGTGAATGTGAAAAGGATCAAATGGCAGGACGATTGGCCCACAGAATGCCAAGTGCTCATAAAGTGGGCCGTTTAAGTGCCGAATTCGAAGTCTATTATCTGGGGAATGTGTTTTAAAAATTAGCTTTCTCCTTCATCTGTTTACCTAATTACCTGTTATGGCATCCCAATTGGTTTTATAATCGGTTAGTTATGCATTTGCCTAATGAATAATATAAAATATGTAACACACACATTGTATGTGCGTTACACAAACTGGGATTAATTTAAAATGAATTTGTGCCTTGCATCGTTTATCTAATCAATCAACGTTATCAAATTATTATTTTGGCCAGTGCCTTATTGAAACATGCACTTTAAATTCAATTTGGCAAGCCAGTGATAAATCATAAATATTGATTTACGCTAGCTCCGAGTCCCCGCAATATATGTATGAACTACAGAGATACCGGAGAAGTGCGGCAGATTATCAATGAACATGGACATACTCGGATTTTTGGCACTCGCAGGCAGGCACTTAAATCCTTTTGAATTGCGGCAAAGGACATATGTTTGCAGCTAAAAAGGCGCAAAACTTCCGTTTCGAAATCGAACATTTTTCGGAGAAACTTTCCAACTTCCCAGCTTGTTTCCGGATCCATAGAACGTCCCCCTTTGGCCTTCTAAAAATTTTCTGGACACAGCTGGCCATTAAATGCAATGCTCTCCCTCGCTCTCTCTTTCTCTAGCCATCTCTCTTTTCCTGCACTGAAGATTTATTTTAAGGCTTACATTTGTTATATTTATTTTTTATTTTTTTTGAGCATATTTAGGGTTATTTAAAAATAATATTTTGATATCTATTTTTGTTTGCTAAATTTAAATGAAAATTAAAGGTAAAATATTTTTAGGTATTTTTAAACAGTTTTTAATATTTATTTAATGATAAAAGATAAAAACTCAGATCGTTACTTATTATTAAAAACAATTTATCGATTATAATGCACATTTAAATATTGGGATGATGAAAAGCATGCAGGAAAAAATGAAAGCGGACTTAAAAAAATGTTTGCCTACATTTAGACACCGTTATAAGAGATTTCAATTATAAAATTCTAAGAAAAATATTTAACTGAAATTGGAGTAGGTAACTTTGCTTTTTTTCCAGTGCATCCATTCTGGACAAGGAGCAAAACTATTGAAGATGGCCTGCAGCAAATGTGGGTGTTGACATCTATGTCCTTCCATCTGTGTATTTGTGTGTGTGTGCGGGGAGGGGGTTCTCTGTGTGTTGCCTGTGGGAAAATGTGCAAGGAAAATGCAATGACAAATAGGCGACAAAACGAAATGAGAAATATCCAAGGAGGAGCAAAGCGAGATGAAGAAATGCTCGAAGAAGGCAATGGTTCCAGCTGAGATTAGAAAAGCATTTGTTCCAATCAAAAAGCCAACAAAAGGGAAACAACAGAGCAGTGCCGAGGGAAAGAGAGGGCGCTGGGCGGTGCGAGGGAGACGGGTGACAAGGCCACCAAGGCGGCGTGTCCTTTGGCCCGGCCAAACAAAATGAAGGAACAAAGGACAAATGTGTGAAGATAAACTGCCGAGGCACGTGAATGTGGTTGACTCGCTGATGGAGGATCCAAAGGAATGGGGGCTTTGGAGATGGGAACGGGGACTTGGAAAATGGTTGAAAAATGGGTGGAAAGCGAATGAAAAACAGGGGGCGGAGGGGTGGGTAAGGTGTCAAGGCAAGGCCAAGTTTCAATTAGTGTTGCAAAACTTAATTAAGCCATAATGGCCGCAGCTATTCCACACTTTTGTCAAGCCATTGCATAAATAACAGGGACAGCGAAGAAAAAAAGAAAAACTAACCCAAGACAATGGGTCAGGAAAAACAATTACAGACACTTTGAATACCTATATAAGCAATTTGATGTTTGCTTTTATAACATAAATGAGTTAAGGAAAAATAACTGCAACTTAAAGACGTTTTCTCAAACGCCTGTTAAATCTAAAGGAAACTTAACTCCGATTTCCCATACGATTTAATTTTTTAAGTCTTAAAAGCTGAAAATAAAAACTGTTTATAAATTGTATTAATTGTATTTTGTATTGTATTAATTGTATTTTAAATTGTATGTTTTAAAAAATATTATCTTTAATTTTTGGAAAAATAAATAAAAAATATATTTAAAAAAAAATAAACCCCTTTTCCAATTTCTAAATGACCAGTTTCAATTATGTATAAGTATTATCTATTCAAATAACCAAATTAAGCCAGGAACTTTGCTCCCCCTTGCAGGGTATTAGTCCATCAATCCAGGCAATTGATGAATAGATGAATGGCCGGCTGCCTGACTGGCTGAGCAAGTGAATGGGTGACTGAGTGACCGAATGGATGGGCGAGTGAATGGCGGTGGACAGGATGCGGCAGGCGGTGTCATTGCCACTCCTTCGTCCTCAACTGCAACTGCATCTGCATCTTGGCGTCCTCCTATTGTTAAATGCATGAAAAATTGCTGACACGGCGGCGTGATCCTTCGAGGATGCGCTTTCGCCTTTCGGCTTTCTGCTTCCCGGACGACCAGGCGCCGTAACTCATACGCCGCGTTGCCCGGCGATTTATAGCCGCCGACTGCAAATGAACAAAGCCAGTGGACCAGTCCATTCCCCCGCCACCTTTTCACCTGAGAGTGTCACCAAAATGCAGTTAAAATATTTCCTAAGTCAAGTGTAAGAAAAGGTATAAAAAAAATTTTTTTTTATTATCAGACCATTTTACAAACATAAAATTCACTTATCTAATTTAAAAGATTTTTAACCATTCTGCATAGAATTAAAAATATTAATTATATGTTTTATATATTGTTTATACAAGTATAAAAATATTAGTGAATTTATTTCATAAGAAAAATTAAATTCTTTTAAATAAATTTTGCGCACTAAATATTTTCTCTTTATTTATATTTTATTTTTATTAATTTGCCTGGCAAATAAAATATGTCACGCTTTCGCACGCATAATCGTACATATATCCGTCATATATGTAAACGCAGAGCTGTTTGTTAATTTCGTTGTCAGTTTTCTTGGGATACCATTTAATAAATGTAGAGGGCTTTTCGGCGACCGCAGATTGGAATTCGCCCTCGCCGCTAGCTTTATCGTTCAGTCCAACCAAATAAAATTTATCCTTCTTGAGTTTCGCCACAATGGCATTGAATTCCTCCTCATTTCTGATCAGTGCAAGATGTCCTCCCATATTTCGACAGGTAACAGCAGCCGCAGTCCAATTTTGCTCAGTATTGTATTCGATGTAAAAATATCTAGAGCCTATAGGCTGAAACTTTGAATGAATGATTTTTAAGTTGGTCCTGTCCAGGCTTTTCTGAAGTTCGGCCGTTTTATTCAGAAGGGTTTTGTTTAATGTCTCCATCTGGTTTTCCAGAGCCTGCAATCTCTCCGCCAGATCTTCCTTGGTAATAGTCCTGGACTCTCGAGAATCAGCCGCTAATCCTTGTAGCGCCATTACAAACAGGACGCCCCATAAACAGATTGTTAACTTCCGCATTTTCTAAAATTATAACTACGATGGTAGAAGGTTTTTTTAACACTGAAATGTTTTATTTCCCTTAAGAAACCAAGAAAACCACAGCACTACTGATAAAAGTATTTATGATAAAATATAGTGGGCTTTGTTTTGGCACATTTTTGTGGTTTATCAAAAGAATTTTTTGTTTTCGAAAGCAGTGATAAAAGTTTAGGGTTTTTGCAAATCTACCATAAATGCGTAATTTATTTTGTACGTCTGCTTGGTTTTTAGTAAATTTTGTTTAGGTTTTTCTGAACTTAAAATATATATTTTTTTAATTTTTTAAGTATGTACTTAAGTACTAAATAATACTTAAAGAATTTTTCTTGTATCTTAAAAATAAAACCCTTTTGACAAATTGCATTGGCGGCAATTTATAGAGCTACAAAGGTAACGGTTAATGGACAGGTAAAGGCAGAAGGGGTCGTGGCCAGATGCTCCAAAGGAGGCCGCCTCATCAGCTGTGGCATCCACTTCGGTTTCCTTGGTCAATCGCCTTTAATTAAGCAAGCGGCCAACGAATTAATTAGCTGTAATGCGAGTCCCACACTGTCCCAAAAGATGAAGAAAATTGTACTAAAAATATAATAAATATATACATAAATAATATATATAAAATATTGGTTTTAAATAGTTTTTAAATAATTTACAAATACACCCTTTTTTATATTATTTGCAAAATAAATGCCTTTAAACATTCTTAGTTTAATGTTATTTAAAAGAAATGATAAAAAAGTACCCAAATGGGTTTATAGAGGAGTTCGAATTGTGTAGTAAAGTGTTGAGTAAAAGTCATAAATTTGTAAGCGCCTTTTGTAGAACCATTTTCAGTGTTTACCAGATAGAACCCCCCGGCATCAAAGGCCCCCATTCTCGTTGTTCAAATCAATTTGCTTGGCCTAACACGCTGTGAACTATAGTGATTTGAGTTTAATTAGCAAAATCCCCCGCTGGAGGGGAGTTGTAGAATCGAGGAATCGTTGGGTGAACAGGGTTGCACGGGGGAACAGGGAAACAGGGGAACCCCACGGACCTCGATGGACACAAGTCGCCTCAGGTGGGACAAGAGCCATTTGCATTTAATGCGCCACATTTGTTCGTGTCTGTTCGCGTGGCCAACTCAATGGAAAGATCAATGCGAATAATGTTAAGGACCCGGCCTAAGGATGAAGGATAAGGGATAATGGACAATGGATTAACTGGCATCAATACCAGCTAATCTAAATAGCCATTTATGTATATATTTGTAAATAAATAAAAAACAAAGGGTTGAATATATGAAAAAAAATATGTAATTAAAAAAACAAAAAAAAATTAAATAGGTTAGAGATTAAATATGTTAGGTATTAACAAAAAAAAAACGGCATTTATTAATAATTTAATCTTAATTTATTTTTTTCTTTCATTTGTACCATATTTCGTTAATTGCCCATCTTTTTGTGTCATTATTCTATTAACTAAATATCCACATGGAAATCGTTAGAGGACAAAAGGTGGCCACTTTTGGGCTGCGTGCTGCTAAATCGCTCTTGAGAATGGAGAATTGTTTTGGGGGTAAATGTGAAAAACGGGGCTTCAACAGGCGGAAATGACTTAATAACCAATAAACTTTTGTTGTATTTATTCGCAAATATAGCGTTAAATCAGCATAATAATCATTGGGCGGCAAAAACACGACGGGTGTGGATTAACGCTCCGGCGACTACTTTGCGGTAATTGAAGTTTTTGAATAGTAAATAAGAGCCTGGTTTAGCAAGTGCTACGCCCCCTTCCCCTTTCCACCCCCAATTGCTCATTGTTTCTTTTCTCGCCCACGGCCACGGTAATATATCAGAGGTCAGACTTGGCTCGCTTTTCCACGCATTTCCTTGCCTTTTCCCCCGACGATAAGAACAAATAAAATAAGTAAAATTAAGTGTTTAAGAATGGAAATACTCGACGAGAGAAATACTGTGGATGAATGAGTATTTATTGGGTTTTGTGTTATTAACAAAAATTATAAGAAGTGTTCATTTGGTGTTACCTATCTTAGTTCTTGTGAACTTTTCTTTTCATTGCAATTTGTTAAATAGCTAAAAATTTGTAATAGATTTTTTGAGAGATTATATAAGTCTTAATAAAGATGATAATTAGTAAATAAAAAAAAACATTTTTTAAATCAAATAGAATATATAATATAATATATCTATAAATATTTAAACTTTAATCTTTTAAAAATATTTATTTAAATTTTATAAAGGTTATAGCCAATTTGTAATTACCTCTAAACCATAAATAAAATATTTCAAAATTATTAAAAAAAATAAACCAATTTGCTGGGTACACTAAAAATAGAATCCTTTTTCTTTCTTGAAACAGGTAGCGGGCATAATAAAAATATTTGCACAAATGTTGAGGCCGAAAGGTGGAGTTGCGCTGATTGTGTGCGGCTCACGTAGTCGAACCGCAATAAATATTGATGAGCACACAAACACAACATTAAAACATTGTGCGTAGAGCGGACGAGGTCCTGCGAACAGGACCTTAGTCCACCCACACGTATCCCTCGGCTTCCCCTAATTTGTCTGGCACCCGCAGCAACAGTTAAAGGCAGTAAATTTTAATAACAATAATAATGCTAGTCCAGGAAATTCGAGGACTTCGCTTTATTTTTATGCCAATTGCCGTTACGCCATGGGATTTTCGGCCCCCCAGAAAGGTTAGATGCTAAGGTGAAAGCTTTACGGGAATGGCCCGGGAAATATATTAAATATTTACAGCCACAAGGAGGGGAATATGTCTTAAATTACACTCCAGCCAAATCATAGCAAAATGGGTGGTTTCAAGGGTATTGTGGGTCTGTGAGGAGTTTAAAGGTTTGTGGACCATTTATTTAATTTGCTAAAAATATTTTTCCTCCTATTTTGCTTTGAATATTGATATAATATGCCCCTTAAATCGAAATTGTTTATTTTTCGATAAGTTTTTGGTCCACCCTCGCTTGGCAGAGTAATTGAATTGACCCAGCTCAGGTGCGTGGGTGGATGGGCAGATGGGGTGTTTTTTTCTCTCTATGTGTTTGTGTTTGGGGGTTCATTTAGTTGGCAATTTCTCTAATAGGTTTACACTCAATCTACGAGGCCATATGGTCCACCCTAAAATTGTTGCCAATTCGAGTTGCGCCGAAAAGTGGGCAGCGTTTTTTGTAACTTTTTTCAACTTGGCAGGATATTCTACAGTCATCCTTTAAGGACATACTAAAACCACTGCGGAATCGAGGGGGAAGTGATGGAGATGAGGTGGCCACAATTAATTTGCGGCCAGGCTGCAATTGATAATTATCGAAATAATTGATGTAATTGCCCGCGTTTGACCAAATCGAATCCCACAATCAATGTCGCCCCAACCGCACGTTGTGTGGCAACGGGAGTCGTCTTATTAAGTGCACTGAAACAAATATAGGATGGTAACCAACCGAAGAAATTGTTATATTTTTTTTTAATTCATGTATATATGTGCTCAAAATAAGATTCGAGAGAAATCTTAAAAAAAACACTGGAAGGAAAATTATTGGTGTTTTGAAATCACTTATAAATGTGCTTAAAATTATTCTCCACTTTTTTATATTTAAATTTACATAGCATACTTTTAGGCAGCCATAGAAGTAATTACGAAAACATTGTAATTTTTTAAAAATCACACTTTTTATTTACAGTTTGTAAAATCTTTCAAATTAATTATTAAATAATTTTCTGAAGAAATACTAATCTTTTCTGTGTAGTGACGAAGGGCATTGCAGTAAAGTTTGAAGGGTGATATTGGGTCTTCAACTGAATGGCATTTCAACTTGATTCTGCTTTCTCAGCAGTTGTCCTAGTGATACAAGCGGTAATCATCGAAGGGTTGGGTTGCAGGGCTCTGGAATTGGATCTGGAATATGCGGGGAGTTACATGAGCCCGGCTCCCCTGTAATACACTTAACATGCAACTTGCGGTCGGTTGACACTTGTCTCTGCTGTCTTAAATAGAAGGCGAAGGCTAGATAAAGACTCAAGGCTCTCAAGTAATAGCTTTAACAATTGAGAAAGTAAAACAGGGGGTTACATGAATAAATAATAAATATAAACAATAATTCTATTTTTTATATATTTTATTAAACTTTATATAAATAACATATGATTAATTTTAGAAAAAATTAATTCATGTTATGTTATTGTTCTAAAATTTTAGTTTATTATTCCAAATTGCGTTGCAAATATCCCCACATTCGATATGAGTCAAATGGCATTTGGAACCTCAGTTGTGAAAATCTGCGATAAATCCTTCGGATGCTCTTCAATTTTTAAGCTGGCAAGCGCAATCCTTCGACTTCGCCTTTGCCCCATTCCGCCCACTTGCTTAAATGCATTTTCCAGCATTTTCCTCTCCATATGCGAGTGATTTTCCCCGGCGAGCAAGGCAAAATAAAAGAGATTTCAGTTAACAAGTTTTAGTCTCTTCATATGCTTTGACAAATCCTTTGGCTGTGGCAAGGACTAAGAATGAAATTTGTCTTCGGACAATTGCTGGCCCGGCCAGCCGGGCAAAGTAAGGAAAAATCAAGGGAAGGTGCTGGAAAAGGCATTGAGTGGAAAGACGTGTTGGCAAAAGGGTCCTTTTGGAGGGGCTGGGGGCGGGGGAGGGGGAGGGGGCGGTGTAGGTTAAGTGTGGCAGCATCAGGACAACATGTTGTCGCAGCACCAAATCCTGGGCTCTGATTACAAAGTAAGCCGTTTACTTTGCTGTATCCTCGGTTGTAGTTTTGCTTTATACAATCAACTTGCTCCGAGGACACCATGAATTTAGTCTTATAAAGGAATAAATAAACGCTAATGGGATATAAGCTGCAAGGTAAAAAGAAATAAGATTCAAGACGCATATTTTTCCTGTCTTAAGAACTATTTTCTTCCGAGAAGCATCATCGTACTCGTACAGTAAAAGAGTAAAATTATGAAGCAGGTCTAAAGAAGCCTTTCTGACCCTATAAAGAGTATATATTCTTGATCTGTCCCTCTGTCTACCTGTCCGTATGACCGCTGAGATCTCGGAAACCATAAAGCTTTAATTCTTAACGGGTATCTAATAGTCGAGGCAATCGACTGTAGCGTTCACTTTTGTTTTTTTAACCAAGAATTCATTGACTTGCTGCAATACTGATTTGCAAATAAAGAAAAACAATTTCCGGCATCTTAGACTATACAGTTGCTAGAAATTGAATGCCAAAGCACTAATATGCAAACGATCCTTCGGCTCTTTATCACTAATTCTTAAGGTTTCTGTACTTTCAGAACGTTTCAAAAGTTCTCTTCAAGAAGTAATAGCAAATGAAAATGCTGCATTATGTGCCTTTCTTTTTCGCCTTGAATTTCTCTGGACCTTTGAGCGCCTTCGAGAATAATGTAGTAAGTAATGTTAAAGTAATGTAGTAAAATGTAGTAACTTGTATCTGTGATTTCTCATTTAATGGGTGACTTTCTTTGCGGCTTTTTAGACCCACGAGGAACTAAAAGCCATCCGAGGAACAGCTAAAAAAGGTGATCTGAAGGGAACTAAGTTCGTGATTAAGTGCACCTAGAAGTTATTTATTTTATTTTTTGGTATCCCTTGGCCTCCTTCTCGATTTTTCCCAGGACTACGAGTTTCCATCGGCTTGGCGAACGTGTCACTTCCTGTCGCCGTTCATCGCCGTCCCGCGTTTTCCTATCGGCGAAGAGTGCTTTGTTGTCCTTTTGTGACTTTATTATAAACAAATAGGAGTAAAAATTTCCTTGGCTCTCAGCGAGCTTCTATCGCCTGCTGACAATGACAAGGCGAAACACAGGATGCACACGCAAAAATAATGCAGTGGCAGGAATGTGTTCGTGTTCGCTTTCAATAAAAAAAATATAAATTCAAATTATTTTTATATATATTCACCTCAGGTAAAACGAACAAATTGACTTATCTAAAATTTAAAGTAGTAAAATACTAAATTAACAAGTCTGAAACCAAGAGTCAAAAAATTGAGAATAAACATAATAAAAATAAAGTAAATAGTCAATCTGTTTTATTAAATTTTCAAACATCACATTTGTTATAAAAAGCTACAATCATTAAAACCATAAAATTAAAATGGAATTTAACAATCAAATTGTTTTCAGTGTGCGGCAAGTGGGTGGTGTGGGGTGAGGTGGGTGGCGCTGCCAAGGCGCTGAGAGGATGCAGGGCAAAGCAAAATATTGTCGCCTGCAATAAATGCCAAGCATCCGCTGCGACAAGAAGAACCGGAGCGTCGACAGGAAGCGACCGAACCACCAACCGCCATTATGAATGCAGCGCCATTTTGTTTTGCCCCCCTTCCGCTCTATCTCAGTGTGAGTGTGTGTGTTTAAGTATGTGTGTGTGTGTGTTATACCCCCCGATGCGTATACGATAAATAATGCGACTTGGCAATTTTCATGGCCTGCTCTCTGTGTTTTATGCCTTTTTTGGAGATCCAACTTTAAAAGATTTAAAAAATCATTGAAAAAATCCTTACACCCAATAATAATATTACTATTAAATTAAAGCCAATTATTAAGGAATAGCCTTTTTTAGACTGATCAATATCATCTTTTATTTTTAAACAAAAAAAACATATATTAGATAATACTCATACGCACTGTGTGGCAAACGACACTAATACAATAAGTAATTATAAAAAATATGAAAACAATAACTATTTATTTTTAGAGGTTATATTTCCCAGTAAAACCCGAAAAGAAAAATCTTAGTGAAAATCTGTCACACTTTGCATTACTCATACGCCCCATGGGTTTCATGGGAATATCCAACGAGCTATGAATAAAAATATCACCCGCCCCGTGACAACCAACAAGTTTAATTAAAACATATACTAAGAGCATAAACAAATGAATAATTCACTTTATGATGAGATGCACGCCCCACGTGAAGGACGCTCCACTGGCAACCATCGAAACCAAACACTTATCCTGACCGCAACTAGACAAAAAATTTGCATTAGCAAAATACAACAAAAAAACGTCACAAAAACCGAGCAAAAGGGATTTTTTTTTGTGTTCGGTTTTTGGTTTCGTTGGTGTGACTTTTATGCAAATGGAAAAGAGAAATATGAAATTTCGTTGCATAGTTTTGGGCGCGCATTTAAATTGGTGCGGATCAACCTTCGCATCCTTTTTCCATCGTCCTGCACTTGCAGCGTGCCTTAAAGGCTTTAAAAGCAATTTGTCTACAGTTTTTTGGTACGTGAAATATTTGGATATTTTTCGCTTCCAATATGGGAAGTATGCGTGGGTATAGCTCTTTGTGGGTCAGCTAAATAAATAGAATATATTTATTTTGAATTAAAAATTCCAAAAAATACAATTTCTGTTCTAAAAATTCCAGAAAAAAACGTGAAAGTACAAAAAAAAATTATTATACATAAAGATACAAATATTGAAAAAACAATTGTAATAAAAAATATTTATAATTTTATTTAAAAATCTTTATAGGATATCTAAAAGTCGTAGCCTTTTTCTTTCTTAAGCTCCATTATTTATTATATTTGTTGTATCATTCTACGTGGCCATATACAAAAATACTTCCTTTTTTTTGTAGTTTTTTGACGAGTGCGAATTTAATCAAAAGTCAAAAAGCGCACACACCATCCACACCGCCCCGCCCCTTTTGATTTTCCCAAAGCTATCGCTTTTCCCCAGCTCCGCCAGCTTTTTCCACGAATTTTCATTTCTCTTTTTGTGCGTGAGCCTCTGACCCAAAAATAAAAACAAACAAGAAATAACAACAGAAGTGGTAACTAAGGTGGGGACAACGCACAAAAAGACTCATCAAAAACTCATAAATTTGCAATTTTCGACACATGACAAAATAGATTGTAAACAAAAGGAAAGCGCGTAGGGCCGAGGAAACTAACAAAAAACCAGGACAATAAACTTGACTACCTATGGTAATATATTTCCCCTTTTCACGAGCCTCCTTGTTTGTAGCAAATCAATGGAACAGCGGGTGAAAAAGGTGTTAAACGTAAAGCTGCCACGAACTAAAGTTTCTCAAACCGAATTTAGCACAATAAAGAAATTGTTAGCACTTCAAAGAAATTAAATAATATGCCTTTAAAAATTTAAAAAAAAAGTATAAAAACAAGAAATTTTTATCATCAAATTGACATTTTAATCTCTGTTGTATTATAATTAACAAAACTTGATGATCAAATTGTCATTTTAATTTCTGTTGTAGTATAATTAACTAAACTTGGTGAATCCCACGGATTGATAAAAATAAACTGCTCGCTGGGAATGTATTGTATGGCATTTCGCGCCACTTTACTTAAATTGAATTTAGCTTTGTTAAACATATTTTATTTACGCAATTCAAAAGAATGCAATATCTTTATTGAGTCAGAGTTGTACATATGTATGTATACGTACATTGTGTCGGTGGATTCACGACTTTAAAGCAATTTAATGCCTTTTAATAACCGCTAAGCAAGAAATCGTTGATGAATCAGAGGGGAAAAAAGGGAGTGGGGCAAAACCCATTGGCACTTTCCAGGTAAATGACACTTGGACTTCGACGTCACATATTACTTCAATGAATTTAGCTGATAAGCGATTGAAAGTTTAAAATATCATTGAGGGGGTAACAAAAAATGCAACTCGAACTGGATACAAAAATAGGTTGTTAAACCTTAAGCACTGTACAAAAAATAACCAGAAAGGCAACCTTTTTAAAATAAAGTAATTAATATAAGTTAGCTTTATTCAATAAAAAAATAAAAAACAATACAAAAGTAATAATTTATTTTTAAAATAAAAATATATTTTTTGTATTTATTCACAAAAGCATTGCAGGGTATTCAAGATTTCACATAGCTCACACTAAATATGAAGATCAATTTAAATGTCTTAACCTAATGGCGATACATACATTTTAATTCAAAATACCAATATATCACGTATACGATACACTAGGATCATTAGAAAGAGAAGAATTCTCGTTGCTATTCTTTATTGCCGTCTCTTTCACATGACATGGCAACTTGAGAAGAATTGCAAACCAAATGAGAATGGAAATTCGCAACTGTCTGGTGTTGATGGTTTTATATATTTTTATTGTTGTTGTTGACGTAGTTGAGGGCAGTTCATAAGCTTCGTTTTGCAACCGCAAGAATATCAAGAAAAGTTAGGGGGTACACTATTAAATACCGTGTAAATAAGACGCTTTGAATTAAATTTCTTTTAAATGTATCATGTAAAAATAAATAGAAAATGTTTGAACAAACGTTATCAAAAGAACAATAACTACAATAAAAAATAACACAAATTTAGAAAAATGTATAAGACTTAAATGAATGTGTTTTTATAGATATTATTCCTGGCAATTGCAAAAAAAAGTTAAATAATAAACTCAAAATATTTTTTGCACTTGCTGAGAATGTGACAATGAATACACCCTTGACCTAAATCAGTAAGACCCGCTGATACCCTGTAAAATGCATATGCGGGTATTATAGCAAGCAAACGGCAATAGAAAAAAGTTCAACTAATTAGCGCAAGTGACTTTTGAACGTTGTCGTCGCAGGTTTATTTTTATTTTCCTCTTTTTTTTATTTTGTAAGGGCGCGTGTACCAGGAATGTATCTGGAAATAGAAATAGACTTAGCTTAGACCTGCACCGGCGAGGCTTAGCAACATTTTCTTTGCGGGTGCTTAGCAACATTTGGGCTTAGGAACATTTGGGAGAGGTAGAGCAACATGCTGCGCTCCTAATAGATCCGGGAAAACTGTGGCTGTGTAGGTTGATCGAGAGCAAGGAGTTGCAAAGATTTTCGCGCCTCTCCGTTGCTGAATGGCGGAGTGGTGGAATAGCGGCTTGGTGGCGTCTTGCGGGGGTATATAAGGGGGCCCACTGGCGGCAGCAAGCCATAAGCAAAGTGAATTTTCAAGTGTGTGAAATTAAAAGTGGGTAAAGGAAAAGTTTGTCATGGTAATGCTAATGCTAATGAGCTCTTGTTGCAGCTTCAACATAGCTTTAGCGTGCACCTTAAATACCTTTTGTGTGTTTTTCTGGCCACTTGCAACTGCAGTGGCTCGCGAAGGGTGAGTGAAAGATTGCGAATTGAGGGTGGCTAGACCGCTAATTTAGGCTTTGTGGCACAGGACCAACGAACGCTTCGAGGCAGAATCCACTGAGAGGCGGTACAACCACAGGGCGTCTCAACTCGTGGCATCTGAGGCGCGAGTCGCCACTATTGGACAACGGCGCTTTTAAGCGCCACCCAAAGAGAATCGTATAAAAGCGTCGTCGAAGCCAGACGAGCCATCCATCGGGCAGACACAGAGGAAAGGCCGCAGCTTCCGGATTTTCCACCGGACGCCGCTTCTTCGGCGTAACACACAAATTTTTTTTTCGACCATTCGTTTTCTTCCTGAATCGGAGCTCCCAATCCAGCGGAATTTATTCCCGCCCAAACCCTTTAAAAATAACATTAGATTTTAGTAATTAAGTTACTTTTCTTTTTTTTATTACTTTTATTTAAAACAAAACCAAATCGATAAACAAACAGCTTTAAAACCAAACTAGAACAAAAGTCGAACGTAGCGCGAGCAAAACAAACAAAGTAAAAGAAAAAAAACATTACATAATATGCGCGAGGCTTGTTAGCGAGGCAGGCGAAATTTGCTTTTAAATATATTTTACTCCACAGATGCGGTAGCCTCGTATGGAAGCGCTTTCAACGTAGGACGCGGCACTGGAAATGAAGTGAGTCAAACTTATAAAATCTAAACAATTTAACTCTAAATAAGCGAGCGCGAAACCGAGAAATTTTGCGAGTCAAATATTAGGCAAAGCGCACAGGCGCAATGCATCGCGACAACTAAAAGCGAAGCAAAGAAGAGATAAGAACATAGCGCGCTAACATCCCTCCCTTTCCCCTCGCCGCCACTCGGGCGCATGAGCAGCGGCATCAGCGCTCGCTAGCAATCGCGCATGCGCGCCTGGTGGTTTTGTCTCGGCCTGCTGACGAAGTTTTCGTTCTAGCGGATGCACATATGTTTTTGTTTTGGTTTCGATTTAATTGGTTTTATATGTTTGGCAGCTCGGCCTGCAGTCGCATAAGCGAAATTAGAGGATTACGATTTGCGAATGCAATCTAGGGCACAACCAATTAAGAATTTATTTTAATTTGATGTTTAAATGTTAGTTGGTATTTTTTTTTATTACGTCCGCATTTTTAAACTCGCTAATTTATTTTTTTATGTTTCTATGTTTAATGTTCCATGTTAGTTTTAGTGAATAAATTATAATGTATTTCTAAAGAAATTTAGTAGTTGAACTCGAGCTGGGGCAGCGCCGGTAAGATGTGAAGGGGCCGTTGAAGGAAGTCTTTCAAAGGAAGAAACGGCCAAGGTAGGGTGGGCTATCGACCACAACAAGATCAGTGGTTGTATGAAAAATGTGTATGTCTTAGAACGTCAGGGGTCAAGTTCGTAGTTTTGTTATCTCCGGTTGTAGTTACGTTTTACAGTGCATGTCTATGTGTATCTGGGAAATGAATTTTGTCGCAGCACGCTAATTTTAAGATAGGCTGACAACGCGTAGGCATTTTTCGGTGCAACACCATTAAACCACCCCTCAAGCCGACGAGCACAGCCGATGACTAAAAGCGTGCGTTGCATCGGAAAGTTTTCCAGCTGCCTAAATTAACGTTATTCGTTACAGATGATAGTTGTCAGGTTATTTTTGGCGCCCAACTCAAGGCCTCATTTATTAATTTATTTAATAGACGAGACTCACTAACAAAATTACGAACTGTTTTTCTTTAACTTTTTTTTCAAGTGTGACTAAAGACTTATTGGAATTCATTATATGAAATTCTCGAATTTTGTATTTGACCATAAGTATCTTTAGGCACAACATTTTATTTGCCTGGAGTTTCTGTCGAAAAACTTCCGAGCTTTTTACAGTACCTAGCAAATCCATTAGGAAGTGGAATTTGGTCCTATGTTCCAGAACTGGGATCAACCACCAAAATCGGGTAGAGTGCAATGTTTGATGGAAACAGTATCTGTGATAGATGACTGGCCTCAAGCATACAGCTTTACTTGACTATATTTTCTCCTTATTCTTGATATACACATTTATGACACACACTTTCCGGTAGCTAAGCCATGCCATGAGTTCAACTTTATTTTTTGATTGTCGAGTTTAAAGTTTTTGTGAGATTTTTGCGTTTTATGTTCATTTACGAAATTTTAAATCTATTTACCCATCAATTATAAAACTACATTTATACTTTTAATATTATTATCTTTTATAACACATACATTTATCAATTTTTCTTCACTAATTATTTATTTATTATTTTTATATCATATTTATCACATCATATTTATTTACATATTATACCATAATTACTTATTATTATCACATTTAAAATGGGATTAACGGAACGGGATGATAACCCACCTCAAGGGCCAGGAAATGCAAATTGTCCCTTGTGTAATAGTTTAATCAAATCAGAAGAGGAAGGATACAGAACCCCATGCAAACACACTTTTCATAAAACTTGTATTAGGTCGCATTTCGCGGCAAATCCCAGATGCCCAATTTGCAACTACGTTTGCGTCACTAAAGTGCTCCCAAAGACTACAGGTCAACTGGACGGGAATGGGCCGCCGCCAACAGATAGGGAAACAGCAGGAGGCTCAAACGCCTCCCAAGCAAACCAGCCCACACTTCAAGGTCAGCTGCAAGTAATGCAGAATAACATTCTATCAGCACTGACCGAAAAACTCAATCAGCTAATTGAAACCAATGTAGAAAGTTGCTTACGACGCCTTAACTCGGAACCAGCCAGCCACAATTCCAATCCCGACAATAGAGTAGGGCAAACCGATGCTGATACATGGCAGGAAAATCACTCCAATAATTCATCTTTTGGAAGAAATTCTGGAAGTTTAACATCTGAGCTGTCAAGACGGCCGGACAAGGTTGGTCCGATTATGAACGGTTGGAAACTAAAATTTTCGGGTACGGGTTTGTCGGTAGACAATTTTATTTATCAGGTCGAGGCCATGACAAATGAAACCTTGGACGGAAACTTTGAGCTGATGTGCAAGAATGTCTCTTCGCTTTTTGAAGGGAAAGCAAAGGATTTCTTTTGGAGACACCACAAAACAGTCAAGCAAATTAAGTGGGAATCTTTATGTTCAGCTTTGCGCAAGCAGTATAAGGATGACCGGGATGACGGAGACATTGAAGAATTAATAAGGCAAAGGAAGCAGGAAAGCAACGAATCCTTTGATAGTTTCTTCAACGCCATCAATGTTTTCCTCGATGAAATGGATAGGCCCTTGCCAAACAGCAAGTTGGTGAGAATTTTAAAGAATAATTTGAGGCCAGAAATTCGACACGAAATACTAAATGTAGACATATCATGCGTATCACACCTGCGTGAGGTATGTCGCAGAAGGGAAACATTCTTAGATGATGTCAAGAAATCTCATGGGTACACCAAGAGGGTTCCGTTTAAGAGAGATGTGGCAGAATTAGATGAGGATTTTGGCTGGGAAAATGTCAGTGAGGTAGAACTTGATGCAGATATAGAGGCGCTGAGCGTAGTCTGCTGGAATTGCCATACAGAAGGGCATCTTTATAAGAATTGCTCAATTCCACAAAAGGGTCGGTTTTGCTTTGGGTGCGGCTTGGTAAACACAATTAAAACTAAATGTGCTAGGTGCTTGTCAAAAAACCGCTCAGGGAGCACGCAGATGCCGCCACTCAAACAGAAGCCTTTGCGTGCTCAGCAGCAGCCACCATCCCCGGAACAACCCCAATCTTCAGCTTAGATCCAACCGAAAACGAAAACCTTTCAGGTCCTGAAGAGGATCAATATGATTCCAGCCCAGAAATATCTGATGAGGAATTTGACTCATCTCAGTCCGATGGAGATGAAATCGAAGAAGATGCAAATTATTCCGAAAATATTGAAAAGTGGTCAGAAGTGGTTTCCGATGGGGCAGCAGAAACAAAGGGCCGTAGCACTCAACGAATGCAAGACTTTTGGCATGAGATGAGGCAGTTAAAAGGGCATATTCGGGAAATAAACTCCATAGAAGATTGTTCCCAGGATCCGCGGCCATTTGTGGCAGTGCAATTGCTTCAGCGTCTCGTGAAAGGGCTTTTGGATTCAGGAGCGGCTGTTAGCTGTTTAGGAGGCAGTTTAGCTCAACAGTTTTTAGAAGAGGGCATACCATTTAAGAAGATATATTCCAAAGTGAGCACGGCTGACGGCAATAGGCAAGAAATTGTGGGAAAAGTCTGTCTTCCAGTGGTCTACGACCGAAGGTCTGAAGAAATAGATATATATATTGTCCCCACGCTAAAACAAGATTTGTATTTAGGGATTGATTTTTGGCGCAAGTTTGATTTGTTGCCGAATTTACCAAATGTGTCTGAAATAGATTTGAAAGCTATAGAGCATGACTTATCGGAGGTTGAGAAAAGGCAGTTATCAAACGTAGTCAATTTGTTTCCGTCGTTTGCTCACGAAGGGCTTGGAAAGACCAACTTGATAACCCATTCAATAGATATAGGTTCGGCAAAACCTGTAAAACAAAGGCATTATCCTGTGTCTCCCGCAATGGAAAAGTTAATTTATGCGGAAATAGACCGAATGATTGAGCTAGGAGTAATAGAAGAATCGGATAGTTCGTGGTCTTCACCTTTGGTCATAGTGCAGAAACCAGGAAAATTTCGCCTATGTCTAGATAGCAGAAAGGTAAACGCACTTACTGAAAAGGATGCCTATCCACTTCCACAAATCAGCGGGATACTTAGCCGGTTGCCTAAGGCCGAATTTATAACCAGTCTCGATTTAAAAGATGCTTATTGGCAGGTTCCTTTGGAAGTAGATTCGAGGGACAAGACAGCTTTTACTGTGCCAGGACGACCGCTTTATCATTTCAAAGTCATGCCTTTTGGGCTTTGTAACGCCACGCAAACCATGTCCAGACTAATGGACAAGGTCATACCTCCTCACCTGCGTAATGAAGTATTTGTCTATTTGGACGATTTGCTTATTGTATCGGACACCTTAGCAAGGCATCTCGAGGTTTTACGTGAGGTAGCGTTTCACATAAAGCGAGCGGGACTAACGATTAACATCGGAAAAAGCAAGTTTTGTTCCAAAAGGGTGAAATACTTGGGGCATATAGTGGGAGATGGCGGAATAAGAATGGATCCAGAGAAAATAGCAGCCATTACTGAGTTTCCCGTGCCCAAGACTCTCAGGTCCTTGAGAAGCTTCTTAGGATTATGCGGATGGTATCGGAAGTTCATAGGAAACTTTGCAGCGGTGACAGCTCCACTGACGGATCTGCTTACTCCAAAGCGAAAATTCGCGTTTACTGATCAAGCATTGAAAGCTTTTGAGGATTTGAAGACAAGGTTAACCGAAGCCCCTATTCTTAAAAGTGCTGACTTCTCAAAACCCTTTTTTATACATTGTGATGCCAGCAAAACAGGAGTTGGAGGGGTCTTGGTTCAGCTATCTGAGGAAGGAGATGAATGTCCCATCGCTTTCGTGTCCAAGAAACTAAATAAAGCCCAACAAAATTACTCAGTAACGGAACAGGAGTGTTTAGCAGCCATAGTTTGTTTAAAAAATTTTAGGGCCTATGTCGAAGGACACGATTTTACCATAATTACGGACCACGCTTCGCTGAAATGGTTGATGTCCCAGACAGATTTAAGCTCGAGGTTGGCCAGATGGGCGTTAAAGCTGCAGAGCTACTCTTTCAAGATTGAACACAGGCGTGGAAAGTTGAATGTAGTCCCGGATGTCCTTTCCAGAGTGCATGAGGAAGACATAGACGAGCTGAATTGCTTAGATGAAAGGCTAGTTGACGTGGAATCCAGTCACTTTAACTCGCCCGAATACTTGGACCTAATTGCGCGAGTTGAAGACTGCAAGGATCGGCTTCCGGATGTTAAAATCCAGGATGGTAGGATCTATAGAAGAACCGAGCACGCAGTGGGCGAACCGGTCCATGATAAGTACAATTGGAAGCTGTGGATCCCAAAAGAGTTGGTGTCTGAGATCCTCAGAAAAGAGCATGATGATCCTTTAGCAGCTCATGGGGGAATTCACAAAACAATTGAGCGGATTCGGCAGTTCTATTTTTGGCCTGGACTAGTTCCGGACGTTAAGAAATATGTGAACTCTTGTGAAACTTGCAAGGCTTCTAAAGCACCCAATTATCCGCTAAGACCCCCACTAGCCAAACCTTCAGAATCAGAACGATTCTTCCAGAAGTTATACATAGATTTCCTTGGACCTTATCCTAGATCGCGAAACGGAAACATTGGGATATTTATAGTCCTTGATCATCTGTCCAAATTTGTGTTTTTGCAACCTGTGAAGAAGATTACTGCAGACGTTGTGGTGAAATATCTGGAGACAGAATTGTTCCACGTATTCGGCGTTCCGGAGGTGATAATTTCGGACAACGGCTCTCAGTTTCGGTCGCAGACATTTAAGAAGCTATTGGATGAGTACAAAGTCACTCACGCTTTTACGGCAGTTCATGCTCCCCAAGGGAATGCCGCAGAACGAGTAAATCGTTCGGTGGTTGCGGCTATACGCTCGTATGTCAAGGACGACCAGAAAGATTGGGACAAGTATTTGTCGCATATATGCTGCGCTTTAAGATCCGCAGTGCATTCTAGTGTAGGCACAAGTCCGTACTATATGGCCTTTGGGCAGCAAATGATTACGTCCGGTACCACGTACACGCTTCTGCGGAAGTTGGATTCCCTAGAAGATCGTTCTTTGAATCTGATTCAAAAGGACTCTCTCGAAATAGTTCGCAGGCGAGCCGGGGAAATCATGCAACAGCAATTCGAAAATAATGAGCGGCAATATAATCTAAGAGCCAGAGCAGTCAATTTTGTCGAAGGACAGGAAGTTTTCCGCAGGAATTTCAAGCAAAGCAACTTTGCCGAAGGTTACAACGCCAAGCTGGGCCCAAGATTTCTTAAGGCCAGAGTTAGGAAAAAGTTGGGCGAAGCTTACTATGCTCTGGAAGATATGCAGGGAAAGTTTTTGGGCAAATATCACGCCAAGGACATACGGCAATAGCTGGCTACACGCGGAATCAGCCTGGTTATTCTGCGATCCCCAGTCTGATTTTGGCAGGGGGAATTTGTAAGGGCGCGTGTACCAGGAATGTATCTGGAAATAGAAATAGACTTAGCTTAGACCTGCACCGGCGAGGCTTAGCAACATTTTCTTTGCGGGTGCTTAGCAACATTTGGGCTTAGGAACATTTGGGAGAGGTAGAGCAACATGCTGCGCTCCTAATAGATCCGGGAAAACTGTGGCTGTGTAGGTTGATCGAGAGCAAGGAGTTGCAAAGATTTTCGCGCCTCTCCGTTGCTGAATGGCGGAGTGGTGGAATAGCGGCTTGGTGGCGTCTTGCGGGGGTATATAAGGGGGCCCACTGGCGGCAGCAAGCCATAAGCAAAGTGAATTTTCAAGTGTGTGAAATTAAAAGTGGGTAAAGGAAAAGTTTGTCATGGTAATGCTAATGCTAATGAGCTCTTGTTGCAGCTTCAACATAGCTTTAGCGTGCACCTTAAATACCTTTTGTGTGTTTTTCTGGCCACTTGCAACTGCAGTGGCTCGCGAAGGGTGAGTGAAAGATTGCGAATTGAGGGTGGCTAGACCGCTAATTTAGGCTTTGTGGCACAGGACCAACGAACGCTTCGAGGCAGAATCCACTGAGAGGCGGTACAACCACAGGGCGTCTCAACTCGTGGCATCTGAGGCGCGAGTCGCCACTATTGGACAACGGCGCTTTTAAGCGCCACCCAAAGAGAATCGTATAAAAGCGTCGTCGAAGCCAGACGAGCCATCCATCGGGCAGACACAGAGGAAAGGCCGCAGCTTCCGGATTTTCCACCGGACGCCGCTTCTTCGGCGTAACACACAAATTTTTTTTTCGACCATTCGTTTTCTTCCTGAATCGGAGCTCCCAATCCAGCGGAATTTATTCCCGCCCAAACCCTTTAAAAATAACATTAGATTTTAGTAATTAAGTTACTTTTCTTTTTTTTATTACTTTTATTTAAAACAAAACCAAATCGATAAACAAACAGCTTTAAAACCAAACTAGAACAAAAGTCGAACGTAGCGCGAGCAAAACAAACAAAGTAAAAGAAAAAAAACATTACATAATATGCGCGAGGCTTGTTAGCGAGGCAGGCGAAATTTGCTTTTAAATATATTTTACTCCACAGATGCGGTAGCCTCGTATGGAAGCGCTTTCAACGTAGGACGCGGCACTGGAAATGAAGTGAGTCAAACTTATAAAATCTAAACAATTTAACTCTAAATAAGCGAGCGCGAAACCGAGAAATTTTGCGAGTCAAATATTAGGCAAAGCGCACAGGCGCAATGCATCGCGACAACTAAAAGCGAAGCAAAGAAGAGATAAGAACATAGCGCGCTAACATCCCTCCCTTTCCCCTCGCCGCCACTCGGGCGCATGAGCAGCGGCATCAGCGCTCGCTAGCAATCGCGCATGCGCGCCTGGTGGTTTTGTCTCGGCCTGCTGACGAAGTTTTCGTTCTAGCGGATGCACATATGTTTTTGTTTTGGTTTCGATTTAATTGGTTTTATATGTTTGGCAGCTCGGCCTGCAGTCGCATAAGCGAAATTAGAGGATTACGATTTGCGAATGCAATCTAGGGCACAACCAATTAAGAATTTATTTTAATTTGATGTTTAAATGTTAGTTGGTATTTTTTTTTATTACGTCCGCATTTTTAAACTCGCTAATTTATTTTTTTATGTTTCTATGTTTAATGTTCCATGTTAGTTTTAGTGAATAAATTATAATGTATTTCTAAAGAAATTTAGTAGTTGAACTCGAGCTGGGGCAGCGCCGGTAAGATGTGAAGGGGCCGTTGAAGGAAGTCTTTCAAAGGAAGAAACGGCCAAGGTAGGGTGGGCTATCGACCACAACAAGATCAGTGGTTGTATGAAAAATGTGTATGTCTTAGAACGTCAGGGGTCAAGTTCGTAGTTTTGTTATCTCCGGTTGTAGTTACGTTTTACAGTGCATGTCTATGTGTATCTGGGAAATGAATTTTGTCGCAGCACGCTAATTTTAAGATAGGCTGACAACGCGTAGGCATTTTTCGGTGCAACACCATTAAACCACCCCTCAAGCCGACGAGCACAGCCGATGACTAAAAGCGTGCGTTGCATCGGAAAGTTTTCCAGCTGCCTAAATTAACGTTATTCGTTACAATTTCAATTGAACAGCGACATGGAGCGTGAAAAATACTGCAGCAACAACAATGTCAGAACAATGTAGAAATATTTACCATACAAAAGAGTAATAATAATAATAAAAAACAATTAACACATTTTTCTCCGCCGCCTAACCAGTTTTCATTTCGGGGGCAAAAGACGATTTATTCATTTTATTCGGAGACAACAAAAAAATGTAGATCGCAACTAACTACACATAATATAGTACGAGTCTCCATCTTTATCGCTCTCCAGCAAAAGCACACGAACGTATGAAATACAGTACAGTTCAAGAAAATTGCATTTCCATGTTTTAAAACAGCAAATAAATACTATTAAAAATGTAATAAAATATTTCTTTTTTAAATGAAATAAAAAAGTCCCATATTCGTTGTACATAAGGAAAATTATAAACTGCTTTAAATATTTATATTTTGTTACTTAATCTTGGAACTGTGTACTAATTAAGTATATTACATTTTGTACTAAAAATAAAAATTATTAAAGCTTATTGATTTTATTTGTTAGACAAAAATGCACTTTGCATGACATCCGTTCTCAAATTTAAAATATAATATATATAAAAGGGAATGTAATGAAGTCTTGAAGACTTTACAAATATATTAAACATTTTTATAATTATACCTGATATTTTGTTATTTCACTATATTAACTAGAAAACCGATAAAGAAAAATCATAAACCAGAACTTATGTCAGATAACTGCTATTATTTTGAACCCCGCTGTAAGCTGAGTGTTTGCTGTCTTTAATCTTTTTGAATTGAAAGAAATCTCGACGCGACTTGGAGGCTCTGCGTTTTTGTGCCGGCGTCGATTTTTTAGTTCGAAAACGAATGCGGCGCGGTCAAGACAAAGGAATCGATTTTCAATAAATCGAAAAGCGGCAGAAAATGTAGCGGAAAAATCGTACAAAAATTTGTAAAAATAAAGGAAAGCCGTTTTTCAAATAATCCGAATTATTTTGTGTTTTTGTGTCTGTGGAAAAGTGTGCTGAAACGCGAGAGCGAGAAAGAGAGAAGAAAGAGCGGCAAATAAATGGCAAAAAGGTGATAAGTGATAACCGCTGTCTCTCTCCATCGCCATATTCCTGTCTCTTTCCCATTTTCTACCCCTCTCTTTCGCCTTGTGAAGGGCATTCCGTAAATATTTAGGCGTTTCTTATCGGAAGCCCGCCAGCTGATAAGCTTTGATAACAGACAATGCGACAAGTTTCACTCTCTTCGCCGCTCTCAATCTTAATTTTCCCATTCGCGAACAGCTGTTAAAGGCAACAACAACAGCAAAAATTAAGAACAAAGCTCAAACAGACCGCTGCAAAAAATATTGTAAAGGAAATTCTCAAGCCCCTGAAACAGGAACAAAAAATACATTTTTTTAAATATATTTTTAAACAGTTAAAATAAAAGTCAATAGAAAAAATACAAAAATGGGAAAAGATCGACTGCCTGAGCTTTTACAGGTAAGTGAAGCAACAATAAGAAAATATGAGATATGTGGGCAGTTGGGAGGTGTGGATGAGGTAACTGCTAATTAGCCTCAAGCACAGTGGTTAAAAAGCATGGAAAGCTGAAAAAAAAATAAATAAGCTTAATAAAAGCGGAAAGTGCGGAAATTTTTATAAAAACGGGTATAAAACACAAAGATTTCCCTTATGTCTGATATTCCAAGGCTTTCGACAGAACCGAAATATATCCAAACAATCTTCAATCATTGACACTTTTTTTGCCCCACTTTGGAACCAATGTTCCGACGTCTTCTTTACAATTTGCTCAATTTCTCACAATTCTTCTGTGGGCGCTTTTGGCACTATTTCGACTTGAGAACCCGAGGGGTTTGGCAAGGGGGTTCTCTATGGTATTTATCAGATCGGCCAGAGATAACGGCGATAATGTGGCCACACATCACACTTACGGGAAACCACCCCCCGATGGCCCCACAAACTTTTAGCACTAAGTGAATTTCAGTGCCGAAGTCATTTTTATTGTTCATTTACACCGCGCCAGATTGTGAACTCACAAACGTAAATAAACTCAACCAAAGTTGGTAGTTTCTATTTAGTTTTTTCTCAGTTTTTCACTGCAGTTCGTTAAGATCGCATGGACCTATTTTGAATTTTTTTCGTATATTTTCTTGGTTTTTTTTTGTATTTTAGCGCTCACTGAGCACGAACTCGACGAATTCGTCGTCCAACGGTTCACTGCTATTAAACGTGTACAGTGGAACCACGGAGTTCATCATCAACAACACCGGCGGGAACAATAATAGTTACAGTGTGGTCAGCCAAAACAACAACATCAATACTAGTGGCGAAACCAAGGATCGATCCAGTGCAAAAATGGCGCAGTATGGATCGAATGTGGACGATATACTCAATCCGGTGAGTCGACAACAAGGATTTGTTAGGGAATAAACAAAAACAAGAGAGAACGCTATAGTCGGGTGCCCCGACTATCAGATACCCGTTACTCAGCTAAAGGAAGTGCGAAGGAGGTGGAGATAAAAACTTTGATCCGCCGTAACTTTTTAACGAATGGTCCGATTTAAAAAATTTCTTATACTTTTCGATAGGTATTGATAAACACCATAAAACTGCATTTTTACTTTTCCGAAATATTGAAATTTTTAAAATCGTATATAAGCGATTGTGGGCGTTAGAGGGGGCGTGGCACCCTTTTGAAACAAACTTGCGCTGCGTAGGAACTCCAAGAATCTGCATGCAAAATGTCAATCTTCTAGCTTTTATAGTTTCCGAGATCTCAGCGTTCATACAGACAGACAGACGGACAGACGGACAGACGGACAGACAGACGGACAGACGGACATGGCTAGATCGACTCGGCTAGTGATCCTGATCAAGAATATATATAGTTTATAGGGTCGGAAACGCTTCCTTCTACCTGTTACATACTTTTGCACGAATCTAGTATACCCTTTTACTCTACGAGTAACGGGTATAAATATATATACCATGTTTTATATTTTAATTCTTTGAATTGTGAAGGTTTAATATTTAACCCGAAAAAATGTTTAAAATTATTATGATAATCTTGTATTTTATAGATATTTACAGATATATCAAAAAAAGATAATCTTTTGATTACTAAGCATAACAAAAATATATACAAATCTCTTAATATCCAGTTAAAAAGCTTAAGGTACTCTCTAAATGAGAGTTAAAGCGAGAGAGAGGGAGATTCGTTTTTAACGTTTATTATATGAATCAGCTGTATTACTCAATCGTTGCCGGCGTAGCGCAAAAACTCGTGATAAGTGTAGAAAAAAACCTTTTTCCATTAAGTACCTATGTTTTTGTTGTGGTCACGGGAAGTTGAGAGAGCGATGTAGAGAGAAGAGTCCCGCCCACTTTTTAAGGGGCCTTCTGAACTCTCCGCTAATGTAAACAAATAGTTCGCACTTGACAACCGGCAGAAAATCTTATGAGAGGTAAAACAAAAAATCTTGCTATCTCTCGCTAAAAAAAGAGAAGTTGTAAAACTCTTTAAAAAAAAAATCTGAAATAAAACAAGAGAATTAATATTTTCAAAAATATTATAGAGGTTTATACTTGTGTACATCTCGATAACTCTTTGTTTAATTAATTATTTTGGTATTGGTAAAATTGTTTAACAAATTTGAATTTTATTTATTTTATATTTAAAGCAAAAATTTTAATGTTAAAAAAAACTGCTTTCAAAAGTTAGTTCATATGATCTTGGAAACACGAAGTCCAAAAAAATATTATTATTTTTAAAGAACTTCCTAAATATTTTGAAGGATATATACTAAATATAATTATATATCCCTTTCAGTACACGGAGATACGCCAACAACTCGCACAGATAGCCGGCAATTTGGAGGCGATGAACCGCATGTCCCAAACGATAAATCTGCGAACGTTCAACGGTAGAAATTTCCACTAGAAACCCTTAGATCTTGAAGTGCTATCTATATCATTATTCAAACCAACCCCCAGAGAACGAGATGGATGAGCTTCACAACAAAAACCTGAGGCTGGGCAATACGCTGATGACGAGATTCAAGGACTTCAAGGCAAATCTTCCTGCGGAAAACGACTACAGTTTGGAGGCGAGGATGAAAAGGACCCTCTTTTACGGCCTCCACCAGACTTTCATCAATCTCTGGCATAAGAACGAACTTTTCCTGCAGAATTACGAGACCAAAGTCAAAAAGAATCTGAGACTGCATACGAAAATCAGTAAGCATTTATTAATGTCATCTAAAGCTTTATCAATTTGTATATTTATTTTTATAAACTAAGGAATTTGTGATTAAGGATTTTTCTTAACCATTTATCTTCTTTTTAGTTAATTCAGAAGCCAGCGAACAAGAAATCGAGTTACTCATCGAGAACAAGACAACAAAACTCTTTGTGGACAATGTGAGTACAGAAAAAATGATACAGAGAAGTAAAACAAAAGATACATCTGTTCGATAATGTAGATTATCACTAAAATAGAAATTCAATATTGAAAGAGATTAAATTAACAATCCCTTTCTCGTAGGGTTCAAGATTTATACAGTATTTTTGTATATATATTTTTTTAAATATACTTTTTTATGTGTAATTACACGCCATGTAAAATATATTTTGTAGGTGGATAAATATAAATTTAATGAACAAGACAATCTTTTAATTGCTATCAATTACAAGCCGATGAGCAGCAAATTAAAATGTCCATTATTAGTCACTTCGGTTTTTGTACATATATGTATTATCGGGGATGCCACAGAAATCACTTTGTGCTGAACTAGGGCGGAATTCAATATAATATTCTATTAATATCTATTTTTAGCGATTTATAAGCTACTTCTATATATTTTGTATACTTGAATCACTCAACTTTAATTTTATTTAAATTTATAAAAGACACAAACAAATGGTCTTTAAAAAAAGCTGTAATAATATTTAAAACGGTTCCTATTTATTTTTTAAAACCTTGTTTAACCAATAACTTTTTTGTTGTTATTTAGAAATAACAATATAAATACAAGAATTATCCATAAAAAACCGATAAATATTATTTTTGTACTTCGGCAGAAAGATTACCTATCAGACAAAAGTACAAAATTTAATATAAATATATTGTAATATTTTGTGGTCTTACATTTGCAGTTCCTGCAGGAAACGGAGAAGGAGCGGCAGACACTGCGCGAAATGATGGACAGATTCAACGAGCTGCGCCGCCTGGAGAAGTCCATCGAGGAGGTCCACGCCCTGTTCATGCGCATCCAGACCTTGGTGATGGAGCAGAGCGAAGTGATCCAGCGGGTGGAGTTCCACGCCCAGCAGGCCACCCTCCACGTGGACAAGGGGGCGGACGAACTGGACCAGGCGGAACAGCACCAGAAAAGGGCGCGAAAGGTGCGACTGATCTTAAATCCCGGAAATCGCCATTCAACTGACTTTATTTGATTTATATTTACAGAAAAAGATAATGCTCATCGCGATACTTGCAGCAATTTTGTTAGTATTACTCTTCGTTGGTATTTATTTGTGATGCACCTGCGACAACTATTTTTTTGCTTATTTTTAAGAATTATTTTTAAGAAAATAAACTTTAAAACCACATCCTCTTCAATGACTTTTGTGATTTGTCAACAGGGTAAGCTAAATAAATAAAAGTGGTTTTATTTAATAAAATCTTACCATTTTGTAATATGTTTACCTCTTTTTTTTCAATGAATTAGTAAAAACCTGATTTTTATATCTAATATATTACTAATGGTTTTTAACGGTTTCGAGATTTAAATCCCACTTTTAGTTAGAGAAAATGTAAGTGTTATAGCCAGACCTAGCGCCATCTGTTGGTCGGTTTTATTTTTACAAATAGTTAATGTATACTTTGTTTAACAAAGTATGAAATGAAAACTTAAAAAATATTGTTAGACCAGGGACCGTGAAAAACATTTATTGACACTTTTATTTTTAACGTCAAACATGACACTTTTTTCGTTATTGTCCAAAAACTATATACAAATCAGCGGATATGGAAAACAACTAAAACTGTCTATCAAGTCTTTAAAAATCAGTCAAATTAGTAATCAAAAGAAATAAAAATCGGTTAAGTTTTTTTAAATAAAAGTTTAAATAACTAGTCTTTACGGTGACTGGGTAAAAAAATCAATTTAATATGATTTTTTAAAAACAAAGTTTGATGCTCTGCAATGTAAGTACAATTTTACTTATTACATTACAAACATAAAATTCAAACATAATCCTTAATATTGAAGGATTTTCTTGGGACAGTGGCTGTTTGAATTTAGTGGGAAAAGTTTATTTAGTAGAAAATCAGGGTTGGTCGAGAGCATTTGGTGCGAAAGTCAATTCGCCATCTGGTAACACTGCCACCTAGCGGAAAAAAAAATAACATCAACATCCCTGGCGTCTCGTTAATAATTTCCTTTTATATAGCCATATAGCAACGATTTTCCATGTCCGATTTCTAGGTGAGTGCCTGGCGGACCCGGCCAAAGGTTCCTAGATTAGTTCGGATCAGGTTTGGATAATTCTAGACCAGTGATTTGGCGACAATAACAAACAAAATCCGACAGTCCGGCGGCGGCGAGCGCCATTTTTAGCCACTTTTCCCCAGAAGACTACGCAGTTTAATTGATATTGTAATTAATAATGCCCCGCAGGCTGTAGGCGACAAGCGGATGTGGATTGGCCAACATGGAGGACCTGTGCAAGCCGCCACCGTCGGCCATTTCCATCGAGGAGCCGTTTCCGAATGGAGGCAAGGGAGCAGGAGGAGGATTGCTCTCGAAGATTGAGCTGCCCGAGGAGGAGCTGCTGGGCTCGGTGACCACGCACAATTGTCCAGGGACGCGGGCCAGTGCCCGGGTCATCCAGAAGATGAAGCAGGACCAGACGCGACCGATGACACCGCCGCCCAGCGAAAGGGAGCTGAGCAAGAAGGACGAGAAGGCCGCCCAGAAGACGCCCAGCCAGCTGAAGACGGGCAGCGGGAAGACCACCTGGACGAATGTCGAGCGCAACTGCTTCTTCGATGCCCTGAATGAGTTTGGCAAGGACTTCGAGGCGGTGGCCAACTGCATCAATGCCAAGCTGAAGCGTCGCAACGCCAGCAGCGACTACAGCTTCAAGACCAAGGATCAGGTGCGCCAGCACTACTACCAGACCTACCACAAGATCTGCAAGTATGTGCGCTACTCGGAAGGTAAGAGGAGGGTCTATGGAAGTTTCTGGACCAGCGCAGGTCGAATTGGGTCAGCCAATCTAGTCTCAAAAGTAGCATGCATTTAAAAAAATAGTATTTATATTAATTTCTAAAATATTAAGCTAGGTAACTAGACATTTTATTTATTAAATGTTCTAGGAATATTTAAAAATATTAATATTACTCAAAAGTTGGCCAACTGTTTCCAGGAAAAATTGTTTTTGCGCACTTAAAACTCCCGCTTTTAACTTTTATATTATCTGAATCGGTAAATTCCTAGAAAATTTGTATTAATTTCTTCAATATTAAGTCAACAAACTAGGCAATTTTGTATTATAAGTTCTACGAATATTTCAAAATAATAATATCCAAATGTTTCTAGGAAAAAATCATATTTGCTCGCTAAAAATTCCCGCTTAAAACTTTTAAATTCTTTGTATCGGTAAATAGAACAATTGTATTTATTTAATATTTGTATTAATTTCCTAAATATTAAGCTAACAAACTAGGCCATTTATTTATTAAATGTTCTACGAATATTTAAATTTATTTTTAGCATACAAAAGTTGGTCAATTGTTTCTAGGAAAAATCATTTTAATATTTTGTATTAATTTCCTAAATATTAAGCTATTTATTAAATGTTCTTTGAATATTTAAAAATATTAATAATACACAAAAGCAGGCCAATTGCTTCTAGAAAAAATTATATTTGCGCGCTAAAAATTCCCGCTTTTATCTTAGAGTTTCTCAGAATCGCTAAATTCCTAGAAAATCAATTAATTTAACTTTACAATTATGGGATACTTTTTGTTCACTTGAAAATGTATAATTTTCATCACTTGAACTAAGAATGTTTAATTCTAGTAAATGATGTTGCCTTTTAGGAACTCTTTACTAGGTTTCCAGCCTAGAAGTTTTTAAAATATTAATAGATTATATCTGAAAAACATATAACCCCTAAACTAATAATTTCCTCACATTTCCAGAGCTCAAGAAGCCCGCCCAGGAGTTGTACACGCTGATTAACTACGGCGAGATGCGTCGCAAGCTGCAGTTCCTCACGGAGAAGCACTTCATGAAGCTGAAGCAGCTGGTCTACCAGGGACAGATCACCGTGCGCTGCAAGGGCAAGAACATCCGCATCAAGACGCCGTCGTGCAAGGCGCTCCGGCGACTCAATCAACTGGATGGTGAGTTCTTCTCCCTACTCTTCTTCCAATTATCTAAATCTAAATGTATATCCCTTGCCCTTAAATAGATTCCCTTGAGGACATCCGTCTGCCCAGCAAGGTGGAGGTGCTGGTGACGCCCGCCAATATGGAGGCCTTCGGTCGGGTGCAGTCTTTGGCACAGAATCCACGCGGCAGGATCATCGTTCCGCTGCACAAGAAGCTGATTAGTTTGATCAAGACATTCGAGTACAAATGGCGCAGTGCCAATCAGCGTTTGCACGAGGAGAAGAGCGTCTTCTTTCCGGCGACTTCTTCCGCAAACAACAACAATGAACCTGAGCCGGCAGCTTCATCGCTCGATCCCTCGCTGTGCTTCCAGCCGCGGCCGGGAGTGGCCATCCACCGACCCCTGCTCAGCATCACCGCCTACCTGAGCAGCATCAACATCTGTTTGACCGCCTACGAGGAGCGCTTGGGCTTCAAGGTGCGCAGCGAGTCGCTGGGCAGCCTGCCCGGCATCACGGTGGCGGCCAGCAAGCGACCCCGCACCGAGAGCGGCTCCGAGAAGCGTTCGCCGGAGACGAAGAAGCCCAAATCGGGTGCCAGTCCGCCGCTGGAGAAGAGCCTGGATGAGGTGGGCATGGAGGGGAATCTGGTGAAGCTGGAGAATAGCAGCGGCGATGAGCTGGGCGAGGAGATTCAGGAGTTTCTCGGTGACGTAGAGCAGGGAGCTCCAATTCAGCCCACCTCTGAGATATCCCTTGTTGTCCCGGAAACTTCCAATGATCCTCTGGCTCCTCCAGCGGCCACTGAGCCACCAGCTACTCCTGCTCCTTCCACTTCCGTAGCCTCGCAGCCGGCAGCTCGCTCCAAGCGCAAGGAAGCCAAAGAGGCGGCCGCCGCGGCGCAGGCTCGAAACTTTAAGCCCCTGCTCAGCGACGAGATCCTCAAGCGAATCCGCAAGGGCTGGACGGAGGCGAATGCGGCGGACATAACCATTGGCGATCTGTATGTGGTCTTTGGCCAGGACTCCAAGCTGGAGCTCGAGTATTATTGGTGTGAGCTGGAGAGTTCGACGGCCATTTTGGCCAGCTCCTCGTCGGTGGCCACCCAAACGGGAACCTCCTCCTCCGCCGTCAGCCAAATAACCGCATCTTCCTCCTCCTCCTCCTCGGTAAACACGGCTAGCTCCTCGCTGCCGTACAATCCCAACGACTGTGATAGCGTGGAACGCGTCAAGGCCGTCACCACATCGTCGGTGAGCAACAGGCTGAAGCACCTGCTGCTGGTGGCCAATCTCAGCGAGCGCGTGCGCAAGCGGCAGTGCAACTGCGGCCACACATGCGACCGCAAGCGGGATCTGATGAGCAAGGCGCAGCAGCTGGCGGAGGCGGCGGCAGCCGGCGGCGTGGGCATGGCGGAGGGCAGCTTCCGCACGCCGATGCTGCCGGTGAGGCGGCCGATAGCCAACATCATCGATCCCGTGCGGCAGCTTTCGGCGGTGAGTTGATTTCTTAGTTGTTTTTGATTGAAAATTAATTAATCTTTGATAACCCACAGCTCACGCGACAGAAGATCAGTCGCCAGGTGCTCGTGCAGCGCCGTCTCCTGCCCCCCGCCTCCATGGGCGTGCGTCCGTACGATCTGTTGAGTGTGCGCCAACTGCACAGCGGCCTCTTCGAGCCGATCGATCGCCTGGGCGGCACCAGTTCCTCGGGGATCAGCTCTGCGGGTTCCGATTCCAGCCTGAGTGCGGCGTTGCCGGCGCAGCAGCAGCAGCAGCAAGCGGATCAGCAGTTCCTCGGCGATGGCGGCGATCAGGGCGGCGCACGCGACATGCCCAATCTGGACTTTTGTGTGGCCACCACCGGCAGCAGCGGCGTCAGCAGTTCCCTGGCCGAGGCGGTCCAGGATGAGAGCACAAGTAGGAAGATCTATGTCTAATTTTCATAGCATATTTTTCGCTTTTCCTAAAACAAATCCCTCATTAAAAGTATTTATACCCGTTACTCGTAGAGTAAAAGGGTATACTAGATTCGTGCAAAAGTATGTAACAGCTAGAAGGAAGCGTTTCCGACCCCATAAAGTATATATATTCTTGATCAGGGTCACTAGCCGAGTCGATCTAGCCATGTCCGTCTGTCCGTCTGTCCGTCTGTCCGTCTGTCCGTCTGTCCGTCTGTCTGTCTGTATGAACGCTGAGATCTCGGAAACTACAAAAGCTAGAAGGTTGAGATTTCCCACACATATTCTTTGGCTTCCTACGCAGCGCAAGTTTATTTTAGCCGAGCGCCACGCCCCCTCTAACGCCCACAATCGCCCATTAACGATTTTAAAATGGGTCCTGCGCCCACATCCTTAAAGATTTCCGATAAGTATAAATGCAATTTTGTTGTGTATATTTATACCTATCGAAATGTAGAAGACATTTTTCAAATCGGACCATTCATTAAAAAGTTATACGCAATCAAAAAAAATATATCTATCTCCCTCGCACTCCCTTTAGCTGAGTTACGATTATTAGTCGGGACACAAACCCGACACAGCGTTCGCACTCCCTTTAGCTGAGTGACGGGTATTAGATAGTCGGGACACCAACCCGACTATAGCGTTCTCTCTTGTTTTTCTTTATTGAATGCAAATTAGAGCCATGAAATTTCTGATTTGTTTAATTCAATTCTATGTGAAATAAATTGAATGTTTTTCTAATTCATTTGGAATTGAATGAATCAATGAATAATTTTTATGAATTTTTTTGAATTTGCCAGATTTTTTTGTGCTTTCTTTTGAGAACAAAAAGTGGAACATTTTTAACAAATCATTGTTAGCTGCTTAGAAAATAAAATTCATGCAGATTTAATCACAAAATTATGGCCCTATCTTCTTCTAAAGAAATTGTTGTCATTTCGGAATTCATGCCATTCATTTATTCAGTTCTATTAAATTCAAATTCTAATTCTAATTAAATATAAAACAAAAAATTAAAAATAATTCAAATGTTTGGTTTGTTTCTCGGTAGTTAATTTTATGCTTTGTAAATCAATTCCCGCCTTAAATAATATCTTTTCCCCTGCAGCACAAAACTTCTTCCATGGCAGCGTTAGCCCGATGCACTTGCTCAGGGACTCGACTTCCAATGCTCGCTGGCTGGAGGAGAATATCAATGATTTCTCGCTGACCTCGCTGCTGGGGCATCTGGATGAGATTGATGCCACCAGGGATATACTGGTGAGTCATTATAGTATTGATTATTGATTAAAAATTAACAAAAATGTATACATTTCATCCAAGGATCCCTCGTCGAGCATGTCGGTGATCAGCGAGAGCAGCGTGGACTTTCGGCACAAGTTCCAGGAGATCGCCGCCCTGCTGCAGCAGCAGGAGAAGGATTAGCAGTGGCAACTGCGGGCCACCGGTCGTGTCTCCTTCGTTTATTTACACAGATCCGGACCCTGAGATCGTCGAAGTCTCATGTCTCGTTTTCTTTTTTTTAACTCACTGATATTATTCATCCCATATGTTATACGAATTAACATCTATGTTTTTATGCGACTTTTTGTGATCTATTCTCATTTTATGTATGCCAAGTATTAGCAAGCACTCACATTGTCTAAACATATATATATTTATTTATACATTAACTCTATGTAACATGCGATCGAACGCGATAACTCCCCGTATTTTTTTAAACAACTCTCAGCCCTTCTATGTTTGTCTACTCGCTCGCACACTCGTTCCGCACTCCTCTAATTGGTTTTTTAGCACGTAAGATCGGTTCAGTATAGTTAAGCCTCTAACAAAGAACACCAAACCCAATCGAAACTTCCATTTGTATAGAGATTCTCTGCATGATAAATTAAAACCCAACAAAATCAAATTCCCGAAACGAAGACTCGAACGTTTTAAAAGTCTCCCGCCCCTTGTTAACCATATATATAGTATATATATAAAGTACATCATTTAGGTGAGAACAGAGGAACAACATTTAATCCTAGAGCGTATTTTGTAACAGTAACACTTAAAACTTGTTATTTTACAAAGGCGAATACCGAAAATAAAAGCAAACTAAACTAAAAACAATATCGTGGGGTATATGTATATTAGAGCCCAGCATGAATGGATTCAATGCATTTTTTGTTTTATATGTAGGAATTTATTAGAATTTTGAGTTTAATAGAATTGAATGAATGAATGGCATGAACTCCGAAATAATTTAAACGACAATTTCTTTAGTAGAAGAAAGGGCCATAATTTTGTGATTAAATCTGCATTAATTTTATTTTCTAAACGTTTTAACATTGATTTGTTAAAAATGTTTCACTTTTTATTCTCAAAAGAAAGCACAAAAAAATTTCAAATTCATAAAAATTATTCATTCATTCATTCAATTTGAAAGGAATTTGAAAAACATTCAATTTATTTCACAATTGAATTAAACAAATCAGAAACTTCATGGCATACTATGATAAAACAAAAATCGAACGATTAACGCAGGGCTCTAATGTATATATAAATGAGAATATTAACTAGAAGTAAAGAGATTCTTGGGCTCTAATCTATGCCTGCAATCAGGTATCTTCCTCCACCTTCCGATTTATTTTCTTCCGCCTGCGACCTTCCTTATGCGACTGCAGATGGATGCTGAGGGAAACCTGCCGCTTGAAGGACTTGCCGCACTCCTCACAGCCGAACGGTCGCTCGCTGCTGTGCACGAGCATGTGGCGATTCAGCTCGGAGCGGCTGCCGAAGCTCCGCTTCTGGCACACCTGGCAGTGGTGCGGCTTCTCCTGGCTGTGGCTGCGCTTGTGGGCAATCAGGTTGCTCGAGTAGCGGAAGCTGCGGCCGCAGATGTCGCATCCATGCGGCTTCTCGCCCGTGTGCGTGAGCATGTGCTTCTTGTAGCCGGACTTCTGGGTCAGCCGCTTGCCGCAGATGTTGCACTCGAAGGGCTTGATGCCGCTGTGGATCAGCAGATGGGTGCGGAGCGACGAGGCCTGCCGGTAGACCTTGAAGCAGGTGGGGCACCTATTCGGATTGTTCAGATCGTGCAGCGTCACATGACCGTCGTGGGCATTGCGCGTCTTGAAGGACTCGCCGCAGATGCGGCAAACGTAGGGCGTGGCCGTGCCATGGAGCTGCATGTGGTACTTGAACGAGTTGCTGGTGCTGAGCTGCTTGCCGCAAATCTACGGGAAAAATGGGTAAGTCATCTTTGGTTTCACAACTACATATTTGGCCAACTTACCTGACACTGCAACGAGGGGTTCTGCGCTTTCCATTGACCACTTCTCCTGGCCGAGGACTTCTGTGGTTGCTCTGGCTCCTCCACAATCTCGTAGAGATCTTGGAGTGATTCTTTAGTTCTCTGAGCTCTTTTTTGTGGCTTGTTTTCGAGCGCTATGTGGTACTCAAAGGTGGTTCTTTTGGTGATCTGTAGGTATAACAAAACTATTTTAGAATTTTCTTCTCACTATTTATTAAGTCAACTTACCAACGTTTTTCCTGACCTCATTTTGGAGTCCAGGGCTTCTACTACAGGCTGCTCCGGCTCCTCCACAATCTCGTAGAGATCTTCAGCAGCTTTGGCCTCCAAGAGGAGCTGCTCCTCTTGGTTCATCATCTCAGGGATTTGTTCCTGCAAACTTGGCTCCATCTCCCGCTTTTCCACCCGAACTTCTTCTACAACCAGGTGCTCCTCTTCATTTGGAATGGCTTCTAAGGGCTCTTCTGCCACCTCCTGGTCATCGATCACAAAGACGAGGTCCTCGGTGATGCCCGGCGACATCTTAGCTTCGATTCCCAGCTCATTGATCCTCTTGGAGCGGCAAAAGTCCGCATGACTTTGCCTCAGCAGCCTGTCCATTCGGTGGACACTCCGCTTGAATTCCAGCGCGAGCCGCAGCTTGGCCACGCAGCCCGGGCAGATGTGGTGGGGCAGGAAGAGCTCCGTCTCCAGGATCTCCAGGCCGCTGCAGTAGCTCAGGATGCTGGCCAGGGTGGATAGTTTCCCGGAAATCAGGTGATTCAGTGGCTTGAAGAGCGGCAAACAGCGCGGGGATGAAGTGTGGCAAACGCGACACAGGGCGTCCAGGGGCGTTTGGCTATGGGCCAACGGCTCCACCGATCCAGCCGACATGGTGGCCTTTGGTTAGACTTCAGTGGCGATTAACAAATTAGCAACTAACTTTGGCGTCCTAAACTCAGGTTTGTTTTCAAATGTCGTCAGAGATCAGCTGGTGCATTAGAGTTGGCAGCTAAAAAAGCCAGATCAATATCGACGCAACGGCTCGAAAATAGCTAAATGTTTAATTTTAAATGTATTAGGGATTTTAATTTACAACACATATTTTATATAGAAAGAAAAAGTAAATACAAAAAGTAATTACAAGTGGTTTATTATTCAGAAGAAAATTCAAAAGTAATAATTATAATTATTATAATTATTATATAAAATTTAAATTATTATTTTTATGTATTTTTTTATTCCACATAAGAGCTTAACGATAAAACTAATCAATTTTATTTATTTATTCATACAAAACTAACATAAAGTAAAAACTATAAGCTAATTGAATTAGGAGCTCTTGCGCTAAGGCCTTCAGCTCGTCTGAGGTGTGGAATTAGTAAGACTAAGAATTTATTCCTAGCAATTAATCTAAAAATAACATTTTCTCTGACACTAAGTATTTTAATGCAAATTTAATTATTGTTATTAACCCATTTAAGGTTTTTCTGAAATTTTAGACCAATAACTTTGGACATGCGCTATAAAGAAGGCTCCCAATAAAAAGCCTGCCAGATTTGGCTTGGAAGTAGCCGCTTTGCAATTACCGAGTCACCACGTGCTAAATGTACTAACGCCTGCTGGGCGAGTGGGCCACAAAAAACCCTAACGCCATCGCCGTGCCGGTGCGAGGTTGAAATCTTTATTGGAAATTCTGTAAGAAAAAAGTCGCTGCTCGGCGGGCAGGACTCGAAATCGGTGCAAGGCAAGGACACGAAATCGGGCAAGCATGACCATGGCACCGGCCACCGTCCTCCAGATGCTGCGCGGCCTGAGCACGCCGCGGGTACTCAGCCAAATCCACCAGCACGGCGCATTGGGTAATCACTTAACCCGCCACCACCACCGACTTGCCACTTCCACAACGCTGCCATTGCCCTCCAGTCTGCTCCTCCACACAGCCCGCGGCTACAGCAGCACCACCAGTAAGTTGTCGAGAACCCACCAAGCCAGGGAAACCCCATCCAAATGAATCTCTTTCCATTTTACAGAGCAGGAGAATGCAGCTGGAGGATCCAGCAGCTCGAGTGCCCCGCTGCTGGCCAAGCTCTTTCCCCAGACCGCGCCCGAGGTGGACAGCAGCGCCGAGCAGGAGCGCCAGAAGCGCGAGGAGGAGGAGGCCAAGGAGAACGAGCGCGCCTGGAAGCGCATGAAGCTGGGGTGGGTTATTTACCAGCCAAATGAATCCCTAATCACATCCTTAATCCTCCCACAGCTTCGCCATCTTCGGCGGCGGTGGGGTGGCCGCTGGCTTCTGGGCCGTCTACGAGTTCGGGAAGCCCGAGGTGGATCCCAATGGGCAGACCATCGAGGACGAGTTCACACACAAGCCGCTGGTGCAGCAGTATCTGCAGCGCATGTGGAAGAGCATCCACTACTATCAGCGGATGATCCAGGAGCCGTCGCGGGCCAAGCTGCTGCCCGATCCGCTCAAGCCGCCGTATGTCCAGCCGCGCTACACGCTCGTCCTCGAGATGAAGGACGTGCTGGTGCATCCGGACTGGACATACCAGACGGGCTGGCGCTTCAAGAAGCGCCCGGGCGTCGATCACTTCCTCGCCGAGTGCGCCAAGGAGTTCGAGATCGTTGTGTTTACCGCCGAACAGGGCATGACCGTATTCCCCATCCTGGACGCCCTCGATCCGAATGGCTATATTATGTACCGCCTGGTCAGGGACGCCACCCACTTTGTGGACGGCCATCATGTGAAGAATCTGGACAACCTGAATCGTGATTTGAAGAAGGTGGGTTTTAGTTATTAGTAGACATCGGATTTTAGGTGAAATCGTTTTTTTAAATATGATTTAAAGCCACATTTGATTGGTTACAATTTTTCTTTACAAAACCTCAATTAATTTTGTCCTAAATCTAATTATATCTTAATAAATAAAATTTGTAACCAATCAAATGCGGCTTTAAATCGTATTTTAAAAAACGATTTCATCTAAAATCCGATGTCTAGTTATTAGCTTGACTTTGGATAACTAGAATTAATTTTTTAGGTAATTGTTATTGACTGGGATGCGAATGCCACCAAAATGCATCCGGACAACACATTCGGCTTGGCCCGCTGGCACGGCAATGACGATGATGGCCAGCTGCTGGACCTGATTGCCTTCCTGAAGAGTGAGTCTTGATTAGTTGTCAGATTCTACAAGAAATAAACACTATTTTCCCTCCCAGTTATTGCCCAGAACAACGTGGACGATGTGCGCGAGGTGCTGCACTACTACCGCCAGTTCGACGATCCCATCAGCCAGTTCCGGGAGAACCAGCGCCGGCTGGCCGAGCAAATGCAGGAGGCGGAGCGCGTCGAGCAGTCGAAGACCAAGCCCATGGTCAAGCAGTGGTCGCGCAGCATTCTGGGGCGCTAGGATCAGGAGGCTGGCCATCCCGCACACCCCGTTCCATATCCATACCTTAACCTTCCTTCCTTCCGCCTGCCGGAGCACAGAGATCGGGAGAAGCTACAAACATAAAAGAAACCTGCAGCAGCACACTGGCCATATTTTTTCGTCGATTTAGGAGTAGGAAGGCAGGAAGGCACGCACTTTTTATTAATTCCCCTGGGATAAGATAAGGCGAATGTTTTTGTTTAAATAAATAACTAAACTTGCTTGTTTTTGTTGTTTGGCAATGTAATCATAATAATATTATTATAAACAGATGACCTAAAAGCGAAACCAAAAACATAACAGCAGTCCATGTGTTTTATTTATCTTATCTTATCAAAGGGAATATTTATCGTTAAATTAATATCATACACAAACTAGAGCACTGCATGAATGGATTCAGTGAATTATTTTGAAATTTTTGTTTTATATAATTGAATAGAATTGAATAGAATAGAATTCAATGAATTTGAATTTTGAGTTTAATAGAATTCAATGAATTTGAATTTTGAGTTTGATAGAATTCAATGAATTTGAATTTTGAGTTTAATAGAATTGAATGAATGAATGAAAAACAATTTCTTTTGAAGAAGAAAGGCCATAATTTTGTGGTTAAATCTGCCTGAATTTTATTAACTATGCAGTTAACATTGATTTGTTAAAAATTTTCCACTTCTTGTTCTCAAAAGAAAGCACAAAAATATCTATTCAAAAAATTCATAAAAATTATTTGTTTATTTTATTTATATAAAGCTAACTTACAGTGTAAAACTATGAGCTAACTGAGAATTTTTAAAATTATTCATTCATTTAGTTCAAAATAAATTAGCAAAAACATTGCATTTATTTCACATAGAATTGAATTAAACAAATCAGAAATTTCCTGGCATACTATGATAAAACAAAAGTTGAATGATTTACGCAGGGCTCTAACATAACAGATTAAAAAACACACTTTTTTATGTGGGTAAAAAAATACATGTACATGGTACAGTGTCATTAAAGTTTATTGTGTTTGATTCCCAACAGTTAATGTAAAAACCTTAGGCTAGTCTTACGCTCTAGGGTCGCTCCTCCTCCGCTCAAAGCACCACCACCACTTTGGAGGTGGACACCGGTTGCTCAGGTACTTCGGTTAGGTGGTGATTGCCTCCTGCTCCTCCGCCTCCTCCTGCTCCTCCTCCTCCAGCAACCACCGCTCGTCGGCGTTGATCGATCGACTGACCAACCACCACCGGCGTCTCCTTGTTGTGGACCCGCAAATGGCTATTCAGACGCTTCTTGGTGGGGAAGGCCTTCATGCAGACCTCACACTTGAACGGCTTTTCGCCGGAATGCAGGCGGACGTGGGCATTGAGGTTGCTGGTGAAGGTGAAGGCGCGGCCGCAGATGGGGCACTTGTGCGGCTTGGCGCCGGTGTGGACGAGCAGGTGCTTCTTGTAGCCCGACTTCTGGGACAACCCGACGCCGCAGATCTCGCAGGTGAAGGCCTTCTCTCCGGTATGGCTGATCTTGTGCTGGCGCAGCGAGGACGAGTCGTAGTACGCCTTGTCGCACAGATCGCACGCATAGGGCCGCTCGCCCGTGTGGGTGAGCTTGTGGCGGCGCAGATGATCGTAGGCCGCATAGCCACGGCCGCACTGATCGCAATTGTAGGGCTTCTCCTCGGCATGCGTCCTTTTGTGGGCCGCCAGACTCGAGGTGGTGCGATAGAAGCGGCCGCAGATGTTGCACTGGTGCGGCTTGACATTCGTGTGCGTGAGCATGTGCTCCTTGTAGTTGCGCAGGTGCTTCAGCCGCTTGCCGCACTCCTCGCACTCGTAGTGCTTCTCGTCCACATGGGAGCGCATGTGCTGGTTGAGGCGGCACTGCTGGCGGAAGGCCTTCTGGCACACGGAGCAGACGTGGGGAAGGGCCTCGCCGGCGGCCAGTGGCGCGGAGTCCAGCGACTCCTCCAGGAAGTCCTCCTCCTCGCAGACATCCTCGCCTTCAGCGAGCTGTTTTAAGGTTAATTGTGGTTAATTCAGGAGGAAGAGTTAGTAACAGCTAGCTGGACCACCTACCAAGTGCTCCTCGCGCTCGTCCTCGTCCAATTCGAGGGCCTCCTCGCCAATCACCTCGTCCATGGCTCCCTCCGCGGGTATCACAATCATCTGGCCATCCAGGATCTCCTCGTGGCCGCCCGACTCGTCCATCACCTCGATCTCATCCTCCTCGGTGACGATGGTCTCGAATTCATTCTTAATTGTCACATACTCCACCTCGGCGGGCTGAAACTCATGGACACTCTCCATTGTGATTTGCTCCTCGTGGTTGCCCTCGCCCTCCTGTGCCATCTGCTGCTCCTCCTCCGTCAGCTCCTCCTCGTGGTCGGCCACCTCCTCGATGACGAACTCCTCCTCGTCGTCGGGGCTGCAGTGCTCATGGCGTTCCGCCTCCGCTTCCTGTTCTTCTAACTAAGAAGGGTAAAGTCATTAAAATAATATAAAATTGAACCTCTAAAAAACGGTCAGTAGAAAATTTTACCCAGAACGGATTGACATAAAAATCTAAAAAAATCATAAATGATAAAACTTATAAAATACAAGAAATCTACCCCAACTTTATCTAAAATAACGATTCCTACCCTAAGAATATGCTACTCATTCGATTTTCCATTGAAATCTGTTTATAAACACCTTTGATCCCGATCAAATCTGGTTGGGATTCCATTAGTTACATGGTCTGTTCTTCTAACTAAGAAGGGTAAAGTAATTAGTTATACTTGAATCTAAACTAATATAAAATTGAACCTCTAAAAAACGGTCAGTAGAAAATTACACCCAGAACGGATTGACATAAAAATCTAAAAAAAATCATAAATGATAAAACTTATAAAATACAAGAAATCTACCCCAACTTTATCTAAAATAACGAATCCTATCCTAAGAGTATGCTACTCATTGGATTTACCATTGAAATCAGTTTATAAATCTGCTTGGAATTCCATTAATTACAAGGCCTAAGAATAGCTTTACCCCCTTCTAGCTTAAAGGAACCCCATATTTACATTGCCGGGATCCTGCTCCTCGTTGAGCATCTCGATCATGACGTACTCCTCGCTGGGATCGCCGCACTGCTGTTGCTGCGGGCTCGGCTGGTGGGACTGCTGGCTCTGCTGATGATTCTGCTGCTGCTGCTGCTGGTGGTGGCTGGTGCCGTGCGCCTCGTCCAGGCCCAAACGGAGCAGCTCGTCCGAGTCGATGACCATGCGCTTGAAGTTGAACGCCTGCTCCAGGAGCTGCAGGCAGTTGAGGCAGATGTGCTGCGGCATGGCGGCGCCGTCCTGCGGCTCGAAGGAGAGGCCGGCGCAGTAGTGGAGCATGCTGGCCAGCGTGGTGCTGCCCTCCGGACCCAGCTCGATCTCCTCCTGCAGCGGCTTGTGCTGCTTGCAGGCACGCGTGCACGTCCGGCAGTTGAGCACCACCACCCCGCCACCCGGCTTGCCACTCATCATCCTCCGTATCCGTGTCCGTGTCCTTGATCCTCAGTCGTCGGAATGAGCCGGAATCGCCGCTTTAGTGACGTTTGGCCTCCTTTTTAATTGAATTCTTTTTATGCGTTTTTTGGCAGATGTTTATTCGATACCATCGATAACGCCGCCATCGATTGTGGTTGCTGTCCGGTTTCACGACTAATCGATTTCAGTCCTAACATTCCTGTTAATGCCAAGGGGAAATGTTAACTTTACAGGAACTATTTAATAAAAATCCGAAAAGAATTTCATGTTCAACTTCTTATTTTTCAATAAAGTTCATATAACTTTATTAATTACTGTTTACAATTAATGTGATTTTTAACAAAAATTGAATTGAACTTAATAGGAATTTAAGTGCTCATAATTTAAATAAAAATAAATAACAAATTGAATTTGATAACTTAACATCAACAATTATTTTAAATTAAATTAAATTTTTGTTTTTACCAAACAAATAGTTTAACATACTGACATAAAAATTAACTTGAATATTGAAAATAAACTTGTATTTCGATTATCTAAATAAAAATAAATAACAAATTTAACTTGATTACTTAAAGTTAACAATTATTCTCAAATAGTAAGTTTGTATTCCTTTAAAAAAATAGTTAAACATACTTGTACTCAATCGGTTTTATAAGAATTAACTTGAATGTTTAAATTAAACTATTATTTCCATTATCTAAGTGAAGGTTAGAGAGTTTTATAGTTAAATAACTAACTTTTTCAGTTTGAAACTATTTACATGAGAACCAACGTTAATGTTTAAAGTAAACTATTATTCAAATCTAAATAATGACGATATTAGTTTAAATATTAGATTAAAGATTGAACGAGTGGTTCGGCAGATGGTGGAAGCTGGTGACCTTTGGGCGCTTGGCTTGAGTTCCGCGGCCCGAATCCTTGGAGCTTCGTCGACTGCCGACCTGGGAGCCTCCACGAACATGAGGGCGTCCATGAATGGTATCCCTTGCGGATGAAGAGGACTTTTGCGACTCCAAAGTGCGGTTAAGCTTGGCCTGGGCCATCCTAAGGGGATACAAATGAAATCTATCAATAGGCATGATCGAAATTTGAATATCAATTCGAACCTTTCCATTTCAGCCTTTTGCTTGGCCGCTTCCTCTTTTATGAGCTTCGTCCTCTGCGACAGCTTCTTGCGCTCCACGCGCATCATATTGAAGTCCTTAAAGCGTTTCTCACACACCGATTTGGCCAAAGCTATGTCCTTGGCCAGTTTGTTCATCTCGATCTCCTGCGGAAATGAAAGAATGTAATGTTTATTTATTTAAATAAAACTAACCAAAAGTTAAAACTATAAGCTAACTAAATTAAGAGCTCTAGCAACTAAGGCCTTCAGCTCAAGAACGTAATATTATTCAAATGCCTGTACCTAATTGCAGTTTTAAAACACAATTTTTACAGTTTGCAAAGATTAATAGGGTATCTATACTTTTGTATACTATTCTATATCATAGTGGATGCATACTTTGATGGAGATTAATTTTTAATAAACTGTATAATCGAATGTGGAAATTCCTTTAAAAAACTGTGAGATCTATTTGGTAGTTAAGATTTAAGGGACATGTAAGATTTATTCAGGATTTTTGATGGATTTGAAGACCCTGTAAATGTGCTTCTAAATCGTCTTTATTAGGAAGTCCTACCTTAATCATAGATAGAGTGGCAAATAACATTAATATTCCTTTCTCTATGCAGTTTTAAAACACAATTTTTACAGTTTATAAAGATCAATAGGGTATCAATAGGACACATTTCGTAGTGGATGCACACTTTATTGAAAATTAATCTTTAAATTTTAATCTTTAACTACTCGAATGTGGAAAATCTTTTAAAAACTGTGAGATCTATTTGGTAGTTATGATTAACGGGACTTGTAAGATATATTCTGGATTTTTTATGGATTTTAACACCCTGTAAATGCTCTTCTAAATTGGCTTTATTTGTTTGTCGCCAAAGTTAGGAGATAGAGAGGTAAATTTATTTAAATTAATTTAATATTATTAATTTATTTAAAAGCGGATCCATGCTCCCGTTCTGTAGTGTTGTACTATGTGAGATGTGGGATATTTTTTAAGGAACCAAAGGGTAAATAGGTGGTTACATATATAATATAGGCATCCCTACCTTCCGCTCCTTGTACTTGTCAAAGTGCCTGTGGTTGGACAACTGGAACTTGTCGATCGCCTCGCTGGCCAGCTGAAAGGCCTCCGTGTGGAAGAACCTCTTCACGTAATTGGGCATATCGTTGTTAATTTCGCGGCCGTGGGAGTTCTTCTGGCAGGTGCAGCACACGAAGATGTTGGAGTCGGAGGGAGTGCGTCCGGACTTCACCTTGACGCACTTCTCGCACAGCACGTGGTTGCAGGCGAGGAAGAAGAGCTTCACCTTCTTATCCACATACAGGGCGTAGCATCTGCCGCAGTGGATCCACAGCTTGCTCGCCTCGATTTTTTGGCCTGATGAGGAGTCCGGCTGAGAGCCGCCAGAGCCGCCAGATTTCGGCTTGGACATCCCGGATGCAGTGTTTCCTTAATTTATTCCGCGTTGTTTTGTTTTGTTCGTGACTTTTTTTGTAAAAGGATCATTCATTCGGTCGATATGGCAGCTCTACTGAAGGCCCCTCTAAACGAGACGATTTCTTGAGTGAGCTTTTTGGTTATTTTTAAAACTATAAATTAAGTAAAAGGAGGAACTAATCATTTTTTATAGTTTCCTAAGGTTATAGACAACAAAAGAACTGCCAAAAATAATAAATAATTTTTGATTTTGCAAAAGGGTCATTCGGTCTATATGGCAGCTCTAAAGCTCTAAAGGTTCCTCTAACGCTTAATGCAGAAAGTAAACATTTATTTGAAAAGACTAAAATTCACAATAATAAAAACACAAATTTGGCTGTTCCGAAATAACTTAAAGTGGCGACGCAAAAAAATGTATAATATAATATTGTAATGGCAAAAATAATAAATAATTACAATAGTCCCGAAAAACACAATACGATCACCCAGGTGGCAACGCCCCGCCTAACGGTGAATGCAGAAAGTAAACATTTATTTGAAAAGACTAAAATTCACAATAATAAAAACACAAATTTGGCTGTTTCGAAATAACTTAAATCCTAGTGGCGACGCAAAAAAATATAATATAATATAATATAATATTGTAATGGCAAAAATAATAAATAATTACAATAGTCCCGAAAAACACAATACGATCGCCCAAGTGGCAACGCCCCGCCTAACGGTTAATGCAGAAAGTAAACATTTATTTGAAAAGACTAAAATTCACAATAATAAAAACACAAATTTGGCTGTTTCGAAATAACTTAAATCCTAGTGGCGACGCATGCGCTCGATGGGCTCCCTGGGCCGGATGCGGTAGCGCTTGGAGGAGCTGGACGGCGACAACGGGCTGCAGTACTGGCTGTCCAGCGTCTGGGTGCGCTTCCTCTTGAGGCTCTGGCTGTCCTCCATGGAGGAGGAGGAGGAATCCCTGGTTCCAGGACGCACCAGGGAGCCGGCAATGGAGGCGCAGCGGCGGATGAGCGAGCCCGATCCGGCGTTCTCCTTCTCCGCCTCCGGATACTTCTCCTTTTCCTTCTCCTTCTCTTTTTCCCCGCGCAAACTGGCCGGCAGTCGCATCATGGAGGTCATCAGTGACCACAGGCGTCCTGAGTTTCCCGGCTCTTTGTCCTTACGCGTGGAGGCGTTCGTCGGCCGGAACACCTCGTCCTCCTCCTCCTCCGGCTCCTCTGGATCGCCCACATCCTGGACGCCACTGAAGACCCTCCTTTGGCCACATTCCCTCAACGGAGGACGCAACCTGGGTCGCTGCAAAGGAGGCGAGACCAGCTGCTCCTTGGCCCTGTTGTTCTGATCCTCCTTCTTGGGCGAAAACTCGCCGCTCAGCTGGCGCGGCACAATCGCCTGGCGAGGATTACGCCGCTCCGTTCGCTCTGGAGTCCCCGGATCCGGCGTGAAGAACTGATCCTTGTCGTCCTCCTGCCCGCCGCCAGGCAGCATTAGCTCCTGGCTGCCATTGCCCTTCGGCGGCGTCTCGAACTTGATCTGCTTCTTGTTGATCCCGGCTCCGGTCACCCGGATGGGCGTGATGGCCGCCGGCACATGGACCTCAGCCGACTCCGAGGTGGAGCGTATGATCTCGACGCTCTCGCACGAGTTGTACACCGTGGAGGAGCTCTCCTGCGAGTTGGAGTTCATGCGCGTGATGATGATCGATTCGGTGGTCAGTTTCTGGGCGGACAGGAGGAAGGGACGCTTGTAGACATCGGCGGAGGAGCTACTGTGGACCTCCGAGGCGCTGGACTCGCTCTGGGTGCGTCGCATGGCCGGCGAGAGGCGCAAATCGAGGGCGGAGGAGGAGGAAGTTGCCTCGCAGGAGCTGTGCTCGCTGAGATCGAGGCGCACGCGTCGCTGGATCACCGCGGAGGGCATCCCGCCGTGCTCCACGAAGGCCTTCTGGATGCTCTTCGACATCACCTGGCGCAGCGGAGTGGCGGCGCTCATCTTGTTCCGGGCGCCCATCTTCCAGGCGCGCTGCTGCAACGGTTGCTGCTGGAGGGGATTGCCCTCTGGCGCGGGGCTGGGCTCCTCGTGGTAGATACTAGACACATGCCCGCCATTGGAGGCATTAAAAGTGAGCGGCTCCTTGGGCTTGGCAAACACCGATTCCACCTGCAGCGGCGTGGAAGTGGAGCGAATCACCTTTCCCTTGGTCACCGTTTCCGGCGGATTGACGCCCAGTTGGCCAACGGAGCGACGAATGGAGCTGTTGCTGAACGAGGACAGGTTGCGGATGGAGGAGACGCTGTCGCTGATGAACTCCTCGTGGGTCAGGCGGCTCTTGGCCTTCCAGCGCATGTTGATCAGCGAAATGGGCGTCATGCCGGGCGACGTTTGGGTGGAGATGGCAGTGCTATTCGTATTCGGCGCCCTCTTCACCGTCACCTTGGAGGTCTCCGTGTCGATGGTGAGATCGCTGCAGTTCTGCTGCTGATCCACGCACTTGCTGAACTCCCGCAGGTCGTCGATGCGCGTGTAGTTGCGCTGGCACTTCCGGCATCTCAAAGGCAAATGACAGGTTTCGATGTGGGCCAGCAGCTCGCCGTGCATCTCCTCGCGCAGCATCAGCGGTCGTCGCTCGCAGATCGGGCAGAACACGTAGATGGTGGTGGCTCCCGACTCCATTTGATGGCGGTGCTCCGTGATTCCTCCAACGCCGCTCCCGGCTACTCTCAATCCCAGTGGTTCCCGCACAGCAATGGCGTGCGCTTTGAACTGATGGTTCTGGCGGCATTTGCCGCAGCAGAAGACCCGCTTACAGATGTGGCACTTGCCCTGGAAAACGAGGAGGAGTCACTAACTGGGAAACTGGGTCACTGGGAGCCTACCTCGTCGGGCTGTCGCATGATTAGGACATTGGAAAACGACATCAATTGCGCAAGTGGCGAATTTCACACATGGACATACACTTTCACACGAAAATCAAACGGTTCTTCAGTTAGATATGGTATACTTACTGATATAGCTAGGATATAGTGATATAGGTAGATTAGTATTACAAGTATCGATTACTGTTCAAATATTTGGTACCTAAATAGTAATACCTAAGTCAAAAATGTAACTTTATCGATCAGTTCACACATAATATTTCAGATTTAATAGTGGTAATAAGTTAACTAGATCTAGATTAGAATTAATAGGACTTCATTAATTTTTTTATACTATAATAATGAATTTTTAAAATTATCAACACTATAAGAAGTGTTATAATATTTATAACTTAATTTATTTTACTTTTATTTGTCAATCCCCCATTTTAAAGGGTTTTTGGGATCATGTTATCTATTTTTTTATTTATAAAAAGAATCATCATGGTCTAGCATCATGATAAATAGAATTATACAATATCAGACCATTCTATAATAATGATTTTAAAGATATAATGATCAACACTATAGGAAGTGATATAATATTTATAAGATAATTTATTTTTTATTTATTATTAAGCCACTTGTCAATCCCCCATTTCAAAGACTTTTTAGGATCATGCCATTTATTTGTTTCAAAAGGATCATTACAAATATAAAAATACCTTTAAAGTTTAAACACATATTAAAAACAAGTAAAAGAATCATCAAGATCAAGTATCATGACTGATAGAATAATATAATATCAGAATGAGGAATATGTATAGTTGTTCCATAATGAAATATTATTATTTAAATGCAGGAATAATCAAATGCAATTGCTTTATAAATTTAAAAAAGAAAGGAAAACGTTTTTTTCGAAATGAAATGTAAGCCCATTGTACAAGAAAACATAAGTAAATTTTTTAGATGATAAAAAATGTTCAAATAAGCAGGATTCAACACTCATAGAAGTTTTCCGGTAAAATCGCCCTAAAACAGGGGTCAATGGCGATTAGGCAACAAAATAATGTAAAGTTGCCCTAAAAATAAGGGTGAATTAGTCATACATTTACGACGATTTTTCTATTTTTAAAGGTAATTGCGCCCTAAAAAGAAGAAGTTACTTTTGGAGTCGACTCATAAAAATTCGCTCTAAATAATAGGGAAAACTAACCCTAAAAAATATTTTATATGGCGATTTTTCGTATATTAAGGGCTAGGCACCTGTATAATAAGAAAATTTTTCCTAGTTTTAGGGCGACTTTTCTAGTATTTAGGTAAAAATTTCTATGAGTGAATGTAAAATTAGTGGCTTTTTGGAGCTGGTCTGGGTTTGGAGCCCTGGACCATTCTAATAAGCTTGTCCAGGCAGTGCTCCTCCTGGTGAACGCGGAAACGACTCGAAACGAAGGTGCGCAGGTCGTTGCCCTCGCTATCGTGCACATCCCGAACGAAGATGGTCTCGTGGATGGTGGCCTGCACAACGGCGGAGAACTGGCGACACCGTCTATTCTGCGTCCTGCTGAAGAACTGATTGCGCACCACATTGCGCACATCCTCGGGCCAGATGCGATCCAGGCTTTCCGGCTCGAGGCCAGTGATCCTCACCTCCATTGCCTCCCGCGGTTGATCCTGCAAAGATAATCAGATAAAATTATATAATTATAATATTTAGATGTTACTTAGTATTTATAAGATGTTGTTGATCCTGCAAGGGTTTCAAGTTGTAATCAGATTTAATTATACTTATACAATTATACTTATATGTTTTTACTTAGGATATGATATTATTTAAAGTCGACCTAGGATTAAATATGATAAGATATTTAAAATAGTCAAAGAAGATTAGTATATTTTAGGCGACAAAGTTTGAAATATTAAATGATATTACTTAGGATATATTCATAATACATAGATATATAAATTTAAAGAATTTTAAAAAATTCTAAGACAGAAACTAAAACTATTATTACTAGACATGCTAAAAAAAAAAGTATTATATTTTTAACATTAAGCCAAGTTAATATCAAATTTAATAATATGTCCAGATTTGAACGCAAATCGATTCAGAATTAAGCTATCAGTTCAACAAGGTATGATACTCCAAATTTGGCCTAATATATCCTTTGTTTCGGCAAAAAAAACGGATATTTTATCATCACTTTTGGGAAAATTTACTTTTATACAAATTTTTGTATTTTTGATAAGGGGTTACATCATGAAGTTTTAACTATATAATAATTACTTAAGATAAGTATTAGTTAATTTCTTTATATAATTATACCTATATAATAATATGCATAAAATATTTAAGATATAATCGTATATGTATGGATAATATATTACCTTGAAGATCTTCTCGCAGATGTACACTTGGCTGGCATTGTAGATGAGTATGTCGGTGCCCGTGTCCATCAGTTGCACCGACACCTTACCATTACCATTACCTTCTTTGTTCACTTCCAGGATGACCACTCGCTCGTAGCGGTTCATGTTCTTGACCACCACCCGCTCGCCGGGCGCAGGATTGGGGTGCCTGCGTCGGTTCTCCTCCAGTTCGTAGTGCCGTTGCACCTGCTGGCCCAGATTGGTCATCGGAATCCTGAGGAAGTAGGCCACCGTGGGATATTGGTCGTTCAGTCGGACCGACAGGCTGGCGGGACTGTTGCACTGGAGATTTAAAATATCAAAGGTGAGTTAAAAGGAAGATAAAAGAAAGATACCCTTGCAGATTATTCCTATTAATTTAAAAATCGCAAAATTGTTAAATTTCCTATTATTTTGACATTATTTTTTTAACCTTCCTAAGGCAGCTATAAAATATAGTCGTCCGATTTTTGTTAAACTTAATTTAAAATTCGGAAATATTAAAAAAAAACGTTATATCCTAGAGAAGAAGAGAATAGAATAAAAACCAAAGAAGCTATTTATTATTTCCTATTATATTTTTTAATGGTTTTAAATATGGATATGGTCGTCCGATTCTTTAAAAATTTAATCCGAAATTCAGAAATATTAAAAAAAAAATATTCTTAAGAGAAGAAAGTAAAATATTAAAAAACATCGAAGCTATAATTTGTTTCCCATTATTTTTTCGATTATTCCTATGGGAGCTATAGGATATAGTTGTCCGTTCCGGCTGGTTCCGACTTATATACTACCTGCAATAGAAGGAAGAATTTTCGGAAAGTTTCATGCCGATAGCTTTAAAACTGAGAGACTAGTTTGCGTAGAAACGGACAGACGAACGGACAGACGGACAGACGGACATGGCTAGATCGACTCGTCTAGTGATGCTGATCAACAATATATAATATGACTAAAATCATAATACCCTCTGCAAGGGTATAAAAAGGTTTTAAAAATGTATTAATCCAAAAGTACCCACAGTTAGGACCGTGAATCGAATCTCGCCCTTGGTGGGATAATGATACGGCGGCACGACCTCCTGCTGCCACACGAGATGCCTGTACCGGCAGCTGTTCCTCAGGCAATCCCCGAAAGCGGTCACCTGGCGGCAGAGACGCAGCCTCATCGGATGCAGAGGCTCCGCCAGGCGACGCTGGGCCAGAATGTCCAGCAAATGGCTGGGCCTGGGTAGTCCATGCTTCAGCAGAAAGTCAGCCATCAGCCAGATGCTGTCCACATCGGTAGCCTGGCAGAAGATCACGGATTTACTGCATCTCTTCGCCGGCATTGATTTGTAGTTCTCGTGGAAGAGGCTGAAGCGATGCTTGAAACGCATCCAGCTGGTGGCCCAGTTGAAGTGGATGAGCAGGGCTATAAATCCGCATCGCAGCTTGGGCACCACATCATCCGCCACCAGGAGAAGACTGGCCGGAGATTGGCGTCGCCATTGGCTGACCTGGTTGAAGCACGACTCCGAGATGCAGGTCTGCACGGCGATGCCCATCCCGTCCAGCTGGTGGCGCAAATGGAGAACCTCGGCGGCGCTGGAACAGCAGACAATGGTGCGATCCTCTGAGAGATTTTTCTGCCTGATTAGAGCCACCAGCTCTTCGATCTTCTGCTCCTCCGGCACAATCCGAGTGTCCAGCTGTACGCCGCCATAGACAGAAGCCTCCAAAGCGTCATCGAAGAGGAGGAGAACCTCGGGCATCAGCGGCAGGAGGCGCTGCCTCATCAGATCCGGGTGCCAATTTCTTCCGGAGACAAAAAGCTGGCATTTACTAGGAGAAAAATCAAATATTTCCGGCAGCCGCTTGAGCAGCCGCATCGTGACATCCGGCAGAAGACGCACCATGTCGTGCAGGTTATCCAGAGCTATAAACTTCACGGCAGCCGCATCGAAAATGGGCGACCGCTTGGAGTGATGCGTCAGCAGCTGGAGCAGCAGGTCCACGCTGGTCAGCAGGATGCCCACGGGCTGGCTGAGCCTGCCCAGGATGTCCGTCACATTGCCCATGTCCCAGTGACTGACCATCGTCTCCAGAGAGGAATCATTGCCCAACGAACGGAGCAGCGTGTCCATGGAGCGGCCAATCTGCTGGCCCTGCGATTGATTGGAGCACACTACGATGCTGGTGGGTCCATGGTCATCAGAGGGACGACGCAGCTGCAGCTCCTCGTGGCTCCGCTGGCATAGGATAGGCAGATAGCACCAGGTCTTGCCGATCTGCGTGTTGCCCACGACGATCAGCGATCTCCCAGCGGCGACGTGGGGCCAGGCGAATCTCTGGACAGCACGGGCTCGGCTCCTGGCCACGCCCATTTGATGCATGGCAACCCGGATTTTATGGCTTATGCCAGGCACTCCACTAAGGTCGTAGCACGGAACAACCAGGTGGCGACTCCAGGACAGGATTCCATAATTATAGACGATGGTGCCACCGGCAGTGAGAGAATCCGGAGAAATGGAGGGAGAAGGAGAGTCCTCCACGGTTTGGAAGGAGTCGAGAGAAGCGGTATCATCAAGAAGATCCAGGGAAAGGGGTTCTGCAATGGTAACTATTTGAGGCGGATACGGAGGCTCAGGAGAAGACTCCAATTCTGGGAGAGCACTCTGAAGTCTCCTTGACATCAACAAGCTCTGCAGCTCAAGTTCCGAGGCTTCCGAAGAAGATACCTCCTCGGAAGGACCAAATTCTTCCACATTTCCTTCTACTCTAAAAGAACTCGGATCCTCTTTATAATCGCACTGGGATTCTGGAGTCTTAGATCCAATAGTTAGTTTTAGGAACTCTTTCATAATGTCTTCTACCTTTAAAGATGATTGAGCCTCTTTATCATCCAAGGATTTTGGAATTGGCTCGAGGACCACAGGAGTATTGAAGTCTTGAATAGCAGAGAATGCTCCAGTTGGATTAAAAACAGATTTTGCTTCATCATCTTTTGAAGATTTAAAACGTTCAAATTCCTTTTCACTGAGGTTTCTTAAATATATAGGATCCACCTTGACCACTGGTTTTATGTCTTTTATGGGCACATCTTCTAGAGGTTGTGGTTTATCCAGCATTTTGGGGCTCTCATTTACTCCGTTCTTCGGGGATTGTAACATTTCTGTATCTGCTTTTACTATTTTATTATCGGAATTCCCATTTCCCCCATAGTGAGCTGTTATAACCAACGACTCGGCTTTAATTTCCGACTTTCTCAGCCTCTCCAAGCGTTGTTCAAACTTTTTCAACGGCGGCAACGATGTATGGATCACGAAATTCACCTCGAGTCCCTCAAGAATATTTAGCATGGAATCGCAAAGAATCAGGGCTTGGTGAATGTACTGGAAATATAAGATAAATTAATTGTTATCGAATAGGAAAAGTCACTCAGACCTATATGGCAAATTCTCATTATAATATAATAATAATAATATAATAATACTAAAAAAAAACATCGAAAACTTACAGTAATTTAGAGTATATAACATGCGGACCAGAAAACGGCGCTTAATGATTAAATTACAATTTTTCGAAAAAATAGTTATAACTTCTAAAATAATAAACAATTTAAAAATTGTCATTCAATCATGAGATCAATTTAATAGATTGTTAGCTTAAGCCAAGTTACAGCAAAAAAACACAACGAAAATTGTATACTTTTACCAAAAACCCAGATCCTAATTTTTTCCCATCTAAAAAATCTATTTCATCTATCTATTATTTCTAGATTTTTTCTAATGTTAATAATGGTATTATTAGTTACTTAAACTTTTTTTCTCTGTGCACAGCAGCCATTTTGTGGTCATATTCAAAATTTTGATAACTAAACATACATATTTCTTTGTGAACCTTTAAAACTTGGGTTAAAAGCCTAAACGTACCCCTTTTGACCAGAGGAGCAGCACTTGGTTGGCCATCGGGTCATCCGCTGCGAGGAGGATTGTGTTGACATCGCGTCCGGCGAGCTCCGATTTCAGATGCTCGGCTTCGAAATTCTGCTGACATATCAAAATAATTCTGCATGTGTTGGGGTCTCTTCCTCTGATTGTTTGCGCCAAAAAGTCGAGGGAATCGGCTCCGGATTTTGGACTGGCGTATGTGAAAGTGGATCCGGTGTACTCCCCCGTAAAACTGGGAACTTTGAGATCTTCAGACGGCTTCATTTTATAATCTTCCAATGCGCTTAAACACTTTTATTTAGGAATCACCACGAGAAAGTAGAAGCCCAAACACAAGAAATAAACAAATCCCAAGTTTAATGGGTTTTTAATGGATAAACACTTGAAAAGAACAAGTCGATTCTTTCGGAGTTTCGAACAAACTGAACTTTTTTTGATACCAACGTTCAAAGTTTGACTACTTATCGATGCCACTTATCGATAACAGGTACATGTTTGAAAAAGCTATTTGTTTTAGCGGGTTTTACATTCTATTTAGTCTATTATCTAAATAATAATAAAGTTAATAAATAAATTTTAATAAACTAATTAGCTTTTTTATTTTTTTAGTTTTACATTCTTTTAGTCTATTATCTGTTATTTAGTCTAATTAATAAAGTTAATAAATAAATGTAAATAAACTTTAATTAGCTTTTTTCTTTTTTGGTTTTACATTCTTTTAGTCTGTTATCTTTTAATAAGTCTATTTAATAAAGTTAGTAAATAAACTTAAATAAACTTTTATTAGCTTTTTTTATTTTGGTTTTACGTTCTTTTAGTCTGTTATCTGTTATTTAGTCTATTTAATAAAGTTAATAATTAGCTTTTTCCCTGCAAAATTACATTGTTTTTTTCCCGCTAGAAATAGCTATTTTCTGCCGACTCTCTGGCAACCCTCTGACGTCACAAGCTGCACTTTCGTGCGTCACCTTGCCACCTCGCGGCACCTTGCGCCGCACGAAATTCGCAAAAGTCGACGTTCCATTTAGGCCAATTTAATATCCTATATTATCCTAGTTAGTTAGTTAATCTTATAACCGTCATGCTGGACAACGACACCAGCAACAACAACAACTGCAACCCACAGAAGCTGCCGCTGGGCGACCTGAAATTCGCGCTTTCTGGCGAGGATGGGGTGCGCAGGCATGTTCCAGCTTTGGTAGGTAGATTCCAGCACATCCCGGTGATACTTACCAACCTAATCCACGCAGGACGAGCACTGGGTGCGTCGCGAGAAGCCCTTTGGCAGCTACATCTGCCTGATGAGCTCCTATGGCCACCTGAAATCCGGAGCAGCGCTGGAGGAGTGGACATTTGCGGCCAACAACTGCCGCCAGGACATGGAGTTCCTGCTGAGCCTGAGCCAGCATGAGTGAGTACAAGACGCCTCTAAGTGCAGATTACCTAATTCCGTATGTAATCCCCTCCAGATTCTGGTCTTATATGGTCTACGAGGAGTCCGCCATGGCGGCCATTGTCACATTCCTGCAGCGCGCCAATCCCTATTACAGGCAGCCCGAAGCTAGCCGGGATTCGGAGCTGGAGGCGGCTTATCTGCTCTACAACCAGCTGCTCGATCTCGTCGTGCGTTTGGTCATGCGCCTGTGCACCGGCGAGGAATCGGACTCCGAGTGGATCAGCCCGCAGCAGCATGGCAGTTTGTTGTACAGCAACTACCTGATCTCGGTGCCCATGCTCTGCGATCTGCTCATTGCCGTGGGCGATGCGGAGGCCACCAATGTGGAGCTGCTGAGGCAGATATTCGAGAAGGTGCTGCGCCTGCAGCCGGAGTACCGGAAGGACATGAAGGAGGCGCTGGTTTTCTACGAGAGCGCCTTCCTCAGCATGCAGATCCAGGTGGAGAACGAGGGATGCGAGGGAGCGGGCGGAGGAGCCCCGCTAGATGCCGATTTGGAGACGCCCTACGACGATGTGGTGCTCTTCGCCTTGGACTGCGCCTACACGCTGCGCCTGCTGCTGCTTCTCTGCCCGGAGCTGCTGGAAACCATCGAGCAGCTGCGTCTGGCCCAAAGGTTTCTTTCTTCTTTGAGTTTCCTCGGGTAACTGATTCCATCTCGCTCTCTTTCGCAGCATTGCCAACTTCTATGATCTGACCGTGCCCATGCTGTACAAGAACATCTATATGGTGAATCCGGGGGCCAGCTCACTGCGTTGGCTGAATGAGACGCGCCAGCAGTTCCTCTTCGTCGTCCGTCGCCTGGTTAGCCTGCAAATGGAGGCGGGACGCGGCCAGCAGCTGGTGGAGCTGCTCCAGGAGTGCCTGTCCGCCCAGAACTTTGTGGTCGACTACCAGCGACAGTTTCCCCTGGAGCACGACATGGAGCTGCTGCTCCAGCGCTGCCCGAATATGTGAGTTGTGATTATATTTAGACCTCGGATTTTGCAAAGTTTTCCATTTTTGGTCAGATTTTTTCCAAAATTTCTAGGTGGGTGTCATATTTTTCAAATGTTATAAATTCGGATGCATAGCTGAAATATGCAAAAAATATATGCGTAAAATATGCAAAATATATGCAAAATTTATGCAAAAATATGCAAAAAATATGTGCAAAATATATGCCAAAAATATATGCATAAAATATGAAAAATATATGCATAAAATATGCAAAAAAAATATGCAGAAAATATGCAAAATATATGCAAAAAATATATGCATAAAATATGCAAAATATATGTAAAAAATATTTATATGCATAAAAGATGCAAAATATATACAAACAACTGGAGGGTTAAATTTTTGAATGCAGCCTTGGTATTCTAAGGAACCTTTAGTAAACAAAAACTATTCTGGCCTCGTTGGAAATATAAATAGGATTTCCTTAAATTTGGGAAAAAATTAGATAACTCAGAAATGACGAAAAGGAACAAACCATTTTCTTCGGTTAAATTAGGTTGGCTATGAAATGGTCAATCTTGAATAGTTGAGTTTATTTTATATTTTGCATATATTTTGTGCCATTCATTTTAAACTATATTTTAATTGAAACGAACTTTGGTGTTTTTCGGAATTGATCTATCTTTATCTTATAAAAATATGCAAAATCCGAGGTCTAGTTATGCTTGTATTTCACTAAGAAAGCTTATCCTTATCTTTATCTATATCCCTTTAGCAAGAACTACAAGGTGGACTTTGTGATAGCCGGCTACCAGAAGGCGCTGAGCAGCTGCCCCGGCGGCATCATGGCCGACGACATGGTGAGCAACCAGGACACCGAAGAGGAGGAGGACGGGGAGTTCGAGGACGAGGACTCCTCGCGCACATCGCCACAGGAGTCGACGGCGACGGCCAATGGAGGAGCCGCTAGAGACCTCGACCTGGAGGTGACCGCCGTGCTGGACGTGCTGCCCGATTTGGGCAGGGGCTTCATCCGGCGCCTGCTGACCCGCTACGAGAACAGCGAGCAGGCCATTGCCGCCATTCTGGACGACAATCTGCCGCCGGATCTGGCGCAGATGGACCGGCAGGAGGTGTACGTTCCGCCCGATCCGCAGGACAAGCAGCAACGCCTGACGGGCCTGCGCCACTACAACGTTCACGATGGCGATCGCTACGATGTGCTGACGCGCGACCAACCGGAGTGCATCATCAAGCAGGGTAAGGGTTTGCCCGGAGCGCCGCGCAATGCGGAGCAGCTGCTGGATGATAAGAGGGATTTGGAGAAGCTAAAGGAGCGCTACCAGCAGTACGCCATGGTGGAGGAGACGCCGCTGGAGAGCGGCGAGTATGACGATGAGTACGACGACAGCTACGAGGCGTTGAACGAGGGACAGGCGCCGCCAGTCAGTTTGCTGCGCGCCAGACTCCAGGGCGCCGCCTCGAATTCCGCCTACGAGGCGCAGGATCAGGTGGAGGACGACGAGGAGAGCTCCGGCAGCGGTTCAGACACGGAACCGGCGAAGCGCAACAACAGGGACTTTTGCGAGAATCCCGAGGTGATTCGCGCTCGCTACCAGCAGCGTCAGATGGCCAAGTACGGCCAGAGAAGCGGAGGAGGAGGAGGAGGAGGTGGTGGAGGTAGTTCCGGAGCTGGACAACATTCCAATCCCTCTGTGGTGGGAGCTCCCAAGGGGCAGGGCCAGTCGCAGCAAACGCAACGCAACCGCGGCCAGAAGGAGGCCCACAAATCGTCGCGTGCCAACCACAATCGCAAGGCGGGAGCGGCCTTCAAGCGCAGCAAGGGAATGATGGGTTAGACCAGGCGAAAGAAGCTTACAAAATAAACGTATTTATACTTAGTTTATTTTCCAAGTCTCTGGGGACTTTACTTTGGCTGTATCCTTCGTTTCAACCAGGGTTCGGAAAATAACACACTCTGTAAGAAACTTGTGTTATTATCTTGTGTGTAAAAAATTATATCCTACATATGTTAGAAACATTTGTGTTATTTACAAGACGCGTTTTTTACACAACGTGTTTTTTACACAGCGTGTTTTTAACACAATGAGTTTTTGACATTAAAGTGTCAGAATTATATGTTGAACTGAAAAATGCACGGTTTTCTAGAGTATAAAAATCCATATATGCTTTGAAATAGTTAAAACTAACATATAAGATAACAAAGATGGCGTTAACCCGTTTTTAGACGAAGAGGCCAAATAAATCTCTTAGCTGCTCGAGGTTAAGAGTAACTTAATACCAAAAAAAAATTAATCGTTTTTCGTTTTCCATTCGACTCGTTAATGCCAGTGAAATGTAATTGTAATGTAAAAAACAGGTCGTGTTAATAACACAATGTGTAAAAACCACACATTTTTACAATTTTACTCACACTGTAAAATACAATTTTTCACGTTCTTAATTTGCGAGCCTGTCAATTTCCGAACCCCGTTTAAAACACACCATTTGTTATTAAATAAGTCACAGTTTATTTCACATAGCCGCCTGCATTCGTATGGGGACCTTAGTTAGTATTCATTCGCCATTAAATAGTTTGTGAATTAGTGGTTAACATCAAAAAAATATAAACTAATTCTAAACGCTAAACAAAGCTAACTTTAACCGCTTGGAGCGTTCATCTTGCTAAACTCCTCGTTAAGTAGTGTCATCCTAGAGCTGTGCGAGTCGCCTCCCTCCTCGCCCAGCTCCAAGTACTTCTCCCTCACGAAGGACTTGAAGGGGGTTATCGTGGGATCCGGACGGGTGCCGTTGTTGATGTCGCTCTTGCGGAATGGCTTCACGCCCACCTCGAACTGGCAGTAGTGGCAGCGCAGGCGGTCCTTCTCGAAGTCGATCCTGCCGTAGGAGCAGCGGGCGCACATGGTGCAGGTGTACTTGAAGGTGGCATCGCAGCTCTCGATCGCCGGCAGCTCGGGCATCCTGCTCTTCGCCTGGTAGACCCTTGGGAAACAGAGATGGTGAGTGGATTAGTTACTATGTTGATTGAGCCCTGAATGAATGCATTCAATGAATTAATTTGAATTTTTTGTTTTACATTAATATATTAATTAGAATTTGTAGTTTAATAGAATTGAATGATTTTAAATTTCGAGTTTAGTAGAAATTTATGTCATGGTTTCCTAAATAATATAAAGGACAATTTCTTTAGAAGGGCCATAATTTTGTGGTAAAATCTGCCTGCATTTTATTTACTATGCAGTTAACATTGATTTGTTAAAAATGTTTCACTTCTTGTTCGTAAAAGAAAGCTAACAAAATCTGGCAAATTCAAAAAATTCATAAACATTATTCATTCATTCATTCAATTCGAAATGAATTAGAAAAACATTCAGATTATTCAGGGACCGTAAATAATCGTTATTTGAGTTTTTTATTTCAAAAAGACTACTGTGATATTTTGTTTTAAACGTCAAAAAAAACGTTCTTTTTACTCTTGTCCACAAAGTACATGCATATCAACAAATCTGGAGAGCAAATTAACTATTATTTGTTCATGTCTATAAAGTGAAAAAAAAACAGTTAAATTGTTAATCAAAACTTGTACAAATCTCAGTAGGTCTTTTAAAGTAAAAGTCTCAAATAACGATTATTTACGGTCCCTGAGAATTTTTCACATAGAATTGAATCAGAAATTTCATGGCATGCTATGATAAAACAAGAATTGAATGATTCACGCTCTAATGATTGTATGATATGAAATAACCCCTCAGATCCTCACCACCGGCTGCAATTCTCGCCATGTCCCGTCTCCCGGTTGAAAACGAAGGCCGCCACATGGCACATCTCGTGCAGCAGCGGCTTGATGAGCATCCCCGGCTGGCTGATGTTCTCCCACAGGAGAAGGCGGGCGGTGCGCTTCCCGTTGGCCGCCACATCCAGTTCGCTCTTGCAGGGCGTGCTCATGCCGCGACGCCAGACGATGGGCGCCACGAGGCCGCAGTGGAAGATGGCGTGATTGAAGATATTGAAGAGCATCTTGGCCAGCGCCACCTTGCAGCTGTCGAAGCTGCTCTCGCGGTAGGTCAGCGCCAGCGGATGGCACATGTTGATCGATGTTGAGGCTGCAAAGAATCACAGGTTTATTATCTCTAATTGAATTTGTAGATCCCGAAACTCACGGCTCAGCGACTCGACGAATCTGTAGAAGAGCGGATGCTGCTCCAGGCAGGCGATGCTCCTCTTGTGCCGCCGGCAAATGGCGGCCACTTGCTTCGAGCTCGGCAGCTCGCTCAGATCGATTGGCTCCTTGAGAACATCGGGCGTCTGCTCCTCGAACGAATTGGCATTGGCCTGCAGCACCAGGTCGTCGTACATCTTCGCCTGGCGCTCCTCCAGCGTGGGCGGGCGTAGATGCGATAGATTCAAGCTGGACCAGGATGCCGTGGGCGTTGAGGGCGTCTGGGAAAGAAGCTTGGACGACGGACTGGGCTTTGGCTTAGTGGGCGTGACTGGGCTTGCATTCAACAGACGACTGAGCGATAGAGTCGACTCATACTGCTCCTGCTCCTGCTCCTTCTCCAGATCGCAGTAGTTCGACGGATTGTAGAGCTTGCGACGCGGCGCCATGAGGCCCAGAAACTTGTGCACCTTCGTCTTGAGCTCCCCATCCTCCTCTAGGACGACATTCGACTGCGGCTCGTACTGAACAACGGCGATGGGGCCGCCCAATTCGAGGTAGACCAGCGGAGGCACTGCCTCCGGCGAGGAGTGGCTGCCATCGGTGCTGCAGGCACTGCTGCTGCTGTTGCCCAGACTGCGTCGCTTGCGTGCCGGCGGCCACTTGGGCTGCACGAAGCCCAGGGCCTGCTCGTAATCCTCGTCTTCGGTCTCCAGGAACTCCGGATCGTCGGACTCCCCCTCGCCGTCGTCCTTGGACGAGTAGTCGAACTCCTGGTTCATGCGAGCGATCACCGCTCGACCGCTGCGCGTCACCACCGAGCGATTCGAGGTGCTGGCCATCTCATCCAGGTTTCGGTGAACTGCGTGATAACAATGTAAACCGTTTAGTTTCATGAAAAACACATAAAGTGTAGGAGATTCGATTTTTATTATATGTGGAACTATTTTAGATGACAAGACATTTGTATTTCTAACTTTTAAGGGTAGAGATTGTCATAATTTATTTAGGATTGCTAAGACTATTATTAAATATATTATTTGTAGGTTTTATCTTATTCTTTAATACTTTCTTAGAAAGATTCCTTGTTGTTTTCTCAATCGATTGCAACTAGTAATATTAATACTTACTGTCTGATTTTAATTTGTTAAAAGTTACATCTTATTTAATACTTTCTTAGAAAGATTCCTTGTTGTTCTCTTAATCGATTTCTACTTGTAATATAATTACTTACTTTCTGATTTTAATTTGTTAAAAATTAGAGCTTATTTAACGAATTTTTTAAAAGGAATCTCAAGAATCTATAACTTTTAACAAATTAAAATAAGCAGTTAAAGTTCAAAGATAATTTCCTCTATAAAGAAATATTCTTTCTAAGTTTTAACAACAATGTTTCCATAGACGTAATTTTCCTGTATCGTTTCCAAATCTTAAACTCACGTTTCTTACTCTCCAGATCATCGTCCTCATGATCCGGTGCCCTTCTCTTCCTCATTTTGGCGGCTTCCCCGACGATTTTAGTACTAGGACCTAGGAATTACTTAATTATTTTAACAATATCACGCGGGGTCCTTAAAAACAGCAATCTACTGGCTAATAGGAAATGCATCCCCAAACTACATGTACTATTTTTTAAAGCAAATGTTTTAGGCATAGAGATACTAAGTAGTCACCAGGAACATCATCATCATGCGGTGCATTCTTCGTCTCCAGACGACTGTCCTCATTGTCCAAGGGGCTTCGCTGACCCAAGGCAGCTGGAAAGTGACTTACTTAATTAGGGAAGACTATAAAGGGGAACCCATTTAGGTCCCTTAGAAGTACAATAGGACCCAAATGGATTACCCTTTCAATATGATTTAAGGAGCTCTTAATATATAGTGCCAATCCTCTTGGATTTTACTAGCTTAGAATCTTAGGCGTAGCTAAGTTTGATGGACATACGGATGAAAGTTGCGTTCCCGGCTAGCCACTCACATTTTTTGATCTCCAGCTCGTGGTCCCCGGGATCCGGGGAATGGCGCTTCAGCGAGAGCTTCGGCGTGTCCATGTCGGTGCCGACGGCAATCTGGGTGTCCAAATCCAGGCCAAGCTCGCTGTCGGTGGTCTCCTCGATGGTGACGTCCTCGTCGGGTGAGTTGTACTGCGACGAATGCAGGCAGCTGACCACCGACTCATTGGTCAACCCAGAGGACACGGAAATAACGCTGTAGCTGCTGCCGCTGTTGCTGATGCTGATGTCGGCGTCCACAAGTGATACACTGTCGTTGGACTCCGTCTGGGTTTGGGTTTCGCTTTCGGTTTGGATTTGGTTTTGGGGCACCTTGCACGGTGACATGAAATGAACCAGTTGGGACTGGTAGTCGGTTGTATTGACTTGGCAGACAGCCGGGCCATAGCCTTCCGGATCCTCATTCTCGTCCACCAGGTTGCAGTCCATGAACATGTCGGCCAGACTGTTGTCCGGATTGCCGGACGGTTGGGCGGACATCTCGAATTCGCCAATTCGTATTCGCGATTTATTTTGCGGCTTCGCTTCATAAAAATGTCGATAGCAAACAGATTCACCGATAGCAAACCGACTTACCGATAGCACTGCAACAACACCCTGTGGCTCTGGTTTCTTAGAGATTTTTTGGCGCAAAAGTTAAACTGTTTTGAATTAATTTTTTATTTAATTTAAATAAAGTAAAAACTTATATGGTCATAGAAAATATAATAGAAACGTCTGGAGGCTATGTTTCGTATCGGTTTCCAGCTCAACTTTTTTAATAATAGAAAATATAAACGTGAAATATTTATTTGCGTGAAATGAAAGACGTGTGATGACAGGAAAACCAAATAAAGGTTTATTTTACATTTTTAACAAGGAATCATGATATTTTCGGCCAGTTGAAGTTTATTAACACCAGCAAGCATATTACCATTTTGACCCCCTATTATGTTGACTTCTGATTGAAATTATAATTCTCTTTACAAGGGTGAAAAAGTGAAATTAATAACAACAGAAATCTATACGACTTATGAATCGGTTAGTTTTAATCAGCTGGCTGCCAGCTGTTCCAAACAAACTGAGAAATATTTAATTGATAAAACTGTTCGGTGAATTTACAACAATTCATCAATTCAACTTTTAATGACCGCGTTGATTACTGGTGTTTCTATATAGAGAAGAGTACGTGAAAATAAATAGAATATTTTTGAAATAAATTCTATTATTAGCTTAATTTAAATTTGGTTCCTCAATCGATTTAGCTACTTCCCGTCAGATTTTAGGCTAGTGTTTATTTGAACATTGGCCTATCGAATTGTCTGAAATCGATATCAGCAGGCGTTCTATCGGGCCTATCGTTCTGCGATAGGATATCTCAAAAAATAAATAAAAGCATTGTTTTAAAAGAAAACCCCAACGCAGGACAGGAGGAAACTACCGGAGAAGCGTATTGAAGGGCCGCCGCTTAGGTTTAATATTTCGTCTAGTCGCAGCCAGCATAAATCGCCGGGAAGATGGGGCGCCGCTCCATCAACACCACCAAGAGTGGCAAGTACATGAATCCCACGGACCAGGCGCGTAAGTACTACTATTAGCCCAACTTAAAACACTTGAACCCACCTGGGGACCTTCCCTCCCTTCTCTTCCAGGCAAGGAGGCGCGCAAGAAGGAGCTAAAGAAGAACAAGAGGCAGCGCCAAATGGTGCGGGCGGCGGTCCTGAAGAACAAGGATCCCTCACAGATACTCGAGGAGATGGAGAAGATCGACGAGATGGGTGGGTAACCGGACGCACTGATCCCCTTCAGCCTCTAATGCAGTTCCTCCCCTTTTCCAGAGTACAACGTGCTGCAGCCATCGCCGCTGAACGAGAAGGTGCTGCGCGACAAGCGGAAAAAGCTGAAGGAGACTTTCGACCGCGTGATGCGACTCTATGTAAGATTGGCTTGGCCAGGCTGAACCAAAGCCCTCAACCTTTTATTTACTTATCTTCCAGCACAATGACGAGCCCGAGCACTGGGCGGACCTCAAGCGCAAGGAGGTGGAGTACGAGAAGAAGCGCCTGAAGAAGCAGCAGTACTACGAGAGCGTCAAGCACGCCCAGAGCGTCCAGATCGATGAGATTCCCCTGCCCGCACCCGTGTCGGCGTCGCTTCCCGGCGGCGGCGGTTCTGCCGGCCCCGCTGGCGGTCCGGTCGTCCCGGGATTCGGTGCCGCCGTGGGCATCCGCCTTCCTCCGCCGCCCATGACCATGGCCCTGCCGCCCTACGCACCCGGTGCTCCGCCAGGCGTGGCCAAGAACAGCGACTCTGCCGCCGGCGAGGCGCAGGCAGAGAAGTCCAAGGAGGACGAGGAGAAGGATTGGCTGGGAGTGCCCCCTGGACCGCCGCCCGATCTGTTTGCCCTGTCCGAGCTCGATTCCGATGCCGAGGGCAATACGGACTACGACGGCGAGGCCGAGGAGGAGCAGGAGGCGCTGAAGAAGAGCAAGGACAAGGAGGCCAGCGAACCGAATAACCAAAACATCGACGACTTCATGAAGGAAATGGAGCATGTACACAAGCGCAAGCACCGCAAGCTGGCGGCCAAGGAGGACGAGGCGGAGAAACAGCGGGACGAGGAGGAGGACGACGAGGACGAGGACTCAGAGAAGCGACTGGAACGAGGCTCCAGCTCGGACAGGAAATCCGCCAGCAGCAGCGACAGCGACGACGACGACGATCCGGATGAGGATGAAGACGAAGAGATGGCCGAAGCGCCGACCAAGGCGGCACAAGCTAAATCCGCAGCGCAACCGACACCGGCTCCTCCGACGGCGCCGACACTGCCCACAATACCCTTGCCACCGGCGTCGTCGGTGCCAGCGCCACCGCAACTGCCGCAACTACCGCCCATTCACAATCTCGGGCCGCCGGGCATCATGTACCGTCCGCCGCCCATGCGACCACCGCACGCCGGCTCCGGTTTCGGCATTCGCATGCCGCCTGGACCGCCGCCCGGAGCCAGGCCACCGCATGGCCTGGGACCCATGCCGCGCATGGGCATCAGGATGCCGCCGGGACCGCCGCCCGGCCTGCCGCCTCGCCTCGCCCACCACAACAAACAGGGAGGCGGCGGCGGCGGTCCGCCCAAGGAGTCCGCCAAGGGAGTGACCACCATTACAGCCAAACCACAAATCAGGTGGGTTTTTAATATGAATATTTATGTAAAGTGCTCCATGCTGACCTTTTTTTACCTTGCTTTGCCAGGAATCTGAGTGCCGATGTCACGCGCTTTGTGCCGTCCACGTTGCGGGTGAAGCGCGAGGATCAGCGCCGGACGGCGAGGCCCAGGCATGCGGTCACCGATGGCCACCACGCCCCCTCGGAGTCGCACAGCAAGCCGCCCACCAAGGACGACGCCTATCTGCAGTTCATGAACGAGATGCAGGGCTTGCTGTAGCACCCGCCGGCAGTCCTGTAAATTGTGTAGTCTAAGTCCTAGATAAAGTGAGTCGTCATACAAACCAATACCTCAAGCGTTTTATTGGTAACTTGGCATAGGATAGTTTCCATTTTTTTTTTTGCTAAGAATTTGACAAACAGTTGAATAAACCTCTTACAATTAGCTGAAAAAAAGTTGTACCCCCAATTTTGTTTGAATTTCTTTCATTTTACTTTGATCTTTGGTCGGGTATAACTTTTTAACGAATGGTCCGATTTGAAAAGTTTCGGAAGGTATAAATAAACGCATCAAAATTACTTGTATACTTCTCCGAAATAAAGTATATATATTCTTGATCAGCATCACTAGACGAGTCGATCTAGCCATGTCCGTCTGTCCGTCTGTTTCTACGCAAACTAGTCTCTCAGTTTTTGAGCTATCGGGACGAAACTTTCGCAAAAGTCATCTTTCTATTGCAGGTAGTATATATGTCGGAACCGACCGGATCGGACAACTATATCTTATAGCTCCCATAGGAAGGATCGAAAAAAAAAACTTTAAAAAATTCTAGCTTCGGTGTTTTTTGAAATATTACCTTCTACTTTTGGGGATGTTATTTTTTAATAATTTCTGAATTTCGAATTAATTATGTAAAAAATCGGACTACTATATCATATAGCTGCCATAGGAACGATCGGAAAATTAATGGAAAAGTAATAGGAAATAAATTCTAGCTTCTTTGGTTTTTATTGTATTATCTTCTACTCTAGGATATGACTCTTTTTAAATATTTCAGAATTTCAATTTTAATTTGATCAAAATCGGACGACTATATCATATAGCTGCCATAGGAACGATCGGAAAATTAATGTAAAATATTAGAAAATCGAACATTTTTGCGATTTGTTAATTAATAGGAATAATCTGCAAGGGTATATAAGCTTCGGCTGGCCGAAGCTAGCTTCCTTTCTTGTTTTTTTTTAAATTCGGAATTTCAGTTTTTGACAAAAATTGGAATTTTTTCTTTTGGTTTTTTTGCTGTAACTTGGCCAAAAATGGTCCTACACCAAAAATACATACTGTTTTGAATAAATACATAAAACTTTCCGTGTGATTTTGGAAAAATAAAATTTTCGCCAATTTATAATTTTTTTAAAAGTATTTGCTTTGTTTTAGCGAAAAAACTGCTTTGTATTTGCTTTGTTTTAGCGAAAAAACTGCTTTGTTTTAGCGAAAAAACGGGTTTGTTATTTTTTTTTAAATTCGGAATTTCAGTTTTTGACAAAAATTGGAATTTTTTCTTTTGGTTTTTTTGCTGTAACTTGGCCAAAAATGGTCCTACACCAAAAATACATACTGTTTTGAATAAATACATAAAACTTTCCGTGTGATTTTAGAAAAAATAAAATTTTCGCCAATTTTTAATTTTTTTATAAGGGGGTATAATTTTTTTAAATTCGGAATTTCAGTTTTTGACAAAAATTGGATTATTTCTTTTGGTTTTTTTGCTGTAACTTGGCCACAAATGGTCCTACACCAAAAATACATACTGTTTTGAACAGATAACAGAATTTGCAATAAATACATAAAACTGTCCGTGTGATTTTGGATAAATAAAATTTTCGCCAATTTTTAATTTTTTTACAAGGGGGTACCCCATGATTTTTAATAACGAGTTCAGAAAGGTATGACAATCCATACTTTGAACCAGTATTTGCTTTGTTTTAGCGAAATTCGGGATTTTAGTTTTTGACAAAAATTTGAATTTTTTCTTTTGGTTTTTTTTGTTGTAACTTGGCCAAAATCCTACAACAAAAATACATACTGTTTTGAACAGATAACAAAAAAATAAATAAATCCATAATACTCTGCTAAGGGGAGAGCGAGGGAGATGGATACATAAACTTTTTTTGATTGCGTATATCTTTTTAATGAATTGTCCGTTTAAAAAAATGTCTTCTACATTTCGATATGTAGTATACTCAACAAAATTGCATTTATACTTCTCAGAAATCTTTAAAGGTTTGGGCGCCAGACACATTTTAAAATCGTTAGTGGGCGATTGTGGGCGTTAGAGGGGGCGTGGCGCTCGGCTGAAATAAACTTGCGGTGCGTAGGAAGCCCAAGAATATGTGTGGAAAATCTTAACCTTCCAGCTTTGGTAGTTTCCGAGATCTCAGCGTTCATACGGACGAACAGACAGACGGACATGGCTATATCGACTCGGCTAGTGACCCTGATCATACTTTATAGGGTCGGAAACGATTCCTTTTCCCTGTTACATACTTTTGCACGAATACTATGTACCCTTTTACTGTACGAGTAACGGGTATAATTATATAGATATATTTTAATATATTTTCGTTATGAATTTGTTACATCTTTCAATAGATTTAAATAATTTGCTATATTTACATGCTTTCAACTGAAGTGTTAAAAATTATGTATTTTAACGACACAAAACAAAAAAAAGGAAAAGCGCACATGGAATCACTAGTTGCCGTTGGCCTGGACCGGAGAGGAGGATCCTGCCTTGACTGGCTTCTTGAACGGCCGCATCTCCACGATATCCGCCTTGAGGGCCCGGAAACTCCTTCGCAGCGAATCGGAGACCTTTTTCGTGTAGCTCGTGCTATTGCTGCACTGCGAGAGCTTGTCGTCGCCATGTCCGTTGCGCAGATCCGCAGCCAGCGGACGCAGTTCATCCTCCAGAGGCGTGGAGTCGTTCAGAGTGTTCCGCAGATATTTCCGATTGAAGTGCAGCTGCGGTGTGCCCCACTTGCGCTCGAGCTCCAGGCCACCGGTTCCATCGCTACCACCACTGC